>NC_092520.1:215691007-216001007 GCF_037038585.1 Patagioenas fasciata
CGCGGTCCCCGCAGGCACTGAGGAGCCCGGCTATGCCAGAGCACGAGTCAGCTCAGCCAGCCGGGGCAGCACCGGAGCCACAGTCATGGCCCCATGTGTGACCAGGACACCACGCGTGTCCCCAGGCATGTGACCAGGACCACCACGCGTGTCCCCAGGCACTGCCGGGAGGTTGCACCTCAAAGGGCTCCATGGTACAGGTGTCACTGCTGGTTCCTTCTGAGAGCCACCAGAGACACCGCACAGGCTCCAAGGACTGGCACTCGATGGGCTGCAAGTCTCCACCCCGGCCAGACACAGGCAGGGCCGGTCATTAGACACCGTCCATGCCATCCACGCCATCCACGCCATCCACTCCATCCACTCCATCCATGCCATCCGCTCCACCCACGCCCCACGCACACGGGTGCCGCTGGCGACGTCCTGCGCTCCGGCAGCGGGACCCTTCTCCCAGCCCCATGTGCCGTACCCAGCCCCTGGGGCAGATGCTCCTTCCTCTGTTTGCACTTCAGCTCTGCCTTCGCACGTTTTCCTCGCACGTGGACAGAGTTGGCAGAGGTTTGTGAAGTGGGTCTGCAGCACTGTTCATTTTTACTGTCATTTTCCAGTAATTCATGTGGGCTTTTTTCACCTAAGACTTCGTATTCACTCTTTTCTGGCAATGCTGATGAACAGCTCCAGGCGCCCGGCCCGGCCCGGACAGCCCCGGCACGCGGGGCGGCGTGTCACAGCACAGCCGGCACAGGACACCAGCGGCTCAGTGGCTGCAGACGGCAGGGAGCCTCTTTTGGGCTGATCCACAGAGAACCGTGCATTAAAAACGAAGTTAATCTCAGAATTTTCCACCAACCCAGATTCTAATAAAAATAATCTCCCCTGGAGAAAGCTGTCATATAAAGCTCCAGTACGGCTTCCCGCACTGCGGCCCGTGCTTGTTTTCCAGTAACTGTGAATTATGGCTCAATTATGTTCACTTTGCCCTCCAAGCAAGGCAAGGGGAGGGAGGGCTGCCCTCATACCTTCTTTCCAGAAGAGAACAAGTGCAGAGCTCAGCCTGGTGTGTGCTCCCAGCACAGAGCTCAGCCTGGTGTGTGCTCCCGGCACAGAGCTCAGCCTGGTGTGTGCTCCCGGCACAGAGCTCAGCCTGGTGTGTGCTCCCGGCACAGAGCTCAGCCTGGTGTGTGCTCCCAGCACAGAGCTCAGCCTGGTGTGTGCTCCTGCCCGGCACAGAGCTCAGCCTGGTGTGTGCTCCCGGCACAGAGCTCAGCCTGGTGTGTGCTCCCGGCACAGAGCTCAGCCTGGTGTGTGCTCCCAGCACAGAGCTCAGCCTGGTGTGTGCTCCCAGCACAGAGCTCAGCCTGGTGTGTGCTCCTGCCCGGCACAGAGCTCAGCCTGGTGTGTGCTCCCAGCACAGAGCTCAGCCTGGTGTGTGCTCCTGCCCGGCACAGAGCTCAGCCTGGTGTGTGCTCCCAGCACAGAGCTCAGCCTGGTGTGTGCTCCCGGCACAGAGCTCAGCCTGGTGTGTGCTCCCAGCACAGAGCTCAGCCTGGTGTGTGCTCCTGCCCGGCACAGAGCTCAGCCTGGTGTGTGCTCCCAGCACAGAGCTCAGCCTGGTGTGTGCTCCCGGCACAGAGCTCAGCCTGGTGTGTGCTCCTGCCCGGCACAGAGCTCAGCCTGGTGTGTGCTCCTGCCCGGCACAGAGCTCAGCCTGGTGTGTGCTCCCAGCACAGAGCTCAGCCTGGTGTGTGCTCCCAGCACAGAGCTCAGCCTGGTGTGTGCTCCCAGCACAGAGCTCAGCCTGGTGTGTGCTCCTGCCCGGCACAGAGCTCAGCCTGGTGTGTGCTCCCAGCACAGAGCTCAGCCTGGTGTGTGCTCCCAGCACAGAGCTCAGCCTGGTGTGTGCTCCCGGCACAGAGCTCAGCCTGGTGTGTGCTCCCAGCACAGAGCTCAGCCTGGTGTGTGCTCCCAGCACAGAGCTCAGCCTGGTGTGTGCTCCCGGCACAGAGCTCAGCCTGGTGTGTGCTCCCGGCACAGAGCTCAGCCTGGTGTGTGCTCCTGCCCGGCACAGAGCTCAGCCTGGTGTGTGCTCCCAGCACAGAGCTCAGCCTGGTGTGCGCTCCCAGCACAGAGCTCAGCCTGGTGTGTGCTCCCGGCACAGAGCTCAGCCTGGTGTGTGCTCCCGGCACAGAGCTCAGCCTGGTGTGTGCTCCCAGCACAGAGCTCAGCCTGGTGTGTGCTCCTGCCCGGCACAGAGCTCAGCCTGGTGTGTGCTCCTGCCCGGCACAGAGCTCAGCCTGGTGTGTGCTCCTGCCCGGCACAGAGCTCAGCCTGGTGTGTGCTCCTGCCCGGCACAGAGCTCAGCCTGGTGTGTGCTCCTGCCCGGCACAGAGCTCAGCCTGGTGTGTGCTCCCGGCACAGAGCTCAGCCTGGTGTGTGCTCCTGCCCGGCACAGAGCTCAGCCTGGTGTGTGCTCCCAGCACAGAGCTCAGCCTGGTGTGCGCTCCTGCCCGGCACAGAGCTCAGCCTGGTGTGTGCTCCCAGCACAGAGCTCAGCCTGGTGTGTGCTCCTGCCCGGCACAGAGCTCAGCCTGGTGTGTGCTCCCGGCACAGAGCTCAGCCTGGTGTGTGCTCCTGCCCGGCACAGAGCTCAGCCTGGTGTGTGCTCCTGCCCGGCACAGAGCTCAGCCTGGTGTGTGCTCCCAGCACAGAGCTCAGCCTGGTGTGTGCTCCCAGCACAGAGCTCAGCCTGGTGTGTGCTCCCGGCACAGAGCTCAGCCTGGTGTGTGCTCCCAGCACAGAGCTCAGCCTGGTGTGTGCTCCTGCCCGGCACAGAGCTCAGCCTGGTGTGTGCTCCCAGCACAGAGCTCAGCCTGGTGTGTGCTCCCAGCACAGAGCTCAGCCTGGTGTGTGCTCCCGGCACAGAGCTCAGCCTGGTGTGTGCTCCCAGCACAGAGCTCAGCCTGGTGTGTGCTCCCAGCACAGAGCTCAGCCTGGTGTGTGCTCCCGGCACAGAGCTCAGCCTGGTGTGTGCTCCCGGCACAGAGCTCAGCCTGGTGTGTGCTCCTGCCCGGCACAGAGCTCAGCCTGGTGTGTGCTCCCAGCACAGAGCTCAGCCTGGTGTGCGCTCCCAGCACAGAGCTCAGCCTGGTGTGTGCTCCCGGCACAGAGCTCAGCCTGGTGTGTGCTCCCGGCACAGAGCTCAGCCTGGTGTGTGCTCCCAGCACAGAGCTCAGCCTGGTGTGTGCTCCTGCCCGGCACAGAGCTCAGCCTGGTGTGTGCTCCCGGCACAGAGCTCAGCCTGGTGTGTGCTCCTGCCCGGCACAGAGCTCAGCCTGGTGTGTGCTCCCGGCACAGAGCTCAGCCTGGTGTGTGCTCCTGCACGGCACAGAGCTCAGCCTGGTGTGTGCTCCTGCCCGGCACAGAGCTCAGCCTGGTGTGTGCTCCCGGCACAGAGCTCAGCCTGGTGTGTGCTCCCGGCACAGAGCTCAGCCTGGTGTGTGCTCCTGCCCGGCACAGAGCTCAGCCTGGTGTGTGCTCCCGGCACAGAGCTCAGCCTGGTGTGTGCTCCTGCACGGCACAGAGCTCAGCCTGGTGTGTGCTCCCGGCACAGAGCTCAGCCTGGTGTGTGCTCCCGGCACAGAGCTCAGCCTGGTGTGTGCTCCCAGCACAGAGCTCAGCCTGGTGTGTGCTCCTGCCCGGCACAGAGCTCAGCCTGGTGTGTGCTCCCGGCACAGAGCTCAGCCTGGTGTGCGCTCCTGCCCGGCACAGAGCTCAGCCTGGTGTGTGCTCCCAGCACAGAGCTCAGCCTGGTGTGTGCTCCTGCACGGCACAGAGCTCAGCCTGGTGTGTGCTCCCGGCACAGAGCTCAGCCTGGTGTGTGCTCCCAGCACAGAGCTCAGCCTGGTGTGTGCTCCCAGCACAGAGCTCAGCCTGGTGTGTGCTCCCGGCACAGAGCTCAGCCTGGTGTGTGCTCCCAGCACAGAGCTCAGCCTGGTGTGTGCTCCTGCCCGGCACAGAGCTCAGCCTGGTGTGTGCTCCCAGCACAGAGCTCAGCCTGGTGTGTGCTCCCGGCACAGAGCTCAGCCTGGTGTGTGCTCCCGGCACAGAGCTCAGCCTGGTGTGTGCTCCCAGCACAGAGCTCAGCCTGGTGTGTGCTCCCAGCACAGAGCTCAGCCTGGTGTGTGCTCCCAGCACAGAGCTCAGCCTGGTGTGTGCTCCCAGCACAGAGCTCAGCCTGGTGTGTGCTCCCGGCACAGAGCTCAGCCTGGTGTGTGCTCCCGGCACAGAGCTCAGCCTGGTGTGTGCTCCTGCCCGGCACAGAGCTCAGCCTGGTGTGTGCTCCCAGCACAGAGCTCAGCCTGGTGTGTGCTCCTGCCCGGCACAGAGCTCAGCCTGGTGTGTGCTCCCAGCACAGAGCTCAGCCTGGTGTGTGCTCCCAGCACAGAGCTCAGCCTGGTGTGTGCTCCTGCCCGGCACAGAGCTCAGCCTGGTGTGTGCTCCTGCCCGGCACAGAGCTCAGCCTGGTGTGTGCTCCTGCCCGGCACAGAGCTCAGCCTGGTGTGTGCTCCCAGCACAGAGCTCAGCCTGGTGTGCGCTCCCAGCACAGAGCTCAGCCTGGTGTGTGCTCCCGGCACAGAGCTCAGCCTGGTGTGTGCTCCCGGCACAGAGCTCAGCCTGGTGTGTGCTCCCAGCACAGAGCTCAGCCTGGTGTGTGCTCCTGCCCGGCACAGAGCTCAGCCTGGTGTGTGCTCCCGGCACAGAGCTCAGCCTGGTGTGTGCTCCTGCCCGGCACAGAGCTCAGCCTGGTGTGTGCTCCCGGCACAGAGCTCAGCCTGGTGTGTGCTCCTGCACGGCACAGAGCTCAGCCTGGTGTGTGCTCCCAGCACAGAGCTCAGCCTGGTGTGTGCTCCCGGCACAGAGCTCAGCCTGGTGTGTGCTCCCGGCACAGAGCTCAGCCTGGTGTGTGCTCCCAGCACAGAGCTCAGCCTGGTGTGTGCTCCTGCCCGGCACAGAGCTCAGCCTGGTGTGTGCTCCTGCACGGCACAGAGCTCAGCCTGGTGTGTGCTCCCGGCACAGAGCTCAGCCTGGTGTGTGCTCCCGGCACAGAGCTCAGCCTGGTGTGTGCTCCTGCCCGGCACAGAGCTCAGCCTGGTGTGTGCTCCTGCCCGGCACAGAGCTCAGCCTGGTGTGTGCTCCTGCCCGGCACAGAGCTCAGCCTGGTGTGTGCTCCCGGCACAGAGCTCAGCCTGGTGTGCGCTCCTGCCCGGCACAGAGCTCAGCCTGGTGTGTGCTCCCAGCACAGAGCTCAGCCTGGTGTGTGCTCCTGCCCGGCACAGAGCTCAGCCTGGTGTGTGCTCCTGCCCGGCACAGAGCTCAGCCTGGTGTGTGCTCCCGGCACAGAGCTCAGCCTGGTGTGTGCTCCCAGCACAGAGCTCAGCCTGGTGTGTGCTCCCAGCACAGAGCTCAGCCTGGTGTGTGCTCCCGGCACAGAGCTCAGCCTGGTGTGTGCTCCTGCCCGGCACAGAGCTCAGCCTGGTGTGTGCTCCCGGCACAGAGCTCAGCCTGGTGTGTGCTCCCAGCACAGAGCTCAGCCTGGTGTGTGCTCCTGCCCGGCACAGAGCTCAGCCTGGTGTGTGCTCCCGGCACAGAGCTCAGCCTGGTGTGTGCTCCTGCCCGGCACAGAGCTCAGCCTGGTGTGTGCTCCTGCCCGGCACAGAGCTCAGCCTGGTGTGTGCTCCCAGCACAGAGCTCAGCCTGGTGTGTGCTCCCGGCACAGAGCTCAGCCTGGTGTGTGCTCCCGGCACAGAGCTCAGCCTGGTGTGTGCTCCCAGCACAGAGCTCAGCCTGGTGTGTGCTCCTGCCCGGCACAGAGCTCAGCCTGGTGTGTGCTCCCAGCACAGAGCTCAGCCTGGTGTGTGCTCCCAGCACAGAGCTCAGCCTGGTGTGTGCTCCCGGCACAGAGCTCAGCCTGGTGTGTGCTCCTGCCCGGCACAGAGCTCAGCCTGGTGTGTGCTCCCAGCACAGAGCTCAGCCTGGTGTGCGCTCCTGCCCGGCACAGAGCTCAGCCTGGTGTGTGCTCCCGGCACAGAGCTCAGCCTGGTGTGTGCTCCTGCCCGGCACAGAGCTCAGCCTGGTGTGTGCTCCCGGCACAGAGCTCAGCCTGGTGTGTGCTCCCAGCACAGAGCTCAGCCTGGTGTGTGCTCCCGGCACAGAGCTCAGCCTGGTGTGTGCTCCCGGCACAGAGCTCAGCCTGGTGTGTGCTCCCGGCACAGAGCTCAGCCTGGTGTGTGCTCCCGGCACAGAGCTCAGCCTGGTGTGTGCTCCCGGCACAGAGCTCAGCCTGGTGTGTGCTCCCGGCACAGAGCTCAGCCTGGTGTGTGCTCCTGCCCGGCACAGAGCTCAGCCTGGTGTGTGCTCCCAGCACAGAGCTCAGCCTGGTGTGTGCTCCCAGCACAGAGCTCAGCCTGGTGTGTGCTCCCGGCACAGAGCTCAGCCTGGTGTGTGCTCCCGGCACAGAGCTCAGCCTGGTGTGTGCTCCCGGCACAGAGCTCAGCCTGGTGTGTGCTCCCGGCACAGAGCTCAGCCTGGTGTGTGCTCCCGGCACAGAGCTCAGCCTGGTGTGTGCTCCCGGCACAGAGCTCAGCCTGGTGTGTGCTCCCGGCACAGAGCTCAGCCTGGTGTGTGCTCCCGGCACAGAGCTCAGCCTGGTGTGTGCTCCTGCCCGGCACAGAGCTCAGCCTGGTGTGTGCTCCCGGCACAGAGCTCAGCCTGGTGTGCGCTCCCGGCACAGAGCTCAGCCTGGTGTGTGCTCCCGGCACAGAGCTCAGCCTGGTGTGTGCTCCCGGCACAGAGCTCAGCCTGGTGTGTGCTCCTGCCCGGCACAGAGCTCAGCCTGGTGTGTGCTCCCGGCACAGAGCTCAGCCTGGTGTGCGCTCCCGGCACAGAGCTCAGCCTGGTGTGTGCTCCCGGCACAGAGCTCAGCCTGGTGTGTGCTCCCAGCACAGAGCTCAGCCTGGTGTGTGCTCCCGGCACAGAGCTCAGCCTGGTGTGTGCTCCCGGCACAGAGCTCAGCCTGGTGTGTGCTCCTGCCCGGCACAGAGCTCAGCCTGGTGTGTGCTCCCAGCACAGAGCTCAGCCTGGTGTGTGCTCCTGCCCGGCACAGAGCTCAGCCTGGTGTGCGCTCCTGCACGGCACAGAGCTCAGCCTGGTGTGTGCTCCTGCCCGGCACAGAGCTCAGCCTGGTGTGTGCTCCCAGCACAGAGCTCAGTCTATTTATATGTTAAATGCATTATGAGCATGTACAGCTGGGAGTCAGGGAAGCAAAAGCATAGCCCATGTTAATGAAAGATTGTAGCTCAGATGTGTGGTCATCACAGGTGAGACCTCTTCTCATTTCTCTCTCCATCATGTAACCCCTGCCACCCGTCTCTGCGCCTTCAGGAGGATCCGTGACTCTCAGCCTCAGCTCCTGCAGCGACGCTGCTCCCAGCTCCCGCCCTCAGGCAGCGTGAAGGGCGCATCCTGGATGTGGTGCTGAGGTAACTGCTGCTGACCCACTTTACAGACCAGCTCTGTGCAAGGCCGGGCAGCGTCACTGCAGACTGGAGGGAGACATGGACGCCCAGCTCCAGGAAAGCGTTTCACCCCTGCTCCTGCACCCTCTCCCAGTAAAACGCCACAAACAAGTTGTCACAACGACCGGGGACGCTCAGCACAGACCGACAGTGCGGCCACGGGGCTGCAGCTGCCCACCCTCGCCCCTCCTTGCGTGCGACCGCAGTGCCGGGACCCCCGGAGCCATTCCCGGGGGGGTCCCGCTCCATCCGGGGGAAGGGTGCAGATCACAGAACCCCAGAATGTCAGGGGTTGAAGGGCCCTGGAAAGCTCATCCAGTGCAATCCCCCCATGGAGCAGGAACACCCAGCTGAGGTTCCACAGGAAGGGGTCCAGGCGGGTTTGAATGTCTGCAGAGAAGGAGACTCCACAACCTCCCTGGGCAGCCTGGGCCAGGCTCTGACACCCTCTCCCCCAACAAGTTGCTTCTCATATTCAAGTGGAACCTCCTGTGTTCCAGTTTGCACCCATTGCCCCTTGTCCTGTCACTGGTTGTCACCCAGCAGAGCCTGGCTCCATCCTCCTGACACTGCCCCTTTCCATATTGATCCCCAGGAATGAGTCCCCCCTCAGTCTCCTCTTCTCCAGCTCCAGAGCCCCAGCTCCCTCAGCCTTTCCTCACACGGGAGATGCTCCACTCCCTCCAGCATCTTGGTGGCTGCGCTGGACTCTCTGCAGCAGTTCCCTGTCCTTCTGGAGCTGAGGGGCCACAACTGGACACAATATTCCAGGTGTGGTCTCCCCAGGGCAGAGCAGAGGGGCAGGAGAACCTCTCTGACCTACTGACCACCCCCTTCTAACCCACCCCAGGTACCATTGGCTTCCTGGCCACAAGGGCCCAGTGCTGGCTCATGCTCACCCTGCTGTCCCCAGGACCCCCAGCTCCCTTTCCCCTACACTGCTCTCTAATAGGTCCTTCCCCAACTCGGGGCAAACGCACAAAGAATGCACAAGGTGGAGGGACAGGTCTCATTAGTCAGCGTCACTTCACATCTCCTTGGAGCAGTTCCAGGAGGAAGCAATTAACTGGAGAGACAGGCTCAGCACAGCCTGCGCGGCAGGGACAGTGCCGGGACCCCCTGTGCCGGTCCCAGGGCCACGGCTCCTCCCCAGGACGGTCCTCAGCTCCCACTGCCCCCGACAGACGGACGGACCTGCTGCCAGAGCCACCCTGGCCTCGTCCAGCCCTGCACCCGCAGGCGCCTGCGCTGTAGCCCCAGCTCGGGCCGATCCCCGCGCCCACAGCACCCCCAGCACCTGCAGCACCCGCAGAGCCCGTAGCACCCGCAGCACCCGCAGCGCCTGCAGTGCCCACCAGCCCTCGCTGTGCAGCAGCCGCACCAGCCACCACCGCAGGGACAACGTGCAGGGAAACCTGTGTCACGCAGTGTGGTGATGTCCCCTGCCCTCCCCGGCAGGGACACAGCTCCGGGGGCAGCCTGGGCACCTCAGCCACCAAACCTCCCCTCCCCGGCCGGGCAGCAGGGTCAGGCTGTGCTGCAGGGTCAGGTTGTGCTGCAGGGTCAGGTTGTGTTGCAGGGTCAGGTTGTGCTGCAGGGTCAGGTTGTGTTGCAGGGTCAGGTTGTGTTGCAGGGTCAGGTTGTGCTGCAGGGTCAGGTTGTGTTGCAGGGTCAGGTTGTGTTGCAGGGTCAGGTTGTGCTGCAGGGTCAGGTTGTGTTGCAGGGTCAGGTTGTGTTGCAGGGTCAGGCTGTGCTGCAGGGTCAGGTTGTGCTGCAGGGTCAGGTTGTGTTGCAGGGTCAGGCCGTGCTGCGGGGTTAGGTTGTGCTGCAGGGTCAGGCTGTGCTGCAGGGTCAGGCTGTGCTGCAGGGTCAGGCTGTGTTGCAGGGTCAGGTTGTGTTGCAGGGTCAGGTTGTGTTGCAGGGACCCCCATTCCCGCGCAGAGCAGCGCCCGGCGCAGCCGACAGCCGGGCCTGGCGAGGGGCAGACGGCTGCATCCGCGCTGACACACACCACGTTCACGTGGCTTGCTTTAAATCAAGCCTGAACGCTTTTATGCAAATAAAACTCATCTATTCAAAACAACTCATTAAATAATTCACCCACAACGTCCCAAAGGGTGTTGCACAACACTTGGCAGCTCAGCTTCCCGTCCCCAAAATAATCAGCCGCAGCCACAGCTCCAGCGCCGGGACCGCAGCTCTCCCGCCCCAGGCAAAGCCTCCGCGCACGGCACAGCAAAGTGGATTGATCTGAGTCGAGTGATCACCAATTCCAGCCGTGACAAATCAGCTGGCAGGAAATCTGGATGGAAATAATGGAGTCTGCTGTTGTTTTGCATCTGTAGTCCTGAGCTACTTTCCTAAAGAAAGCCTGAGTCGGATCAATTCTTAACCATTACAGTAGAGTAATTTGCAATTTAATACAGACTTTACAACCCAAAGTGCTTTTCCTAAGTAGATACACTGTAACCGTATGCATCTCTTTAAGGAATTAGAATGTAAAACATAAATGCAATTTCTAAATTTTACCCTAATATTTTAGAAAGGAGCGAGAGCAGCCCTGGCCCATGGGTTTAGAATCAACTGTTAAACCACAGCCCAAAAACTGCAGCGCCTTTGCTGAGGGACCTGACCCACGTTAATGACCGGTGTGCAAACGGTGTGACCCACGTTAACGACCGGTGTGCAAACAGCGTGACCCACATTACCGACCAGTGTGCAAACGTTTAACGACCGGTGTGCAAACGGTGTGACCCACGTTAACGACCGGTGTGCAAACGTTTAACGACTGGTGCGCAAACATCGTGACCCGCATTACTGACCGGTGTGCAAATGTCTTGACCCACGTTAACGACCGGTGTGGAAACGTCATGACCCACATTACTGACCGGTGTGCAAACGGCGTGACCCGTATTACTGACCGGTGTGCAAACGGCGTGACCTGTATTACTGACCGGTGTGCAAACGGCGTGACTCACGTTAACGACCAGTGTGCAAACGTCATGACCCACATTACTGACCGGTGTGCAAACGTCTTGACCCACGTTAACGACCGGTGTGGAAACGTCGTGACCCACATTACTGACCGGTGTGCAAACGGCGTGACCCGTATTACTGACCGGTGTGCAAACGGCGTGACTCACGTTAACGACCAGTGTGCAAACGTTGTGACCCACATTACTGACCGGTGTGCAAACGGCGTGACTCACGTTAACGACCAGTGTGCAAACGTCATGATCCACATTACTGACCGGTGTGCAAACGTCTTGACCCACGTTAACGACCGGTGTGGAAACGTCGTGACCCACATTACTGACCGGTGTGCAAACGGTGTGACTCACGTTAACAACCGGTGTGCAAACATCATGACCCGCATTAACGACCGGTGTGCAAACGTTGTGACCTGCATTACGACTGGTGTGCAAACACCGACTGCCACTGCTCTGCTCCCCCCTCCCCGGTGCAAGGGCCCCGCAGGCTCGGTCGCGGGGCCGGGGGTGACACCGGGGACCCCGACCTGCCCCGGGTGTGCGGGACAGCGGGTGAACGCGCGGGTTTGCTGCACTGAGGCCCGTGGTCGCCTGCAGGTCCCCCCATCTGGATGCTGACAGCACGCTCACCATTTGCATCAGGAAACCAGACACAGAGCTACAAAGAGGCTTTAAAAGGCGTCAGGCTCGGTGCCGCACTCGGCAGCGCACGGCAATGGAGCGCGGGGCTGCGCGGTGAATAAGAGATAAAGAGCGAACAGCTGCCTCATTCACTGAGTGCCATTAATCGGATCTGAAAGAGGCTGCGTTCCTATGGAAAAACAATGTGCAGCTTGTCACCAAAAAGCATCTCAAAGCATGAGCATAAGTGGTTTGATTCTCCCCTAAAAGGGGTGAAAAATCTAATTCAGCTACTGACAGCCGGAGATCTTCACGGCAGCAGAAGGAGATCTCCGGCCAAGGATCCAAGTTTCAGCGCAGGCTTAGGCTACTCTAGAGGCCAGATCCTGACCTCCGGCTCTTCCCTTTGCAGCCATAAGAGCTCTCCTGGTTTTCCTTTTCTCGCTGCTCACACAGCTGGGAGAACAGAGCACGGGAGGAGGAGTTTTAGCATCCATGTGGTACTGGGAAAGCAGCGAGAGGGGAAGCCCGGACAGGGGAGAGGAGCCCAGTGCCACGGCCAGGGCCAGCGCCTGCCTGGGGGACAGGGCCCCAGCAGAGCCGCAGTGCCAGAGACACAGACCCGGAGCTGCAGAGCCAGAGCTGCAGTGCTGGAGCCCCAGCGCCAGAGCCGCAGTGCCAGATCCTCAGTGCCGGAGCCACAGCGCCAGAGCCGCAGCGCCAGAGCCGCAGCACCAGAGCCCCAGTGCCAGAGCTGCAGCACTTGAGCCATAGTGCCAGAGCCGCAGCGCCAGAGCTGCAGTGCCAGAGCTGCAGAACTGGAGCCACAGCACCAGAGCCGCAGCGTCGGAGCCACAGCGACGGAGCCACAGAGCCGGCCCCGCTCTCCTCACCCATCTGCTGCTGCTGCTGGTCCCTGCCCAGCCCGGCACAGAGCGGGCGCTGCCGTGGGCAGCAGGGGCTGGTCCTGCCTCCTCCCGTCCTCCCGCAGGCAGCCACGGACACGGACACGTCCTCGGCCCCTGGGAGAGGCCTCGTGGTAAAGCAAGGCCTTCCCATTCCCAGCGGTAAAATTACCTCGGAGAAGATAAAATGCAAGAACATGATTTTGAGCTTTTTATTCCTGCTTTGCAATAGCAGATAAGGGCCTAAGCTGGGCACGGTGTGGGCGGGTTTGTGTTTAGACAGCGGGCTCCATCCGTGCCACCGGGAGCTGACGACGCGTCCCGGTGTCGGTCACGGCGAACACCCGAATATTGGCAGACACCATCTCCCCCGGCCCCCCGAGCACAGCAGACACGGCTCCAGGCTGACCCGGCGCGGGGACCTGCTGCGGGTTACCGCCAACAGGCAGAAACGTCAGTCTGACCCACGGCGGCTCCTCGGTCTGGCTGTGACATGATTTAAAAGGGAAAAGACAAAGAGCTGCCAGCACAGGATGGAGAAGAAAAGCCGTCGGAAATCTCCAGGAAGCCTCATCAGCTGCACGCCGCTGTTCCTCCAGATCTTTCCGAGCTCTTCCAGTGAGCTCCGGCTCTCTGAGAGTTCACAGCTTCCTAAGCACACTCGTCTGCAAAAGGCGCTGATCTCTCTGCGTGTACATTTGTTATGTGATCTGAGTCGTGATTCCTCGGAACAAGCTTTTCCTGCTTCCAGCGAAAAAGCGAACAGAAACCCTGCCCGTCGTTCTGCACTCACACCCTCGGTGGCAGCTGCCCACGTGGAGCGTGGCCACGCTGCCACTGCCTGCCGCACGGCGCGTTTCCCACCGGACACGTCCCGGGTGGGTTCGACACCGAGCAGGACCCCAGCACCAGCGCGGGCTGCGGAGCACTCGCACGGCGGCTGAGGCGCTGCGGCGCTCTCCTGTGAGCATTTCTGTGTCGCCACCTCTTCCTACCACGAGGCCCCAGACGAGGTTGCCACTCACTGCCAAAGTGCTTGAGCCACGAGACTCGGTTTTCAAACCGAGTTTTAATGACACAGACCTACAATTCACAACTATTTCAGAGAAACAAACCTTCGCTTGGGCATGTTTCTGTCTCCTTAAAAACCAGACTATAATCTCATGAATCTTGTAGGTGTTTTGGATAATTTTATCCCGGGTCTCCATCACCCTCTCCCACGGAGCCACGCGCAGTGAAAAGCTGAGCTGCAACGGCTCTGCCCGGAGGATCAGAGCCCACGGGCCAAGCGCAGGAGCAAGCAGGTGGGATAGAAAAGGTCCACAAGCGTCAGGAAGGATCCTCAGGGCCTTGCACATCGTCCTCCTCTTCCCTCTGCCAGCTCACCCCCCTGCCGTGCCAGGGCCAGCGTGCGCCAGAGCTCACCAGCCCAGGGCTGAGGGAGGGGAGGCTCCCCGGCTATCAAACTCCAATACATTGCGATCCTGGGAGCCACTGCAGAGCCCGGGCTGTCAGAACAGATCAGTTTCCTGCCCTACAGCCACGGCACAGAACGGGTCCATGGAGCTAAACGCTGGCACATCGCTGGCAGGAGGCACATGGAGCTGCACACCAGACGGCACGGCCGGCAGCGCCGAGCCCAGCTCCTGTGCTACTGACAGCACGGCTGAGCGGAGAGCAGGACAGCGGCCAGAGGCTCGCACTGGGATCGGTGAGATGCTGGAGCACCCCGTGCCGCACTGCCAGCTGGGCAGGCTCCCCGGGCACAGCCCCGCTCCCCGGGAGCCTGCTCACAGTGCACTGCTCACCCTGCTCACAGTGCACTGTACTCACTGCTCACCCTGCTCACAGTGCACTGTACCCACTGCTCACAGTGCACTGTACACACTGCTCACCCTGCTCACAGTGCACTGTACCCACTGCTCACAGTGCACTGTACACACTGCTCACCCTGCTCACAGTGCACTGTACCCACTGCTCACAGTGCACTGTACACACTGCTCACCCTGCTCACAGTGCACTGTACCCACTGCTCACAGTGCACTGTACACACTGCTCACCCTGCTCACAGTGCACTGTACGCACTGCTCACAGTGCACTGTACACACTGCTCACCCTGCTCACAGTGCACTGTACGCACTGCTCACAGTGCACTGTACACACTGCTCACCCTGTTCACAGTGCACTGTACCCACTGCTCACCCTGCTCACAGTGCACTGTACACACTGCTCACAGTGCACTGTACCCACTGCTCACCCTGCTCACAGTGCACTGTACCCACTGCTCACCCTGCTCACAGTGCACTGTACGCACTGCTCACCCTGCTCACAGTGCACTGTACACACTGCTCACCCTGTTCACAGTGCACTGTACCCACTGCTCACCCTGCTCACAGTGCACTGTACACACTGCTCACCCTGCTCACAGTGCACTGTACACACTGCTCACAGTGCACTGTACCCACTGCTCACCCTGCTCACAGTGCACTGTACCCACTGCTCACAGTGCACTGTACCCACTGCTCACCCTGCTCACAGTGCACTGTACACACTGCTCACCCTGCTCACAGTGCACTGTACCCACTGCTCACAGTGCACTGTACCCACTGCTCACCCTGCTCACAGTGCACTGTACCCACTGCTCACCCTGCTCACAGTGCACTGTACGCACTGCTCACAGTGCACTGTACCCACTGCTCACCCTGCTCACAGTGCACTGTACACACTGCTCACAGTGCACTGTACCCACTGCTCACCCTGCTCACAGTGCACTGTACACACTGCTCACCCTGCTCACAGTGCACTGTACACACTGCTCACAGTGCACTGTACCCACTGCTCACAGTGCCTGTACGCACTGCTCACCCTGCTCACAGTGCACTGTACCCACTGCTCACAGTGCACTGTACCCACTGCTCACCCTGCTCACAGTGCACTGTACGCACTGCTCACCATGCTCACAGTGCACTGTACACACTGCTCACAGTGCACTGTACACACTGCTCACCCTGCTCACAGTGCACTGTACACACTGCTCACAGTGCACTGTACCCACTGCTCACAGTGCCTGTACGCACTGCTCACCCTGCTCACAGTGCACTGTACCCACTGCTCACAGTGCACTGTACCCACTGCTCACCCTGCTCACAGTGCACTGTACGCACTGCTCACCATGCTCACAGTGCACTGTACACACTGCTCACAGTGCACTGTACCCACTGCTCACCCTGCTCACAGTGCACTGTACACACTGCTCACCCTGCTCACAGTGCACTATACGCACTGCTCACAGTGCACTGTACCCACTGCTCACAGTGCACTGTACACACTGCTCACCCTGCTCACAGTGCACTATACGCACTGTTCACCCTGCTCACAGTGCACTGTACACACTGCTCACCATGTTCACAGCACACTGCTCACCCTGCTCACCATGCTCACAGCGCACTGCTCACCCTGCTCACCATGCTCACAGCGCACTGCTCACCCTGCTCACAGCGCACTGCTCACCCTGCCCACCGGCGCTGTTTGCACAGCCCACGGAGCAGGATTGCTCCCCAGATTCCGCCCTGCAGTGCTCTGACACACACCAGGGCAGCTGGGAGCGCCTGGTCCAGCAGCAAGCGTTGGATCCTGTGGGAGATGATCCTGGAGCCCGTGGAGCCGGCTCGCCAGCCGCTGTCTGTGGGCGGCTGCTGACCAGAGCGTGCGGCTCCGCTCCTGGGAGCTCCGCACCCGCAGCCCTCAATCACCCCAGCACATCCTGCTGCTCAGACACCATGCCACCGACCAAGTGATTTTTCCTCCTTTGATACAAGAGCAGCTCCTCATATTTCCCTGTGCAGCAGCAGCTGATGGCGAGGAGGGATTCTGTGCAACTGAGTGCTCCCCCGTGCTGATTCATATCAACATATAGCATATACAGGGCAGATCCCCCCAAAGCCTGCGTGTGAACGACACCAGCGCTGGTGCCGGGGGGGCCTGCAGAAGCCCCAGTGCTGCCCCAGCCCTGCCACAGGACCCACAAACCCTCGCCAGCTCTGCCACACGGACCCAGAACCCTCCCCTGCTCTGCCACATGGACTCACGAACCCTCCCCAGTTCTGCCACATGGACCCACGAACCCTCCCCTGCTCTGCCACATGGACCCACAAACCCTGCCCTGTTCTGCCACAGGACCCACGAACCCTGCCCAGCTCTGCCACAGGACCCACGAACCCTGCCCAGCTCTGCCACAGGACCCACGAACCCTCCCCAGCTCTGCCACAGGACCCACGAACCCTGCCCAGCTCTGCCACAGGACCCACGAACCCTGCCCAGCTCTGTCAGTACCTGAGGCCGTCCCAGGAGCAACGCAGATTTGGGACAGCAGTTTACGTGAGTATACGGGACAGCAGATTTTCGCTATGATTTTTACTCTTGGGTTTTTAACCCACAACAAATGTCAAGAATAGCTTCATTCATCCTCCCCACATCAATTGCTTCCTGAGCTCAGCATTTCTGCCTGCTGAGCTGTCCACAGTCAGCACCATGCTACGCAGCACACGGCACCTGCACCACCGTGCAGAACGTGGTTGGGCTCGATGATCCCGAGGGCCTCCTCCAACCAAAACGATTCTATGGGTAAAGCTCTGTGTGGCTGCTGGTGTGAGTGACCGCAGTTCGCCCCAAGCGAGCGGCTGTGCTGCCAAGGGCTGCAGTGTCCACCCAGCCGCTGCGCACGCTGCTGAGCGGCTGCTGAGCCCACACGGGCACACGGCTGCGCCCCTGCACACACCCCCCAGCTGACATCCCCCGTGCCACCGGCAGTCCCAGGGGACGGGGACACCGCAGCGGAGCACGAGGCACGCCTGCCTCAGCATGGTGTGCCCACCCGCGCTTCCTACATCCCCGTCTCTTCCCTGCTTTTATTCTGGAGAAAGGAGACAATGCAGCAGGCAGCGTGTTTTACACAAGGGGCCCCTTATTTACAGACGCAACAGCCGCCCTTCGCAAACTGCCCGGGCAGAACCGGAGTCCCCTCTGCAGCACCGGAGCCCCGTCCCCATCCCCACCGCGCGTCCCCACCGCAGCACAGCGAGTTCAAACCAACCCCAAACAAACAGTGGCCGCACAGCCCGTCTGCCCATGGTCAGTCCCCACCTGCCTCCCCACGGCCAGCCCTGCCTCCCCATGGCTAGTCCTGTCTCCCCAGTCATTCCTGTCTCCCCATGGCCAGTCCTGCCTCCCCACGGTCGTTCCTGCCTCCCCACGGCCGTTCCTGTCTCCCCATGGCCAGTCCTGCCTCCCCACGGCCAGCCCTGCCTCCCCACGGCCGTTCCTGTCTCCCCATGGCCGTTCCTGCCTCCCCACGGCCAGCCCTGCCTCCCCACGGCCGTTCCTGCCTCCCCACGGCCGTTCCTGCCTCCCCACGGCCAGCCCTGCCTCCCCACGGCCGTTCCTGCCTCCCCACGGCCGTTCCTGCCTCCCCACGGCCGTTCCTGCCTCCCCACGGGCAGCCCTGGCTAAGCACAAGTTCAGGAAAACTTTGCCTATCTCTCTTTCACAATAGGGAAGTTTATTTCTGTTTCCCTGGGCTTAGGAGAAGAATCAACGCTTTGTGCACCGGTTTTCAGGCTTTTCTCTCATTTGCATTACGGAGATAACAAGCCAGAAAAGATTAACCTGGAGTACGGGGTGACTGAGAGGCAGGATAAGGGCAGAGCCTTCGCAGCCACAGAGGAGCGAGCACCCCATCCCACAGCAAAGGAGGCCCTGGCCCCAGCGGGGACCCCAAACGCCCCGTCTTACAAAATCCTGATAAAAGACGCTTATTGAGAGACCCTGTCTGGGCCTGTTCGGCTGGCAAGGTGATTGTTTCCTGCAGTGGGAGACGGCGGCTCCGCTCGGCACTGCCCGCTCTGCCGGCGCCGGGGAGCAGAGCCCGCGCTGGGCATCGCCCTGCAGCCGCGGCCACACGGCTCCCGCAGACCTACGGACACACGGCTCCCGCAGACCTACGGACACACGGCTCCCGCAGACCTACGGACACGGCTCCCGCAGCCCTACGGACACGGCTCCCGCAGCCCTACGGACACGGCTCCCGCAGACCTACGGACACGGCTCCCGCAGACCTACGGGGACACGGCTCCCGCAGCCCTACGGACACGGCTCCCGCAGACCTACGGACACGGCTCCCGCAGACCTACGGGGACACGGCTCCCGCAGACCTACGGACACGGCTCCCGCAGCCCTACGGGGACACGGCTCCCGCAGCCCTACGGGGACACGGCTCCCGCAGCCCTACGGACACGGCTCCCGCAGCCCTACGGACACGGCTCCCGCAGACCTACGGGGACACGGCTCCCGCAGACCTACGGACACGGTTCCTGCAGACCAATGGACACACGGCTCCCGTAAACTGACGGTCTCTCTGGCTGGTGTCCTCATGCAGCCCAGACACTCCCGAACAGCTCCATCACACAAAACCCGTCCACAGCTCCATGCTTCTCCAACACCTTTCTGTGTCTCCTCCCAAAGCAGCCTCTGCCCCTCAAAGGGTGTCTTTGCTCTCAGTGTCATTCTGCCCCCCCACCCCAACCCCAGCTGTCCTTCTCCCTCCAGCCAGGCCACCACTGTGACCTGTCCTGACTCCACCTCGGGGCTCCGGGCAGTGGCCGCCCCCTGCACCCCCAAATCCCGCCTGCAGGAGCACAGTGCCCACCGCCTGGCGGGAGGAGCAGGAGCTGGGTCCCATCACGGTGCGTCCCCCGCGGGCTGGGCTGGGCTGGGCTGGTCCAGGCAGCTGCCAAGAGCTCAGTCCCCAAACACACGGGACGCTGCTGCCCAAACTTCACAAACTGCTGGTGACAAGGGAGGGGAGGAGGTGAGGACCCAAAACTGAAGCAACAAGACAGACCCATCTTGGGCCACGTTCCTCTCCCCAAGCACTGGGCTTGAGAGCCTCAGCTGCCACACAGGGAGCTCAGAGGGGAAAAGGGAACAGTAAATTCGGGGCACTATGAAAAATATCCAGCCAAGCAGTGAAGTCACCTGCCAGGGTCCGTGCAGGACAGGGGACCCTCCAGGGCCTCGTGTGGCTCCTGACCGCAGTCCCAGGCACTGCCCAGCACAGGGGCAGCAGCACGGGCCAAGCTCTGCGTGTCCCCCAGCCCCAGCCCCGGCCCAGGACAGCCCGCAGCCCCATGGCCTGCACCGCCAGCCCATGGCACAGGCTTTGGGAACGTGCAGCCCCATGGCCTGCACCGCCAGCCCATGGCACAGGCTTTGGGAACGTGCAGCCCCATGGCCTGCACCGCCAGCCCATGGCACAGGCTTTGGGAACGTGCAGCCCCATCACCTGCACCACCAGCCCATGGCACAGGCTTTGGGAACGTGCAGCCCCATCACCAGCACCGCCAGCCCATGGCACAGGCTTTGGGAACGTGCAGCCCCATCACCTGCACCACCAGCCCATGGCACAGCCTTTGGGAACGTGCAGCCCCATCACCTGCACCGCCAGCCCATGGCACAGGCTTTGGGAACGTGCAGCCCCATGGCCTGCACCACCAGCCCATGGCACAGGCTTTGGGAACGTGCAGCCCCATCCCCAGCACCGCCAGCCCATGGCACAGGCTTTGGGAACGTGCAGCCCCATCACCTGCACCACCAGCCCATGGCACAGGCTTTGGGAACGTGCAGCCCCATGGCCTGCACCACCAGCCCATGGCACAGGCTTTGGGAACGTGCAGCCCCATCACCTGCACCGCCAGCCCATGGCACAGGCTTTGGGAACGTGCAGCCCCATGGCCTGCACCACCAGCCCATGGCACAGGCTTTGGGAACGTGCAGCCCCATCACCAGCACCGCCAGCCCATGGCACAGGCTTTGGGAACGTGCAGCCCCATGGCCTGCACCACCAGCCCATGGCACAGGCTTTGGGAACGTGCAGCCCCATCACCTGCACCGCCAGCCCATGGCACAGGCTTTGGGAACGTGCAGCCCCATCACCTGCACCACCAGCCCATGGCACAGGCTTTGGGAACGTGCAGCCCCATCACCTGCAACACCAGACCATGGCACAGGCTTTGGGAACATGCAGCCCCATCACCTGCACCACCAGCCCATGGCACAGGCTTTGGGAACATGCAGCCCCATCACCTGCACCACCAGCCCATGGCACAGGCTTTGGGAACGTGCAGCCCCATCACCTGCACCGCCAGCCCATGGCACAGGCTTTGGGAACGTGCAGCCCCATCACCTGCACCTCCAGCCCATGGCACAGGCTTTGGGAACGTGCAGTCCCATCACCTGCACCACCAGCCCATGGCACAGGCTTTGGGAACGTGCAGCCCCATCACCTGCACCACCAGCCCATGGCACAGGCTTTGGGAACGTGCAGCCCCATCGCCAGCACCACCAGCCCATGGCACAGGCTTTGGGAACGTGCAGCCCCATCACCAGCACCTGCCCCGTCTCCACCTGTCCCTGCATCTCCTGCCCTGCCCCATCTCCACCTGTCCCTGCATCTCCTGCCCGGCTCCATCTCCCAGGGTCTGTGTGGGTACAGGGCAGCCCAGCCTCCCCCCCCTGAGCTCAGAGCTGGTGCACATTGCTCAGACTATTTAACCTGAGAGTGCTTGGCCCATCATTAGGATGTAAACGGCGAGTGCTGTGCCTGAAGAGACTGCCTTTCAGAGACAAGGTCACAGCCTGGGTGGCGATTTCTCCTAACAATGGAAACCACTAACAGTGAATTTGAAGGCTTTCAGTCGAATAAAGACAGTGGTGGAGAGCTGGAAAGGAATCTAAAAGAGGCTTGGAGACAACTCCAAGAGAGCTGGGAAACTCCACTTGAAAAATCAGCAGCCTCACAGTGTAAAACCCCACCTGGAGGCTCCAGCCCTGACAGAGACGTGAATAAACTGAACTTTGCCCAGCTGAAGTCCTGTTCTCTGAAACACCGGCAGCTAACGGAGTCTGTTACTGAAAGGGTACCTGTCCACCCTCTGCCTGAAGACCCCGAGACAACCCCCACCTTCAAGCAGAGCTTGTCATTTGTCATAGCAAAGCCCCCGGCACACCAGCCACGGGCTGCAGCTGCGGCCAGAGCAGAGCCCCAGGGGCACCCCTGGGAGGAGGGTCCGGGGTCCCCTCACACTGTGCAAGGCCAGGAGTCCAGCGAGCAACACCCCCTCGGTACACCAACCACCCCTTTGCCAGCACCACACAGACCATTAACGCAACAGCCTCCTGCGAGCACTGCCGCGTTCTGCCAGGGCTGTCCCTGCCGCCAGCCTGAGCGCTCTGCGGGCTGCTGACAGCAGGGAGAACGGCGCGGGGAGCAGCGCGGTGTCCGGCTGCCCCGGCACAGCCCGCAGGGAGAACGATGCGGGGAGCAGCGCGGTGTCCGGCTGCCCCGGCACAGCCCGCAGGGAGAACGATGCGGGGAGCAGCGCGGTGTCCGGCTGTCCCGGCACAGCCCGCAGGGAGAACGATGCGGGGAGCAGCGCGGTGTCCGGCTGCCCCGGCACAGCCCGCAGGGAGAACGGCGCGGGGAGCAGCGCGGTGTCCGGCTGCCCCGGCACAGCCCGCAGGGAGAACGATGCGGGGAGCAGCGCGGTGTCCGGCTGCCCCGGCACAGCCCGCAGGGAGAACGATGCGGGGAGCAGCGCGGTGTCCGGCTGCCCCGGCACAGCCCGCAGGGAGAACGGCGCGGGGAGCAGCGCGGTGTCCGGCTGTCCCGGCACAGCCCGCAGGGAGAACGATGCGGGAAGCAGCGCGGTGTCCGGCTGTCCCGGCACAGCCCGCAGGGAGAACGATGCGGGAAGCAGCGCGGTGTCCGGCTGCCCCGGCACAGCCCGCAGGGAGAACGGCGCGGGGAGCAGCGCGGTGTCCGGCTGCCCCGGCACAGCCTGCAGGGAGCAGAGGGTCTGACAGGGCAGCCTGGCACCGTCCTGTCTCCCACAGCTCCGGCAGGATGCACCGCAGGGCACTGCACCCACAGCTGCACCCTGCCCCTCTCTGCTGTGCCAGGGAGCAGGTGCACAGCCTCCAGCTCCCCCTGCACCCCGTGAGACCCCATGCACTGTCCCGGGGGCCGGGCAGCAGGGACAGGGCTGGCCAGGCAGCGCTGCCCGTCCACAGCGCCGTGCTCGGCCGCCGAGCTCACTACTCGCGCTGCAAACCAGAGCCCCGAGCCGTGACTGCAGTCAATTCCTCTGCGCAGCAGCCAGGCTGGCGGTGCGCAGCTTGCGCTTGCCAGGACGCGAGCGCCATGGTGCTCTCACCCATCCCCACCGCACCCCTGCCCACACCCCTGCACTGCCTGCGCCCCTGCCCGCACCCCTGCCCGCACCCCTGCCTGCACCCCTGCACTGCCTGCGCCCCTGCCCGCACCTCTGCCCGCACCCCTGCACTGCCTGCGCCCCTGCCCGCACCCCTGCCGCCGGCCACCTCGCCGCTGTCCCGGGGCAGCAACGCCACCAGCCCCCGGCAGCCCCCGGGGCTCCCCAAGGGCTCCTACTCTGCTGGCTCCCGCCCCAGCCCATGGAGGTTGCACCTGAAACATTTCCAGCTCTCTGATAAGCATCTGCCCACGGGGGAAGCAGATCTGGGAGGGAAATTCCTGCTTTACACATGCAGAGATGCTCTGCTTTGCACAAAGTGCCCGTTCCCTCCGCTGCCTCAGGGGATCTTCGGTCTGGCAAAGCCAGCTGCTTCACTCTGACCCTGGGACTGTGCCCTGGTTGCAGCGGAGGACTTGCGAGGAGGAAGAGGGTGGGAATCACAGCACACCATCACTGACTCCAGTGCCGCTGCTTCCTCCAGTGCCCACACACGCTCCCCAAACAAAGGCAGGAAGGGAGGTGCGGGAGGTGCGCAGCAAAGCAGAGCTGGATACCGGGCAATGTGCGGAGCAAGGGCCCTCACTGACAGCCCTCAGGCCCTGCCCCGTCCTGCACCTCACAACGGGGTCTGGGGCGAGGGCCAGGGCAGGATGAGACCTGTGCCTGTGCATCAGCTCAGGGATGGGTTTGCGCAGGGATGACAGGAGGACCTGATGGGGCTACTACGGCAATGAAGGGAAAGAGCAGACTCTGTGTCTCCGAGAGCACTGCTCACGACCCAAGCAGCGCCTGCGGTAGGAGCGAGCGGCTGTAAAGCCCTTTCTGCAGCGCAAGGTCAGTCCTGGCTAGAGCAGAGCATCTGTCCAATTCTTCGACAGCAAAGGCAGCGCTGCCTCTCCTGCCTCTGCCGCTCCCCAGCGCTTGGCAGCGCAGCCTGCAGAGCCGTGCCTGCGAGCGTGCCAGCACCCCAGCCCGGCGCTCAGCCCCGGCCCCAGCGCCTGCACGCTCCCGTCAGCTCTCTGGTCCCAGCCGCTACCCCTCCATCGCCGAGCAGGACCGCACACCAGCGTCTCTCCCCACCCGAGAAGTGTGCCCTCGCTTCCTGTGGTCCCCTGCACGCGAGCAATGCTCTGCTCTGCCCAGGTCTCTGCCTCCTCACCTCTCCCCACCCCTCAGCCCTCTCCTGCCTGCAACACCCACTCCAGGAGCACAGGCTCCCTGTGCCTCGTAACCCACACATCCCTAATGCTCCAGCTCTAACGAGCACTCTTTATCAGCCCCTCAGTGAACTTTTGCCTTGCACTGACCAAGCTCAGTCTCCAAGCACTCGCCCTCCCCGAGCAGCCAGCATCCCAGGTGACCCTCAGCACTGCCCCGGTCTGTAACAGCCACCCACACACTCCACGCTTCACCGCGCTCTGCCACACACCTGCTGTGCCCGGGATAACCAGGCACCGTGCCACCCCCTGCCCCTCTGTGCCACACGTCACGGCCACCCCGGCCAACACACCATGAAGCCCGTGACTCCGTGACTCCTGTGTCACGGCTCGGCTCCCGGCAGGTCACACCTGCATGTCCTGCCTGCGGCACGGTGGCCCAGCACAGCACAGCACAGCCCAGCACAGCGCACCGCACCGCACTGCCGTCCAGAGCAGCAGTGCACCCTACGCACCCAAACTGCTGCACTGCACCCGGGCCTGACACCCGGCACCTGCTGCGGTCACATCGGCACCCACGCACAACCCACGCACAGTACACGCACCCCCGCACCCGGCTCGGCACAGCCCTGCTGCCCGCAAGCAGAGCAGCCTCAGCTCCCGGCGCTGCGGCTCCGGGCTCCCGCAGCCCGGCCCCGCCGGTACCGGAGCCAGCGCTGGAGCGGTACCGGTGCTGGAGCCTCCCGAGCTGCGCCCGCTCCCCGCGCCCAGCTCCGCCGCCCCCGCGCTCGGAGCGCAGCCGGTCCCGGGCCGGTGCGGACCCACGGCGGCGGGAGCGGCCCCGAGCTGCGGCCGCCCCGGGACCCCGGAGCGCCCCGAAAGGCAGCGCTGCAGCCGCGGCTGCCCGGCCCGCTCCGCCCGCCTCCGCGCCGGGCTCTGCGGAAAGGGGAGCGGGGCGGTGGGGAGCGGGGCTATGGGGAGCCGGGGAGGGGGCTATGGGAAGCCTGGCACCGGGGAGCAGGGCATTGGGGAGCGGGGCACCGGGGAACGGGGCTATGGGGAGCGGAGCACCGGGGAGTGGGGCTATGGGGAACGGGGCTCTGGGGAGCGGGGCAATAGAGCGCGGGGCAGCAGCGCGCCGTCCTGCCGGGGCCGTGTCCGGCCGCCCCCCGCCCGCGGCGGTGCGAAGTTTGGCGGGGGGTGCCGGGCCGGCAGCTGTCGCGGCGCGGGTCGGGGCGGGCACTCACCGTCTGCTGGAGGTCGGGGATGCCGATGCGGACGACGATGGCGCCGGGCGCGGGCTCCTCCATGCGCGCCGGGGCCGCCAGCTTGGGGGAGCGGGGCCCGCCGGGGCCCCGGGCCGGGTCGAGCCGCGTCTCCTCCCGCAGGCCGGCTCCCGGCTCCCCGGCGGCGGCGCGGGGCTGTCGTTCCGGCGGCGGCGGCTGCTCTGGCGGCGGCGACTCCGGGCTCTCATGTTTGCTGCCGGCGGGGCTCAGAGGCATGCTCCGTGCGGCGCGGCGGGGCGGCCGGCGCCGGCTCCGGCACCGGGGGCCGCGCTCACAGCCCGCCCGGGGGCCCTGCGGGGTGAGGAGAAGCGGTGAGCGCTGGGACCCTCCCCCGGCAGGGGCCAGGGACCCCCACCCTGCATGTGGGCAGCTCTGAAGGGACCTCGCGGGATCTCACCCCCCCGGCAGGGGCCAGGGACCCCCACCCTGCACATGGGCAGCTCTGAAGGGACCCCGCGGGATCTCACCCCCCCGGCAGGGGCCAGGGACCCCCACCCTGCACATGGGCAGCTCTGAAGGGACCCCGCGGGATCTCACCCCCCCGGCAGGGGCCAGGGACCCCCACCCTGCACACGGGCAGCTCTGAAGGGACCCCGCGGGATCTCACCCCCCCGGCAGGGGCCAGGGACCCCCACCCTGCACACGGGCAGCTCTGAAGGGACCCCGCGGGATCTCACCCCCCCGGCAGGGGCCAGGGACCCCCACCCTGCACACGGGCAGCTCTGAAGGGACCCGCGGGATCTCACCCCCCCGGCAGGGGCCAGGGACCCCCACCCTGCACATGGGCAGCTCTGAAGGGACCCGCGGGATCTCACCCCCCCGGCAGGGGCCAGGGACCCCCACCCTGCACATGGGCAGCTCTGAAGGGACCTCGCGGGATCTCACCCCCCCGGCAGGGGCCAGGGACCCCCACCCTGCACATGGGCAGCTCTGAAGGGACCCCGCGGGATCTCACCCCCCCGACAGGGATGGGACCCCCACCCTGCACATGGGCAGCTCTGAAGGGACCCGCGGGATCTCACCCCCCCCGGCAGGGGCCAGGGACCCCCACCCTGCACATGGGCAGCTCTGAAGGGACCCCGCGGGATCTCACCCCCCCGGCAGGGATGGGACCCCCACCCTGCACATGGGCAGCTCTGAAGGGACCCGTGGGATCTCACCCCCCCGACAGGGATGGGACCCCCACCCTGCACATGGGCAGCTCTGAAGGGACCCGCGGGATCTCACCCCCCCGGCAGGAATGGGACCCCCACAGGGCGCACGGGCACCGTGCAGGGGGACCCCGGCAGAGGATGCCCAACCTCCGCTCGGGGACCTGGTGGGGAGCTCCGGCCAGGGCCCAGTGCAGGACCCCACACTCCACCTAGGCCAGCCCCGCAGGGACCTCATACAGGACCCCTGACTGCCCCCTGCAGAGAACCCCCTCAGGACCCCCCAGGAACCCCCACCGAACCACACAGGAACCTGGCAGAGGCAGCCCCAAGGGGTTCCCCACGGCAGGGACCCTGTGGGGACACCCTCCACACAGGGATGCTCAGGTTGGGGGCCTTGCAGAGGACCAACCCCACCCTACATGGGAATCCCCAAGCCAGGGACCTCACAGAGAAGCCACACACCATGCAGGGATCCTCACAAGAGCCCCGCTATCGCCCCCCAGCAAGGGCCAACTGCAAGCCCTCCCCACCCCACAGTGGGCACAGCCCCCATTGCAGTGTTTCCCACCAACAACCCCAGGGGATCCTTCCATGTCCTGGCAGAGGGACGGGGCAGCAAAGCATGGACCTGCGCTGGGCTCACCCATTGGGCACAGCAGCCCCAGAGCCTCTGCCCCCCAGGGGTGCACCGCATGCACCAGAGCCAGCATAGAGGGGCTGGACAGGGTGCTCTGCAGCAAAGGACAGGTTGTCCCAGCTTCTGGGGCCTGCTCTGCTCCTTCAATCAACTGCCTTCTTCCTTCGATCAACTGCCTTCTCTGCACACCACCACAAGTGCCTGCAGCTCATCCCAGTGGCCTCGTCCTCCATCTGCAACCAGGGTCCTCCATCTCCACATCGACACCAGCATATCTGGAGGGGCTGCCTGGCTCCTTCCCCATCTGCCAGAGGACCCCCGATGGAGGCAGACATCAGCAGGACACGTAGGCGTGATTCGGGGCTCAGCACCCTGCCTGTGTCTGGGTTTTACAGGGCGAGGTCTTGGTTCTGGCCCCGTCAGCTGTTCACCATGCAGTAGCCGCAGCGCTGCCACCGTGGGTCCCACAGCCCCTGCTCACAGGCGGTCAGCACCCAGCGCCCCCGTGCACCGCCGCGCACAGCCGGGCCGGCCCAGGCTGCAGGAACAGCTCCACCAGGCTCCGGGAACACCCCCACGCGCCTGGGGCTGCCTGCCAGGGGCCTCCCCAGCCCGCTCCTGCTGGGACAACACAAAGCAGCAGTGCCCTTGTGCCAGGGTTTTGGGAGCGGGATGGTGGCTGACCCGTGTTCCTGCCCCAGACCTGCCTCAGGGCGAAGCCACGTGTGCACACACTGCAGTGGTGGCAGGCACGGCCACCACTGGCTCCAGCACAGAGTGGAGACACAAGCAGCGGCCACCACAGGCTGCTATTTCTGCAGTGCCCCTGCCAGCGAGGGCTAATTAGAGCCAGGAGGTCCCTGCCTGCTCAGCGGGTCAAGCCCCCGCTCCCAGGCAGGGCCAGGCCAGCGATTGCCCTTCCAAGAGCAGATGGACCGCTGGGCTGAGCCCCGCAGGACTGTGCATGGGGCTGTGTCCGGTCCATCACTGGCTGGGAGTCAAGGCTTTAATCGGCGTGACAATCCTGAAACAGAAATAGCCCCCAAACCACTGAGAGCTGGATAGATTTACGGTATGGCCTGGATCTGTCCAGGAAATGAGTAATGGCTCTTCCTTCGGCCCTCCCAGCCTGAGGCCGAGGGACTGCACACGGCACCGGTGAGAGCCAGAGCGTGCCAGGGCGGCCAGCCCCACGCAACCCTCCCGGCTGGAGCTCATCTGCTGCAAGTGCCCGCACCGAGCACAGGCGAGACAGGCGGGGAGGCCGTATGCACAGAACAGGCGCTCAGGGTCGGGGGAGTCTAACGGGTCCTGGAGCACGAGCACTGCAATCCGTGGCACTAGCCCCAAAACGGAGATTGTGGCCTGATCATGACAAACAATGAGATCAGCCCAGGAGCACCCCGCTGGTCCCTGGGCTCCTCTCCTTCAATCCGCACACGCACCCCTCTGCTGGAGAGCCGCAGGTCCCCTCTGCTGCTGCTCCACGGATGCAAGGAGCAGGGTCAGTCCCCCTGCGCCTGGGACTCAGTGCCACCCGGCGCGGGTCAGCATTTGTGCCCGGGCACGACTCGGTGCCGGGAGAGTTTCAGTCATCTCCAGCCAGCCCCTTCCTAAGGCACGCCAAAACATTCTTGCCCAGCAGTAACGAAAGCCAAAGCCATGGCTTTCCAGGGTGCCCGTCCCCCTGCAGCGCTCCTGTGCCTCCCAGTCTGAGACCAGGTCTGGGAGATGATACCAGTGCATTGGAAAGGCTCCCGCTCCATGGGGCACACGTTGTGCCCCATCCTGTGTCAATCCCGCTCCATGGGGCACACGTTGTGCCCCATCCTGTGTCAATCCCGCTCCATGGGCACACGTTGTGCCCCATCCTGTGTCAATCCTGCTCCATGGGCACACGTTGTGCCCCATCCTGTGTCAATCCCGCTCCATGGGGCACACGTTGTGCCCCATCCTGTGTCAATCCTGCTCCATGGGCACACGTTGTGCCCCATCCTGTGTCAATCCTGCTCCATGGGCACACGTTGTGCCCCATCCTGTGTCAATCCCGCTCCATGGGCACACGTTGTGCCCCATCCTGTGTCAATCCTGCTCCATGGGCACACGTTGTGCCCCATCCTGTGTCAATCCCGCTCCATGGGCACACGTTGTGCCCAATCCTGTGTCAATCCCGCTCCATGGGGCACACGTTGTGCCCCATCCTGTGTCAATCCTGCTCCATGGGCACACGTTGTGCCCCATCCTGTGTCAATCCTGCTCCATGGGCACACGTTGTGCCCCATCCTGTGTCAATCCCGCTCCATGGGGCACACGTTGTGCCCCATCCTGTGTCAATCCTGCTCCATGGGGCACACGTTGTGCCCCATCCTGTGTCAATCCTGCTCCATGGGCACACGTTGTGCCCCATCCTGTGTCAATCCTGCTCCATGGGCACACGTTGTGCCCCATCCTGTGTCAATCCCGCTCCATGGGCACACGTTGTGCCCCATCCTGTGTCAATCCTGCTCCATGGGCACACGTCGTGCCCCATCCTGTGTCAATCCTGCTCCATGGGGCACACGTTGTGCCCCATCCTGTGTCAATCCTGCTCCATGGGCACATGTTGTGCCCCATCCTGTGTCAATCCCGCTCCATGGGGCACACGTTGTGCCCCATCCTGTGTCAATCCTGCTCCATGGGCACACGTTGTGCCCCATCCTGTGTCAATCCTGCTCCATGGGCACACGTTGTGCCCCATCCTGTGTCAATCCTGCTCCATGGGCACACGTCGTGCCCCATCCTGTGTCAATCCTGCTCCATGGGCACATGTTGTGCCCCATCCTGTGTCAATCCCGCTCCATGGGGCACACGTTGTGCCCCATCCTGTGTCAATCCTGCTCCATGGGCACACGTTGTGCCCCATCCTGTGTCAATCCTGCTCCATGGGCACACGTTGTGCCCCATCCTGTGTCAATCCCGCTCCATGGGGCACACGTTGTGCCCCATCCTGTGTCAATCCTGCTCCATGGGCACACGTCGTGCCCCATCCTGTGTCAATCCTGCTCCATGGGCACATGTTGTGCCCCATCCTGTGTCAATCCTGCTCCATGGGGCACACGTCGTGCCCCATCCTGTGTCAATCCTGCTCCATGGGCACACGTTGTGCCCCATCCTGTGTCAATCCTGCTCCATGGGGCACACGTCGTGCCCCATCCTGTGTCAATCCTGCTCCATGGGCACACGTTGTGCCCCATCCTGTGTCAATCCTGCTCCATGGGCACACGTTGTGCCCCATCCTGTGTCAATCCTGCTCCATGGGCACACGTTGTGCCCCATCCTGTGTCAATCCCGCTCCATGGGGCACACGTTGTGCCCCATCCTGTGTCAATCCTGCTCCATGGGCACACGTCGTGCCCCATCCTGTGTCAATCCTGCTCCATGGGCACATGTTGTGCCCCATCCTGTGTCAATCCTGCTCCATGGGGCACACGTCGTGCCCCATCCTGTGTCAATCCTGCTCCATGGGGCACACGTTGTGCCCCATCCTGTGTCAATCCTGCTCCATGGGGCACACGTCGTGCCCCATCCTGTGTCAATCCTGCTCCATGGGCACACGTTGTGCCCCATCCTGTGTCAATCCTGCTCCATGGGGCACACGTCGTGCCCCATCCTGTGTCAATCCTGCTCCATGGGGCACACGTCGTGCCCCATCCTGTGTCAATCCTGCTCCATGGGCACACGTTGTGCCCCATCCTGTGTCAATCCTGCTCCATGGGCACACGTTGTGCCCCATCCTGTGTCAATCCCGCTCCATGGGGCACACGTTGTGCCCCATCCTGTGTCAATCCCGCTCCATGGGGCACACGTTGTGCCCCATCCTGTGTCAATCCTGCTCCATGGGCACACGTTGTGCCCCATCCTGTGTCAATCCTGCTCCATGGGCACACGTTGTGCCCCATCCTGTGTCAATCCCGCTCCATGGGGCACACGTTGTGCCCCATCCTGTGTCAATCCTGCTCCATGGGCACACGTTGTGCCCCATCCTGTGTCAATCCCGCTCCATGGGGCACACGTTGTGCCCCATCCTGTGTCAATCCTGCTCCATGGGCACACGTCGTGCCCCATCCTGTGTCAATCCTGCTCCATGGGCACACGTTGTGCCCCATCCTGTGTCAATCCTGCTCCATGGGGCACACGTCGTGCCCCATCCTGCAGCCATGCAGGTCCCAGGCAGAGCCGCATCAGAAGTGCAGCTCTGCGCACGTGCTGGCAGCTCCAGGTGACAGGACCCAGGCTTTGAGCAGAAAAGGCCGCCCAGCAAGAGCCAGGGCTGCGGGGAACAGGCCGGGCTCTGCAGCTTTGAGTCAGGGACACCAGGGACGAGGTGGAGCTGGTGAGGGGAAGAAGTGGGTGAAATGACCGTGAGTCACAAACAGCCAAGGAGTCGCTGGCTGAGGTGTCTCACGGCACAAAAGACAAAGGAGTTAAGAGTGGTCAGGAAGGGAGATGCCAAAAATACCTGTCAAAGGGCCAGAGAGGGGAGCATGGAAAGTCTGACCTGGGAAGCCAGCAGCTGCGGCCTGACATGGCAGAGTCACACCGAGCGGCTCGGCAACGGGGAGAAACCTGCAGCCGGCCCAGAGGAACCTTCACAGAGCTGGTGGGACCCGGGAGCTGCAGCCGGCCCAGAGGAACCTTCACAGAGCTGGTGGGACCCGGGAGCTGCAGCCGGCCCAGAGGAACCTTCACAGAGCTGGTGGGACCCGGGAGCTGCAGCCGGCCCAGAGGAACCTTCACAGAGCTGCTGGGACCCGGGAGCTGCAGCCGGCCCAGAGGAACCTTCACAGAGCTGCTGGGACCCGGGAGCTGCAGCTGGCCCAGAGGAACACTTCGGGTGCACCAGCTCTGCACGAAGGCCCAGGGGAAGCACGCTGAGCCCTGCCCGTCCCCTCCCCAGAGCCGTGTCGGTCCTGGAGGCAGGGAAACCGCCTCCCTGACAGCGGGCGCTGTGCTGCACGAGACCCCCGCACGCTACAGCGTTCCCCCGAACACGCGCGCTGCAGAGGGGCCGGGTCCCACCTGCTGCCCTCCTGCCCTCCGCACACGGGGGTTCAAGCGACAGCAATGCCACAGCTGTCCCCTCCTGCTGCTTCAGCCAGATCCCGCCCTGCGGTGACAAACCGGGCCCTGCGGTGACAAACCCAGCCCTACGGTGACAAACCGGGCCCTGCGGTGACAAACCCGGCCCTACGCTGACAAACCGGGCCCTGCGGTGACAAACCCGGCCCTGCGGTGACAAACCCGGCCCTACGGTGACAAACCGGGCCCTGCGGTGACAAACCCGGCCCTGTGGTGACAAACCGGGCCCTGCGGTGACAAACCCGGCCCTGCGGTGACAAACCCGGCCCTGCGGTGACAAACCCGGCCCTACGGTGACAAACCGGGCCCTGCGGTGACAAACCCGGCCCTGCGGTGACAAACCAGGCACGGCAGGCTCTGCCCCAACCAGCCCTGCAGGGGCAGAGGTGGCCCCGGCTCCAGGCTTCTCAGGGACAACGTCCCTGCGGCTGAGCCCTGCCCGCGGTCCACTGCCCGCCGTTCTGTTCAACTAGCGCTGCTCAGCGGTTTTAGTTCTTTCACTCTTTTTCTGTCTCGTTATTTCACTAGGGGGAGAAACTAAATGCTGCACATCATAATCGTCAGGATTATCCTTGCTTTTTTCCCCAACCTTCTGGTACCTCGTTAGTTCCCAATAACGTTTAAGACACATCTGTGAATGGTTCAAAAAACATGCTGGCCACCCCCAAACTCCACTATAGACTTGCAGAGTCATTCACATTCATTTTCTTTTATTAAATCAACTTCTCTGCTGAGGAAAAAAAAATCACTTATCTTGAAAAAAGATACAAGTTGAGTATCTTAGAAATTATAATCCAATGAGTCTTATCCTAACACCAGGAGATACTAATGAAAAATTATCAGAGAGAGTCACAAAGCCTTCCAAGGGGGTTTCATGGTGACAGGAACCCATCAGTAGCACTTCCATCAGAGAAAGTCGCGCCTCGCTAGTCCAGAGAGTTCCCTGCACGTGCCACCAGGAGCACCAAAGGGAAACCCCGAGCACAGCAGTCTAGTTGGATTTGCAAATACCCTTTGCAAGAGCCCTCACAAGAGGCTGTAAAGCCCGGTGACCTTTACCTCTTAACTGTGAGAAACCGTGTTCCCCGGTGGCCTGTCCCACTCTCCACCGTTCCCACTGTCACTGCACCTGCCCTGCCACCCCTCACATCATCCCCCGCCACGCTGCTCAACCCTGCTCCGGCGCCTTCCCAATTCTCTATCGGGGCTCCGGGTGCCCCAGGTTAGGGGCAACGCAGACCCACGGCCATCGCTGTGTGACACTGAGCGGCTTTCCTGTGGAGGGGAGGCTGGGAGAACCCCGGGAAGGCGCAGTGCCGGCCCTGCTGCTGGGAGCTGCAGCGCTGCGACGGGCAACGTCTGGAGAACACGGCAGCCCCAGGTGTGGTACGAGCAGGAGGAAGCGGAACCGCTCCGGGGCGGGGAGCCGGCACCTGCACAGGGAGGGGAGCTCCGGCACTCCGGCCGTGGCAGAGCGAGGAGCCAAAGGGGTGCCAGGCTGCGGCGGCTGCCGGTGTCAGCACCAGGCCCTGCGGCCGGGCCGAGACCCAGCGCTGTGCGCTCAGGTTGCCCTGGGCGCCCTCAGGGACAGGGCTGCTGGCACCCGGGTGACACGTCTGAAATCCTCGCTCCAAACTCCTTCCGCCAGGTCTCTCTCACCCTCTCTCCTCTTCCTGGAAAGCTGCTTCAGACCCTTCTTTGCAGTGACAGTTAGGAATGGCCTAATTTCTAGCCCACACATTCATGGCTAGTTCACCCCACTCTTGCGTCAGCATTGTCTGTCAGCCTGTGCAGCTCTCCCCCTTTGTTTATGTGTTTGTATACATATCACAGGCAGCAATTGGATCCCCACTCAGACTTCACTTTGCAGGCTGAACAAGAGCCATCCACGCGGTCTCCTCCTGCACGGCAGGTCCCGGCGCCAGGGCCGCTCGGGAGGGGCCTCGGCCACAGGGACCAGCCGCAGGTTGGACTCACACTTAGGGACACAAACGAACACACTTGCAAAGGAGTGCGGCGCACGGCTCGTGCCTTTCCAGGCTTCAGAGTCCCTGCCACCCAGAACGCGCATCGCAGGGAGGTCTCAGCCCTGCCCCAGCGCAGTCCCGCGGGTTCCAGCAGTCCCGCGGGTTCCAGCAGTCCCATGGGTCGCAGCAGTCCCATGGGTCGCAGCAGTCCCATGGGTCGCAGCAGTCCCGCGGGTTGCAGCAGTCCCATGGGTTGCAGCAGTCCCGCGGGTTGCAGCAGTCCCGCGGGTTGCAGCAGTCCCGCGGGTTGCAGCAGTCCCATGGGTTGCAGCAGTCCCGCGGGTTGCAGCAGTCCCGCGGGTTGCAGCAGTCCCATGGGTTGCAGCAGTCCCACGGGTTGCAGCAGTCCCATGGGTTGCAGCAGTCCCCTGGATCGCAGCAGTCCCATGGGTTGCAGCAGTCCCATGGGTTGCAGCAGTCCCGCGGGTTGCAGCAGTCCCACGGGTTGCAGCAGTCCCACGGGTTGCAGCAGTCCCCTGGATCGCAGCAGTCCCATGGGTCGCAGCAGTCCCATGGGTTGCAGCAGTCCCGCGGGTTCCAGCAGTCCCATGGGTTGCAGCAGTCCCGCGGGTTCCAGCAGTCCCATGGGTTGCAGCAGTCCCATGGGTTCCAGCAGTCCCATGGGTTGCAGCAGTCCCATGGGTTGCAGCAGTCCCATGGGTTGCAGCAGTCCCCTGGATCGCAGCAGTCCCATGGGTCGCAGCAGTCCCATGGGTTGCAGCAGTCCCGCGGGTTCCAGCAGTCCCATGGGTTGCAGCAGTCCCATGGGTTGCAGCAGTCCCCTGGATTGCAGCAGTCTGCTAGGGAGCACTGGAACAAAACAAGGATACCTGTGGCTGACACCTCAACAGCAACCGTCCTTCCAGAATCAAGGGAGATCTCACAAGTGTTGGCATGGGGGCAAAGCAGAACTGCACACCTCCTGCATCTTCCTCAGCAGGGGCTGTTGGCCGCCCCCTGTATCATGGCCACCAGCAGCTGAGTGCGTTATTCTGCATGCAGCCACACTGTTCAAACTCCAAGCACCAGACTACTACAGCAAGCACTGCAGCCTGCCCGGGGCTGGCAGATTTCCCTATCTGAATCGGGCTAAACTCCCTGCCCTCTCCAGCGCCTGTCTCCCCATGTACAGCCACCCTCACGGCCACCCTCACAGCCACCTTCACGGTCACCTTCACGGCCACCCTCACGGCCACCCCCATAGCCACCCTCACGTCCAGCCTGCTGGGGCTGCCTGGGGCTGCTCCTGCCGCTCACATGCCCGGTGGCTCCGTGACTCTGGAACGGCCCGGCCCTCTGAGGAGCAGGGTGCCCCGGGACACGGCAGCGTGGGAGCGCCCGGCTCAGTGCACCCCAGGTGTGTCTGCACAGCACGGGCTGGCGCTCTGGGCACGGCACCCGAGGCTGCAGGTGGCTGCTCTCTAGCTCTCTGGCTGCACCAGATCCCTGTGCCTCACGGGGGCTGTGGGCGCACACAGCAGTGGCGACCAGGGAGACCCACGGTCCTGCTCGGGTGTCGCTGCTGGGGCGGGTGTGGAGAGCGGCACGTGGGGCTGTCACTGCTGGGATCACCGCAAACGGCCCCACGCGCTGGGGCTGTTTGTGGCAAAACGAGCTGCTGGGGCACTGCCTCTGCCTCTCTGCTAGGGAAAGGACCCACTAGGACAGACTTCACCTGACCGACTCCAGACCAGCACCCAGGCACCTGCTGCAGGGACAAGGCAGCCCATCCACTCACCTGCGCCAGCACTGCCGTTGCCTGCCAGACCGCAGGGCCACGGAGCCCAGGCAGTGCTGCCCGTCCCTGCTCCAGCAGCTCCCACAGCACCCCAGGCTCCACTTCTGCAACCACGCCGAGCCTGCCCCTGGCTCTGTGTGCACCCCGCGTCCTCCTGGGACCGGGGAGCCCTGGATCATGTTCAACAGCCCTGCTCGGAGCCCCCGGCCCTCCCGTGCCACGGCAGGAGTCCAGCCCTCACCTCAAAGCACCGGGGAGCTTCCGCTCTCGCTTGGCTGGCGATGCCCATGGAACAAGCAGAGCCGTCCTCTCGCACAGCCCAGACGTTACTGATTTACCAGGGGCGGCTGCGGCTGGAACGCACGGTCGATGGCTGCAGCGCTGTGGAAGGCACGGTGGCCTCTGCGGGGGGGACGGGGAGCAGGGGAACTGCGCTGCTCTGCCCCCACCATGGGGCCCGAGTGCAAGGCCCTGTGTGGGGTGTCAGGAGGCTGGGGCTCCCATGGGCCACATTCCCACGGGCCCGGGGCCGCTCCTCAGCATCCTGCCAGCTCCGTCACAGAGGCCAGGAACGGTCCTGCCCAGACCCAGGGTCCTGAACCGAGCCAGGGTCCTGCCCAGAGCCAGGGCCCCGCCGTGCCGGAGCCGTCCGCGCTGCTTATCTGCGCACAGGCAGGTCACTCAGCACCGCTGTTTGCCGTGGCTCCGGCCCAGCCCCACGTGAGGGGCAGCGCGGAGCAGCCTGTACAGCCCGACCTTGTCCTTCGCCAGCGCTGCCCGTGTCCCCAGACCCGACCCGCGCGGGGGCACGCAGCACAGGCTGTGTGCGCCGTCCCCAGCGCGCCGGGACGCGCAGAGATAACGGGGGCACAGCGCTGGCGGGGAGCGGGAGCAGCGCCCATCGATCGGCCCGCAGCGGGACAGGGCTGCCGGGAAACCCTCCTCCCCATTGATCCTCCCTCTGTTTGCCAGGGTCAGTGGGTCACTGGGCGTGTGCAGACAATTAAAGGGCAAGTCCCCAAACACGCTGCTCACGGGAGGAAACTCACTGCCCCCTTTCCAGGGGTGACAGCAGAGCAGCGCTGACCCCAGTGCAGAGCAGCGCTGACCCCAGCGCAGAGCAGCACTGACCCCAGTGCAGAGCAGCGCTGACCCCAGTGCAGAGCAGCGCTGACCCCAGCAGAGCAGCACTGACCCCAGTGCAGAGCAGCGCTGACCCCAGCAGAGCAGCGCTGACCCCAGTGCAGAGCAGCGCTGACCCCAGTGCAGAGCAGCGCTGACCCCAGCAGAGCAGCGCTGAACCCAGTGCAGAGCAGCGCTGACCCCAGTGCAGAGCAGCATTGACCCCAGTGCAGAGCAGCGCTGACCCCAGTGCAGAGCAGCGCTGACCCCAGTGCAGAGCAGCGCTGAACCCAGTGCAGAGCAGCGCTGACCCCAGTGCAGAGCAGCATTGACCCCAGTGCAGAGCAGCGCTGACCCCAGTGCAGAGCAGCGCTGACCCCAGCAGAGCAGCACTGACCCCAGTGCAGAGCAGCGCTGACCCCAGCAGAGCAGCGCTGACCCCAGTGCAGAGCAGCGCTGACCCCAATGCAGAGCAGCGCTGACCCCAGTGCAGAGCAGCACTGACCCCAGCAGAGCAGCGCTGACCCCAGTGCAGAGCAGCGCTGACCCCAGTGCAGAGCAGCGCTGAACCCAGTGCAGAGCAGCGCTGACCCCAGTGCAGAGCAGCGCTGACCCCAGCAGAGCAGCGCTGACCCCAGTGCAGAGCAGCGCTGACCCCAGTGCAGAGCAGCGCTGACCCCAGTGCAGAGCAGCGCTGACCCCAGTGCAGAGCAGCGCTGACCCCAGTGCAGAGCAGCACTGACCCCAGCAGAGCAGCACTGACCCCAGTGCAGAGCAGCACTGACCCCAGTGCAGAGCAGCGCTGACCCCAGTGCAGAGCAGCGCTGACCCCAGTGCAGAGCAGCATTGACCCCAGTGCAGAGCAGCGCTGACCCCAGTGCAGAGCAGCACTGACCCCAGCAGAGCAGCGCTGACCCCAGTGCAGAGCAGCATTGACCCCAGTGCAGAGCAGCGCTGACCCCAGCACTCGCCTTTCTCAGGGTGACTGACCCTGGCACAGCCCCACTTGGCCCCAGCAAAGGCTCTTTGGTCACTCCTGCCACTGTCCCAGCTGCAGACGACCCTTCAGGCCAGCAGGACAGACATCAGCAATCCCTGGCCCACAGCTGTGCTTCCCACAGGCCCTGGCCCTGCCAGGCTCCCGTCCGCCCACCTCCCACGGCGCTGTGCATCCCCAGCTCCAGGACACGGCTGCACCGCCCGCCCCAGCCCTGCCCCACCGCCCCGGGGGTGACACAGGACTCCCCCCAGCAGGAAAGCGCCAGAGCCCTGGGAGGTGGCCCAATGGGCAGCAGAGCTCCCTGCCAGCCTGCACAGGACAGGACCCCAGTCCCATGGCAGGGGAGCAGCAGCCACGGGCTGGTCCCAGACAGGAGGAGGGAGCTCAGGCCAGCAAACCCTCTCTCTGTCCCTGCAGGCCCCGCACAGGGCACAGTGCTACTCGGTGCCAGGCACTGGCCACACAGCCCTGCCTGTGGCTCAGGGCAGCACAGCCACTGCCAGGCCCAGCCCTGCCTGCTGCCTGGCCACGCAGCCCTTGTCCTTGGCAAGCTGGGCCGGTGGCACAGTGGGGCAGCACGTGCGTGCTGGTGCTGCATGACACTGGGGTTCCAGTGCTGGGACACAACCGTTCGGTCCTTGTCCCCATCCCTGTGCGCTCACTCCTGCTCCTGGGCTGGACACACAGACACACGGGCAGCCCACGCTGCCAGCTGGCCCAGCTTAAAACCAAGCTCATTTTGTCCTGGTGGCTTTTGTCAAGAGCAGCTCACAACTGTAGCTGTTCCTCTAAAGCACAATTGGCGATGAACAATGACACAAGAGCAGGAACGAGGGGCTGGAGTGCAACCTCTGTAACTCAGCCCTACCAGACCGCCCGTGGGGCAGCCCAGCACCAAGAGCTGCCCACGCAGCCTCTCCCGCCCGCAAAGGCGTCTCGGAGCAGAGCCAGGGGACGGCTGCAACGGGAACAGCCTCACCGGGAGGCACCGGGGATCCTGGGGGCTCCGCACGCTCCCCCCGCAGTAACTCTGAGCAGGAGCGGTGCGTAGCCATAGGAACACCACTTAACACGGTCACCTTGGTAACCACAGCTACACTCTCGCGCGGAGCACGTGCGAGGCCCTGTGCACCCCGGTCGGAGTCCTCCCCTCCTGCACCCCTCACAGCTGCTGCCTGCCCCATCAGCGCTGCCGCGGGGACCAGCGGGACCGGGACAGACCTGGACGCACAGCACCACGAGAGCAGCTGGAAATCACCACCAAGACCAGAGCAGGGAGTCAAACCCTTCCAGAGCCCCAGGGACCAGGCTGGCCACAGACACTGCTGTCCAGAGGTGTGCGCTGGACGGGCTGGCATCTCCTCCCGTCCCACCAGTCACTGATCCCCCTTCTGCTCCTCATGTGGAGCCAGAGCTTTAGGACCCCACACACACCCTCACCTCACGGATGCAGGAGCGGAACATGCCCGGGTCAGACACACGTGAGGGCACAGCCAGGAGGAACATGCCCCTGGAGCCTGCCCCACCACGGACAGGCTGTCAGGGAGCACATCTGCCCCCTCCAGCTCCCCACAGCACCGCTGGGCACAGCCCCAGGTTAGCACAGCCCAGGAACGTGGCGGAGCCCAAGGACAGTAAACGCGAGCACTCGGTGCACAGACCTCCAGCCCTGACCTCAGCGAGCAGCTCTGCGTGCACAGCCCCACGGCAGCACCGCAGGCGAACACCTCGGTGCGCGGCGATGCCACGGCCCAGGCTGGCAGCCCGCCCAGCTGCACTGTGCCCCGGCCCTGCTGCGGCCCGCACCGTGCCCCCGCTCCCCAGCTCCCGCTTAGGGGGCACACGACACTGCAGGGAGACAGAAACCTGAGGACCTCCAGGAATTACACAATCCACGGAGCAACCCAGACAGCCCTGCTGCTGCCAGGACCCACCAGCCCCTCGTCAGCAGCACCAGTGAGGGTCCAGCCCCTCGCTCAGCCATGGCCCTGCCCCATCACAGCCCCCGCACACCCGGCACAGCCCCTGCGCACCCCAACACAGCCCCTGCGCACCCAGCACAGCCCCTGCACCCCAACACAGCCCCTGCGCACCCCAACACAGCCCCTGCACACCCAGCACAGCCCCTGCGCACCCAGCACAGCCCCTGCACACCCCAACACAGCCCCTGCGCACCCCAACACAGCCCCTGCACACCCAGCACAGCCCCTGCGCACCCAGCACAGCCCCTGCGCACCCAGCACAGCCCCCGCACACCCAGCACAGCCCCCGCACACCCCAACACAGCCCCTGCGCACCCAGCACAGCCCCTGCACACCCCAACACAGCCACTGCACACCCCAACACAGCCCCTGCGCACCCAGCACAGCCCCTGCGCACCCAGCACAGCCCCTGCGCACCCAACACAGCCCCTGCACACCCCAACACAGCCCCTGCGCACCCAGCACAGCCCCTGCGCACCCAGCACAGCCCCTGCACACCCAGCACAGCCCCTGCGCACCCCAACACAGCCCCTGCACACCCCAACACAGCCCCTGCGCACCCAGCACAGCCCCTGCGCACCCCAACACAGCCCCTGCACACCCAGCACAGCCCCCGCACACCCCAACACAGCCCCTGCGCACCCAGCACAGGCCCCGCACACCCCAACACAGCCCCTGCACACCCCGGCACAGCCCCTGCACACCCAGCACAGCCCCTGCGCACCCAGGACAGCCCCTGCACACCCAGCACAGCCCCTGCACACCCCGGCACAGCCCCTGCACACCCAGGACAGCCCCTGCACACCCAGGACAGCCCCTGCACACCCAGCACAGCCCCTGCACACCCAGCACAGCCCCTGCGCACCCAGGACAGCCCCTGCACACCCAGCACAGCCCCTGCACACCCCGGCACAGCCCCTGCACACCCCGGCACAGCCCCTGCACACCCAGGACAGCCCCTGCACACCCAGCACAGCCCCTGCACACCCAGGACAGCCCCTGCACACCCAGCACAGCCCCTGCACACCCAGCACAGCCCTTGCACACCCAGCACAGCCCTTGCACACCCAGCACAGCCCCTGCGCACCCCAGGCCCTGCACACCCAGCACAGCCCCTGCACACCCCAGCCTCGCGGGCGCCCTGGCCTCCCTGCCAAAGCTCCAGGCCGCAGCAGCAGAGCTCAGGGTCCGGGACTGGCAGCGCTGACCCCACGTTTAGCAGCGTATACCTGACCTGTTCCCAGGGACTTGGTCCTGCGTGGGCACAGACGCTATCCAGAGCTGGCGTTGGGGCAGCTGCCACCCCAGAAAAACATCCTGCTGCTGCTGGGGCCCAGAGCACCCACTGATCAGCCAGCTGAACGCATCATTCAGCCTCTGCGCTTAGCCCCTGGGTAATAGGATAACGCTACCTCCATCTGTTTGTCTGGGACTGAGACGCTAATCGCCTCTGGCACCCTCCCCTGCCCCTGCCCGGCCGCGCCACCAGCCCCGTCGGGCACAGGGCAGAGCTGCTGCACCCGCAGGACACGGTGGTGCCAGGCAGAGCCAGCCGGGCGGCCGTGCTGGGACAGAGCGGGGCAGGGCTGCGCCAGGCTCCGGACCCCACCACGGCCTCCCCGTGTCCCACGGACCGCGGCTCCTGCTGCAGCAGGGAAGGCCGGCCCTGCCCCTTTGGGGATGGGAGCCATGCCCTGCACAGGGATCACCTTCGCCCAGCCCAGCTCCATGGGCCCTGATGCCCCGGGATCTGCTGCTCTGCTGCGGAACGAGGACCAGGTCAGAGCACCGCCTGCTGTGCGGTGAGCTGCTGCAAGCGCGCGGGAATGATGCTGCCACCGCAATCAGATTCAGGCCCTGCGAGCCATGGATGCATTCCGGGACCAGGCAGGACTGGCTTAATTGAACACACAGGCTAGCAGAAGAGCCTGGATGAATTCCCACATCTCAGTGCAAACACCATGCATCCCCACTGCACGCATTCCAAGGCTGCACCTGCCCTGCACTGGCAGCCGGTGCTCAGACTGGCACAGCCCTGCGGGAAAGACCCCTCACAGCGCAGCAGCTCCCCAGCCCCAAACCACCTGGCACAGCACAGCATGGCACAGTATGGCACAGTATGGCACAGCACGGCACAGCACAGCGACTCCTCTGCACGGAAACACGCAGCGCAGCCCACGCCGCGCAGCCCACGCAGCGCAGCCAGCCCTGCACGGAAACACGCGGCACAGCCCACGCTGCTCGGCCCACGCGGCACAGCCAGCCCTGCACGGGCAGCCTGAATTATCTGAAGGATTTACAAGGTGAAGTGGCAACGCACTTCAGGGGTCCTGGAATGAAGCTGCAGGCTCTGAAAACAGCCTGCTGAAACCAAAAAAAGCACCCACTATTCTTGTGCATTAGCATTTCATGTTTCCTTTGTTCCATCCTTTGGTTTCCAAGCCTCCACCCTGAAGCTTGACATACGCTGTTCGCTGCACGACAGAGCTCAGCCGGCCTAGTGCGCGGGGAGAAGGGCTGGGTGAGGCTGGGACTTGCTGAGCCCCAGCCCCACAGAGGTGTCCACGCGGTGCGTGGGTACACGGGGGCCCCTCGCTTCTCAGCTCATCCCTTGTCTGGGAGGCCATGGCAAACGTCTGCAGTGCCTGGGGCTGGCAGGTCACAGCCTGGGGATGGGGCAGAAGCTGGAGTCCTGCTCCCCCACAAGGCCCAGCACTGGTTGCACCGATGCAGGGCGAGCAGTAGGTGGGAACGGACCCCCAGGAACACACTCCGGGTGTGCACACCCTCAGGGACACACTCCAGGTATGCACACCATCAGGAACACACCCTGGGTGTGCACACACAGCGTTAGCCAGACCCTCTGTTGGCAGGACCCCTCAGGGACACCCTCCGGGTGTGCACACCCTCAGGGACACACCCCGGGTGTGCACACACAGCGTTAGCCAGACCCTTGGGTGGCAGCACCCAGCTGGTGCGGTGCCAGGCAGGGGATGGGGTCCTGCTGGGCACCAAGAACCCCTGTGGAGAGGGAGGAGGAGGCTGCTCGAGGGGCGGCCAGAGGCTGGGACAGGGCACGACTCGGGGCAGGAGACCAGGCCCACCACCAAGCCAAGAACATGAGATAGGCAGGGGACAGACCAGCCCCAGACCACGGGCAGACATTTGCCATTTGCCATCTCCCACTCCCATGGGACATCTCCTGCCTTTCCTCAGCTGTGTCTTACAGCTCCAGACGCTTCCCCACCGGCTGTGGCCAGCGGCTTCCACACTCCCCTCTCCCGTGCTGTCCCCCACGCTTCCCCATCCCCGTGTAGCTCTGTCTGCCCTTTTCTCGCTCTGTGCCAGGCTCTGGCCCTGCCACAGTCACAGCAGCAGCCCTGTCCTGCCCAGATGCACTGGGTGTGCTGGGGGAACCCTGTGCTGCCCCTGCCCTCAGCCTGGCACCCTGCGGTAGAGGCGCCCACCATTGCTCCGCTTCCCTTGGTGGGACGTGAGCTCCGGCGCCTGCCAGCAACGGTGCTGCAGGTTCCCTGCGCATTCAGAGCTGGTGCCCCCCTGCCCTTGTGCCAGCCCGACAGCGGCCACGGAGGCGGCACCAAACACCTTAATGGCTCAGTGCAGCCCAAGAAAATGCCTTTCACAGCACTGCACATTCGCACCCAGCTCCCACCGAGACCTCAGCCCGGTCTGTGGAGCAGCGCGCACGCAGCACCCAGTCCATGAGCACAGCTGTGGGTGACACGATCCCCAGCCACACCAGTGCTGCAGACCAGGAGCACTTGCAAAGGGTCCTGTGTGCTCAGCCAGGGCAGGAGAAAGCCCCATTGCGAGGCAGCAACCGAGCAGCCAGGGCTGGAAGAAGCACCCACACCAGTGTGATGTCCAGGAACCCTCCTGCCCTCTGAGACCAGTGGTGCTTGTTCCAGACAGAGATCCTTGATCCCCCTGGATGGGCCCCAGGGGAATCCATCAGAGGGGGCACGCTGGATCCCCCTGGATGGGTCCTGGGGGAAGCCATCAGAGGGGACACCCTGGATCCCCCTGGATCCCCCTGGATCCCCCGGGCAGACGTGGTCAGTCAGTCTCGGCGGGACCTGTCCTCCCAGAGCACGCCACGTGGCCATGACCTGCCCCTGACCCACGGCCGCTGCCGCACCGCCTGCAGCCTGCCCAAGCGCGTCCTGCAGCCCCAGCCCTGCCACCCTTTGCCAGCCCCACAGGCCCCATTTCTGCCCTCAGCTCTCCCCACGGCTGCCCCTGAGCACAGCCAGGTCCCCATCCCCACTGCCCAACAGGCCATTTTCCCCCAGCGCCAGGCTGCAGGGCCCACACCAGCCTCAGCCCCCTCCTCACCACCTCCCGTCGGAGGCCCAGGGTGTTTCTGAAGGCAGGACGGGAAGGGCAGAGCAGTGCTTACCTGAAATGAGTGTCACGGGCACGGGGTCACAGCACTCCCTCTTCATCAACCTGCGGACAACAGAGAGCAGGGACAGTCAGCCAGCGCACACATGGCCCCCGGGCACGCTGCGCCGGTGTGGACGGCAGAGCCAGCCTCAGGACAGCGGGGTGAGGGACCCGCGGCGCCAGGAACCAGAGTATCCCAGAGCAAACTTCCCACGGGACACCAGGAGAGAGGCAAGGCCACCTCCAGCCTGCGCCAACACCGGCGCGAGCAGGAGCCCCGAGCCCTCCTGCCCAAGCAAGCCCCCCTCACCCCAGGGGCTCTGCCCCTTGCCCAGCCCGGCTGGAGGCCTGGCAGCCCCCGCTGGCCTGGAGCACGGCTCCATGAGACCCTGGACAAGGGCAACGCAGCTTCCCAGCAGCCCAGGTTTGAGCCAGAGGGACGGCGGACACAGCCACCCTGGGTCAGCAGGGACCCTCGAGAACCTCTCCCACGCTGGGGCAGCAGGGACCCTCGAGAACCTCTCCCACCCTGGGGCAGCAGGGACCCTCGAGAACCTCTCCCACGCTGGGGCAGCAGGGACCCTCGAGAACCTCTCCCACGCTGGGGCAGCAGGGACCCTCGAGAACCTCTCCCACCCTGGGGCAGCAGGGACCCTCGAGAACCTCTCCCACGCTGGGGCAGCCACCCCGGGCAGAGCCGTAGGCCCCGGCAGGCAAAGCCGAAACGCCGGCAGTTCTAAGGGTCAGGTTTTCCACAGGGTCAACTCTCTTGTTTGGGAGGAGCAGTTGGGGACCAGGGCCCAGCCGAGCCGGTCTCCAGAACACCACACAGCAAGCGTCCCAGGCTAAATTCGGGAACAGCTACAGGCAGCCAGGAAAAGAGAAGAGTGCATCCACAATGCCTCTGCTCTCCTGTGTGCTGGAAACGTGCACGCTCGCTCTCCCCGCTTCTCATTAAAGATTCTTTCTGGGTGAGTGGCTGAAATGGCTGCTGTGTTGTAGAAAATTAAAAATGTATGAGTTGGGATTTCTTGGCGCACGCCCGCCGTGCTGCAGCTGGTGTCAGCGAGCGCGGGGCGCTGCGGGGGAAGGGGCCGCGGGACCGGGGCTCCAGGGTCTGCAGAGCCCGCAGCGCGCCACGCGGGCAGCTGCGCTGCCACCGGGCTGTAAGCGTTCTGTAAGATACAGTCCAGCCTCCGCTAGCACGGGGATCACAGACACTGCGATACACCTGCAGAACTCTGCGGCTATTGTGTGCTTCTCTGTAACGCGGTGCTGCCGAGGTCCCAGCGGGGCCGCAGCTCCGGACACAGATGCCCCATTGACTCTTCCCTGGAGAAAAGCTCACGAGACACCTGTGCCACGAGAACAGGGGAAACCTACCACAGCTGTTTACGTAGGACCTAAACAAAACAGCACAGGCCGTGTGTGTGTCCTGCTTGGACACAGAGGGACCGTGGCAAACTGTCCCTCGCGGGTCCCTCAGCTCTGGGAATGCCAAGACTGAGAGCGAGGCAGGCGGTGGGGCAGGGGACGCTGTGCCTGCAGGGACACCAGACCTCGACCGGCAGCCTCACGGCGCTGATGGCAGAGGGCAACACCCCCGGCACGGGCTGGGACACCCACACGAGCCCCCTCGCACCGCGCACCCGTGGAAATCCCTCGGTGCAGCAGAGGCCGCGGCCTGAAGCCAGGCCCGGACCAGCCCATCGCTGTCAGCGGCGCCAGGAGACTCACCCGCCACGACCGGGGAGCTGGGACGAGGGGTGGGCTGTGGGGTGTGCAGCAGGAGCCCCCTGTCCGCAAAGGCATCTCTGGCAGCTCCAGCTCACCCACCCCAGGCAGCCCCAGCCCACGGACACGGTGGGTTCAGGCGGGGGTTACACAGCAAGGCTACAGCCACGTGTCACCAAAGGTGGCACAACCCGAACACCCCAGCATGCCTGGTGGCCCAGCTGCACACCCTCTGGGACATCCGGCAGGCAGCGAACCAAACCACACACGTGGCAGACACGTGGAGCACAGGAGCCTTCCCAGACACACACAAGCGCCAGGCTGTGACGGTGCTGGCACAGCCCCGGGCAGCCAACGCTGGCACAGCCCCGGGCAGCCAACGCTGGCACAGCCCCGGCACAGCACCGGGCAGCCGAGCTCTGAGCCCCAGAGGCACCTCATCCCGACCCAGCCCAGAACCGGCTGCACTTCCCCACCATCTCATCTCCACTTCCTCACCATCCACGCGGGTATGGGAGGGCTGGGTCTGCACCGGCAGCACTGGGAGCAAAACAGGCAAGAGAGCGCATGGGGAAGAGGTGTCTGCACAGCCCCACATGGCCAGCGGCTGCAGGACCCGGCACCAGGGCCCCCAGGAAAGCGTAAAACAAAGAGGACTTGGAAACAGGAAGAATGAATGACCAAAGGGTGAGAAAAACTGTCATTAAAAGAGGAAGGAAAGAGCGGAGATTGCTGCCTTAGGAGGAGGCAAGTAAGAAGGGACACAGATAAAAGGCTGTAACATCCTGAACAGTTTGCAGACCAGAGACGACGCTTCTGTTCTTTTCATCTCACAGCGTGAGGGCAGCGGAAAATGTTGTGGGATCTCACACTAAGAAAAGGAAATACTTCTGCACATCTCCTGAAGCTGGATGGTGCGTCTCACTGCCACAGGAAGGCCCTGGGGCCCAGGGCGGTGCGAGGTCCCCGCCGGGTCTCGAGGTTTCTGTGGGTGAGGATCCCAACCGAGGTGACCAGCGGCAGCATCTGGCGGGGCCGTGCAGCCCCTCCCGCAGGTCAGGACCACTGCCACGGCCGTGGCCAGCGGGACCTCGCGGTGCGGGCGACCGGTCCCAGCTCCTGGATCCCCCTTGGTGCAGGCAGCCGGTCCCAGCTCCTGGATCCCCTCAGCACAGGCAGCCGGTCCCAGCTCCTGGATCCCCTCAGCACGGGCAGCCGGTCCCAGCTCCTGGATCCCCTCAGCATGGGCAGCCGGTCCCAGATCCTGCATGCCCCATGGTGCGGGCAGCCGATCCCAGCTCCTGGATCCCCCTCGGTGCAGGCAGCCAGTCCCAGCTCCTGGATCCCCCTCAGCGCAGGCAGCCAGTGCCCAGCCGGTCCCAGCTCCTGGATCCCCTCTTGGCACGGGCAGCCGGTCCGAGCTCCTGGATCCCCTCTTGGCACAGGCAGCCGGTCCGAGCTCCTGGATCCCCTCTTGGCACGGGCAGCCGGTCCCAGCTCCTGGATCCCCTCTTGGCACGGGCAGCTGGTCCCAGCTCCTGGATCCCCTCTCAGCACGGGCAGCCGGTCCCAGATCCTGGATCCCCTCTTGGCACGGGCAGCCGGTCCCAGATCCTGGATCCCCTCTTGGCACAGGCAGCCGGTCCCCAGCCGGTCCCAGCTCCTGGATCCCCTCTCGGCACGGGCAGCCGGTCCCAGCTCCTGGATCCCCTCTTGGCACAGGCAGCCGGTCCCCAGCCGGTCCCAGATCCTGGATCCCCTCTCGGCACGGGCAGCCGGTCCCAGCTCCTGGATCCCCTCTCGGCACGGGCAGGCGGTCCCCAGCTGGTCCCAGCTCCAGGGGCAGAGCGGAGGTGGCCCAGGACAGTGAGAGGACCCCAGGGGGTGGCTCTGAACTGCAGAGCGGTCCCGGCAGGGGCAGCAGCCGTGATCCATCCCCAGCAGCATGGCCTTCCCTCCACGTCCATCCCACCCTGACCAGAGCAGATCCAGGCCAGCACCACCACCTCTGGGCTCCTCCTGAGCTGGACTTCTCCAGCACCACCTTTCCTGCCCCCAGGTCACAAGGGCCTGGTGGAGCACTGACCATGGGGACATACATCCAGTCACATCAAAGGTGCTGGTGTGCACGGGAAACAGCTCGGAGATAAATTAAATGCTTTTAACATGAGCATCTTCTCCCAACGCTGATAACAGGCAAAGAAGATTTATGAGTTTATTATTGGACCTGATAAATTAAACTCTTCATAGAAGAATAAATTATGCAGATGATGTGTGATGTATTTAGACTGCAGCTTGCACACTGCCAGGATCCAGCCCTCACTTCCCTGAGGATCCTGCGGAGCAGAGGGGCCTCGTTCAGACGGGCAGGGGCAGCTCCAGAGCGGCTGTCATCCCTCCTGCTCGGGAACGGCAGCTCTGCCTTTCGCGTGCCCAGGACTGGCTCTTTATCAGGAATGTCCAGGTTCCCTGCTTCCCGTTCAGCTTCCTCCCGTTCCAGGGTAAGAGGCGAGGGCTGCAGACGCGCAGGAACCGCAGCAGCTGGTCCCCAGCAGTCTAACAAACACGACATGATTGGAAATGACAAGTCAGTGGAAGTAAAACTGTCCCCAGGACAGAACTGGGAGCTGGGAAGCATCTGGAGGCTCCATCTCAGGAGGGCTGTGGGAACGCCTCTTGCACTGAGACAACCGTGGGGTTGTGATACGGCAGATGGGGCACAAGCAAATGCCTGTGATCGGGGTTCATACAGGGGGACGTGCCTATTTCTGTCTCCTGATCCCACAAAGGGACGATGCCACTTGGTCCCTCTCACAAGCATCCCCAACGAATCCAGACAAGAAATGCAGACAAAGCCCTCCCCGCTACGAGCAGCCACCAACCCGGGCCATGGCAAGCGCGGCCGTGCAAGCCCGAGCGGCACATCTCTGCACAAGAGGAAGCGCGGCCACCGGGCTGGCCACACCGCAGCACACTCCCGCCCTGGCACGGCACTGCCTGGCACAGCGTGGTCGGCACAGCGTGGTCGGCACAGCTGCTCCACGTTGCCCCAGGGGTCTGTGAGACTCAGGCTGTCAGGATGAGCTCAGGTGTGGCCATCACGTCCCAACGGGCTCTTGTCACAGCTCCAGGATCTGCGACCCTGCGGAGGAGCAGGAGATGCCGACGACGGGGTACAGCCTGCGGCCCCCGGCCCCGGCACACGATGTCCTGCACCCCCGCGGCCTCTGGGAGCTGTAGTCCCTTCCTGCCAAGGCCAGGAAACATTACATCATGGTGTAAGGACAGGGCTGAGACTCCTCCGGACAGGGGCCGCTCCCCTGGGCAGCCCTGCCTGCGGCGGCTTCCGCCGGTGCGGAACAACGGCGTCCAGGCCGAGCACTTGCGGGGCTGCTGCGCTTCCTGCCATTCTTCACACTCCCCTGGGGGTGTCTATAAAAAGCCGAAGAATCCAGACCTGGAAGTCTAAATCACTCCTTAAATAAGCCAGGAATGGCAGCCTGTCCTGGAGGAGGGCAGCCCCGCAGTCCCCAAGGGGGAGCGGCTGAGGGGAGCTGGGGGACAGCCCAGGCCCCATCGGTTCTGTCCTGGGGACACACGCAGCCCAGAACCAAACTGTGCCTTTGGGTCCCTCCGTGCAAACAAACCCGGCCAACCATCAACCCAGCCCTGCCCAGCGAAGTCTCTGCAGTTCTGGAGCCTGCAGAGTCATCCGCCCTGCCAGGAAAGAGCAACACAAAGAACCAGCTCCTTGCAAACGGGCAGCCCCTTGGAGCAGGGCCTGGGCTGGAGCACAGCCGCGATGGAGGGCTCCCGCAGGGCCAGGCTGCGGGGGCTGCTGTGGGGCGCACGGCTGTGGGGCGCACGGCTGTGGGGCGCACGCCCCGGGCTCAGCTGAGGAGCTGGCACGGACGGTCCCCTGCACCATCCCAGCCCCATTCCCACCCAGAGTCAGCTGAGTCCATTCAACACCCAGAACAAACTCACAGAGCTGCTGGCAGCGAGGGGAGAATGTGCTGCTGCCGGAGACCTTTCAATATTTAATGATAGAAGAGTCTCCTGCTCGACCTGCTTCTCGGGTTACGAAAGAGCCCATCGTTCTGCTCCCCGTGAGGATGAAAGAGCCCATCGTTCTGCTCCCCGTGAGGATGAAAGAGCCCATCGTTCTGCTCCCCGTGAGGATGAAAGAGCCCATCGTTCTGCTCCCCGTGACGAGACGGGCGGCGTGACCGCTGGTGGTGGCGCAGATACCCCATCCCCAAAGTCTGTGCTGATCCGCGAGAGACCTGCACAAAGCAGCGCTGCCTCCCTTCCCACACTGCCAACGGGAGCCAGGCACTCATGAACCAGAGCTTTTGCCTGTTGTCACAGTTACAGCAGCTCAGCTGCATTTAGGTGTGGGATGGCAATTTACTCTTTGTACCCATTTTAGCTGTGCGGCCTCCCCCAGCTCCAGGTCTGCCATGGCAGAGGGGATTCCCTCCCCCCAGCACTGCCAGCCCCACGGGCTGCTGAGCCCCCGCGGCTCCTGCGGCACAGCCGGACCCCAGACCCCGCTCCAGGGCTGGCAAAGGGGCAGGCAGAGGATGCCGGGGCAGGCAGAGGATGCCGGGGCAGCGCAGGGCTCAGCCGGTGCCCCTTGTCCCCTGGAAGGACACCCTTTCCCTGCTCCATGTCTCTGCTCTCCATGTCTCTGCTCTCCTCCAGCTCCCCTCGCAGCCCCTCCTGTCTCCTGCCCAAAGGGAGAGCGGGGCAGGAGCCGGGGGCGCTGCCGGGCGGCTGATCCTTCCAACACGACCTCCCAGCAGCGGCCCAGCCCTGGAACAGCACCCCTGGAAGAGCACCCCTGGAACAGCACCCCTGGAACACCACTCCTAGAAGAGCACCCCTGGAAGAGCACGCCTGGAAGACCAGCCCTGGAACAGCACCCCTGGAAGAGCAGCCCTGGAGCCCCCGTTCCCGCAGGCAGCTGCCAGGCGCAGCTCTGCTCCCTTGTCCCCCAGGCGCGTGTCCCTGCCCTGGCTCTCCCGGGGGAACTCAGCTCTGCCCCGAGCGCCGTCGGCAGCCCCAGCCCAGCCCTGCACAGCCCAGCGCAGCCGCGCACCCTGTGTGGCGCCATGGGCAGGACCAGCTGCCGTTGCCCAGCCCCGTGGTGCCCCCACCGCGGTGCCTCCCCGCGGATGCCCCAGCTCCGCACGCCTGCAGGACGGGACGGGGGGCCCACCCTGACACCCCGGCCCCCCGGCCCCACAGCCCTGCACTCCGCTCCTCGCCACTCGCACCACGTGCTCCACCGTTGGCAGATGCGTTTACACACTGCTGTGCAGGGGCAGCAGAAATCACTGTTAGCTGGTGGAAATCCCACAGAACAGTCTGTAGCGAGCGGCCTGCGTCTGTGTGCACCCCCAGAACGCTACCGTGGTTTGAGTGAACAACGAAGTACAAAACACAAACAGTACAGATAGGCATTATTCATATCATAATCCTAACAATATTAAGAATACTTAGGTGTTATATGAATATTTAGATGTTACATGCTGTACAACAGAAAAAAAACCCTGTTACTATCTGAAAAAAGGACCTTGTAACACTGTCCTTTGTGTCCTTTCTTGCCCTCTGCACCTCTTGCCACACACCTTGCAAGTTTGGCAGAATCAGCAGAGTCTCCACAGAAGGCTGCTGTGCAGGTGCAACACGCACAAGACGTTTGGAAGTTCTCAGTGACACTTACAAATTTCTGGGGGGAAAAGACCCCAGCGTGCCCCAGGTAGGAGCCACCCCTGCCCCACTCTGTGCCCTGGCAAGCCGAGCCCCAGCCCCACCATCCGCACGGCAGTGATGACACCACGCCTGCACCATGCACACCATGCCAGGCACACCGCACCGCGCACACCGTGCCGCACACACTGCGCCTGCACTGTGCACACCGCACCGCGCGCACCGTGCCGCACACACTGCGCCTGCACTGTGCACACCGCACCGCGCACACTGTGCCGCACACACCGCGCCTGCACTGTGCACACCGCACCGCGCACACCGTGCCGCACACACTGCGCCTGCACTGTGCACACCGCACCGCGCACACTGTGCCGCACACACCGCGCCTGCACTGTGCACACCGCACCGCGCACACCGTGCCGCACACACTGCGCCTGCACTGTGCACACCGCACCGCGCACACTGTGCCGCACACACCGCGCCTGCACTGTGCACACCGCACTGTGCACACCGTGCCGCACACACCGCGCCTGCACTGTGCACACCGCACCGTGCACACCATGCCGCACACACTGCGCCTGCACTGCAACTGCACCGCGCACACTGTGCCGCACAGCCCCGCGGTGCACACCACACCAGGCAAACCACACCGTGCACACTGCACCCACACAGCGGTGCACGGGGTCTGGTGCAACATCCACACGGCGAGGGCTGCACCAGAGTGGCTTGGCCAGCCCAGCAGACACTCCAAGAGACCTGGGCCAGGGCACCCTCAGGAGAGCCAGAGCAGGAGAGCAGAGCCCAGTGCCCACATCCTCAGCTCCTCCCCGCACAGCCCGAGGCTCCAGCACAAACACACAACAGCTAAAGAACGCCTCGTATGCCAATACAGCAAGACATCTCCCACCGCGCCGTGCTATAGGCACCCCTGCAAAGCTAGCCTCGTGTTTGACTGTGCTTCTTACAGATGTCTGACACGCGTAACCCTGGCATCACTGAAGGCTTTGAGGATCCCTGTCCATAGCCGTCAAGGCAAGAAACAGCAGGCATGGTTCCTGTTTGAATCCCGTTTGCTTAAATCGATTTCTCCCTTCATGCTCGCATCCTGATTCACACGAGCATCACGGGCACTCACGGGTACCGGCACCTGTGCAGCCAAACCCAGCTCGGGAGCTTCCTGCTCCCACGACCCAGGTTTGGACAAGCAGGAGGGTGGCAGGCTCACTCCTCCAGCAGCTCCCCAAGATACCAGGGACAGGCAAAACCGCACGCTGAGGCCTAGACACAAGAACACAACCACACAAATCCCACACACAGGACTGCCCAGCACATGCGATGGCCAGAGAACAGCTCACTGTCCACAACAGCCTGGGGGGGAGATGACTTACTGCACAAATTGTGCTTGCACACAAACAGAGCACGCAGCAAAATGGTGCGGTGAGCACCATGCACAGGTATGTGCAAAGCCAAGGGCAGATACACCCAATTACGCACAGTGGGCCACAAACAGATAAGTTACAAAAGCAACAGCGCACACTACAAAAGCAATGCCATGGCTTCAGCAGAAGTCCTCCTGCCGGTCTGAATGCTTCTGGACCGTATCACAGGTGTCCTGGTCCCCGTCCTCTGATCCATGCTCTGCCTGCATGCACGCTACTGAAAAGCAGGGCTCCTGTTCCCCATGGCCCTCCCCAGCATCTTTGTGTCATTGCAAACCACTTCTATCCCCATGCACATTCAGCTCACTGCAAATCTCAACCCTTATCCCCTCATCCCTGGAGACATCCCAGGCCAGACCGGATGGGGCTCTGAGTAACCTGACCAAGTTCAAGATGTCCCTGCTCGTGGCAGGAGGTTGAACTAGATGGCCTCTGAAGGTCCCTTCCAACCCAAACTAGTCTATGTTTCAATGAAAATAGACTCCCACTACAGCCACAAGCCCCTACTCTCCAGTCCACGTGCTCCAAAGCACATTCCAGCCCCCACTCGCCAGCACAGACACCCCAGTTCCAAACACAGCTCCTGTCCTGAGGGGCCAACATCCCAGTATGAACCCTGTCCCCTCTCCCCCAAGACATCTCACTGCAAACCACGGCTACAGCCACCCCATGCACTCATTCCAACGCAACCCACAGCCCCGTTCCCCAAAACACACATCCAGCCACTCACCACAGCCCCCAACTCAACCACAAACCATGGCCCAAATTTCTCAGTGCTGCTGCACCCGGCTGCACACCACGGCCCTGTGCCCACTGCAAACTGCAGCCCCGGCTCGTCCCACGGCCCCGCGCCCCACGGTCCCACTGCAGGACCCCCGCCCCACAGCCCCCGCCCGCCCGGCAGCGCAGCCCCGGCTCCCCACCCCGGGCCCGCTGCCGCCGCCCCTGCCCCGGCAGAGCCTCCCGCCCGCGGCGCGGCGGCCGCCGATCCCAGCCCAGCGCGCACCCGCGCTCCGGACCCGGACCCGGACCCGGACCCTCGGCGGGCGGCCGGGCCGCGACCCCGCGGCCGCGCAGCCGCCCGCTCCCCGCGCAGGGCTGACCCCGCCGCCGCGGGCGCCCGGCCCCGCGCCGCCCCCCTGCCCCCGGGCCGCTCGTTACCTGCGGGGCGGCGGGCGGCGGGGCCCGAGCCACCATATCCGCGGTGCGGCCGGGGGCAGCGCGGCCGCCGGCAGCGGGAGCGGCGCGGAGCGGAGCGGAGCGGGGCGGCGGGCGGGGGCGGCCGGGGCGGGGAGCGGCGCGCGCGGCGGATCCTCCGCGAACTCGGCCCCCGCCGCCAGCAGCGGGTGTTAGTTTAAGGAGTTGCCATGGCAACGGGGAGCCGGTGCGCGCGGGAAGGGGCGGGCGGAGGCAAACTTCAGAGGCGGCCGCTCCGGCCCCGGCCCCGGCACCCGCACCGGCCGCTGCCCCCGGGGTCGCCGCCCCGCAGCCGCCACCGGCACCCCGGGCTCTCCGCTGCCCGGTGCCCCTCAGCGCGCTGCGCCCCCGCTGCTCCACGCCGCCTCGCCCCCGGCCCCTCCGCTTCCCGCTGCCCTCCAGCATCCTCCGCCCGCCCCGGCCCGCGGGGACGCGCTCGGCCCCGGCTTTGCCCTCCCCCGCAGCGGCAGCCCCGGGAGGAGCCGGCGGGCTCCGGGAGCGGCAGGGGCGGCGCTGCCCCCGCAGCCCCGCGTGGGGCAGCCCACGGCCGCGCGGGCGGGCCCTGCGCCCCCAGGCTGGGCCGTGTCGGCGGGACGTCCTGAGGCAGGACCGGGCTCCGCGCCGTCGGGTCCCGGCACGGCCCCGGCTCGCGGCTCAGCCCCGTGCTGCCCCACAGACCTGCCCCACGGCACAGCCTGAACTGTCCCGCAGCCCAGCCCCGTGCTGCCCCACAGACCTGCCCCACGGCACAGCCTGAGCTGTCCCACAGCCCAGCCCCGTGCTGCCCCACTGACCTGCCCCACGGCACAGCCTGAGCTGTCCCACAGCCCAGCCCCGCAGCCCAGCCCCGTGCTGCCCCACAGACCTGCCCCAGGGCACAGCCTGAACCTTCCCACAGCGGAGCCCCGCAGCCCAGCCCAGCCCAGCCCTGTGCTGCCCGTCCAGCCCCACTGCCCCCCACAGCAAAGCTCTGGGGCTGGCGCACCGGCCCTGCCCCAGCCCTGCCGGCCGTACCGGGCTGCCCTTCCTAAGGCTGTCCCAGCCGCACAGCCCCGCCGGGGCGCAGGGGACCCCAGCCCCACACTGTTTGGGATCTGTTACCTGGCACAGGCCCGGGTGCTCCCGCACAGGCTGCTCCGGCTCCTGGCGCCCGCTGAGCTGGAACCTACAGGAAACCCGCGGCGGCCAGCTCGGCCCCTTTCCTGCCAGGAAGGGGACACCCTGGCCCCCGCCAGGCCACCGCCTCCTCTGCGCCCTGTGTCCTGCCGCACGCAGGCCGGGGCAGCGGCCGCGACGGATGGACGTCCCGGGTCAGGGCCTGGCCACGGGGTCCCACACGGACACACGTGGCTGCATGTGCATGTGTCTGGGGAGCCACGGGGTGCTGTGCATCAAAGGGGCTTGTGGCACACACAGCTCTGGGGTCTGCGTGCATCTGTGGGGGTCAGGATGTGCCTCCGCATCCTATCTGGGGAGCCAGGAAACACCTTGCCAGCGCAGAGATTCTCCCTTCCTGTGGGAACACCATGGGCCAGGAGGAAACGCTGCTGCGAGGCCGAGAGCAGAGCGCCGGCAGCACTGCCTGCAGCGGTGCCGGACGGACAGACAGACAGACGGAGGGTGCCCTGGCCTGGGCTGCTCACTGGGGCACAGTCTGCCCCGGCCCGGCGTGGTACGAGCTCGAGTAGGGCCGGAGCAGCCGAGGTCGTGAGCACAGGCCCAGGGCACCGCAGTGCGTCGCTCCACAGCAGCACCCTTGGCATGGCTGTGGCGGGAAGGAGGGACCCTGCTCTGCCCAGCTGCCTCTCCGCACCCAGAGGGGACACCCGCTCCCACCCCACTGCCCCCTGGCGTGCCCCCGTGTCCCCTGTGGCTCCCTCCGTGTTGTGCCCCCAGCCCCTCCGCTGGTCGCAGCTCCTACACGTCCCTCCTCTGCTCTCCAAGGGAGCTGCAGCCACACAGGGATGTCCTCCTGCTTCTTTCCGAGTCAGCGTTGTGACCTCAGGGGCTTGGGAATAGTGTCCAGGCTCTGCCTGTGCCTTTGGCCTGGTTTTGATCACAAGATGTTTAATTGCAACTCGTTGGGTATTTTTTAGCTCATGGAGGCAAACATCCCGGATTTCCTTCACGAGCCTGGAGAGCCAAGAACGCGCTGTTCCCGTAAAGCTGACACATTCCCCCAGTTCCCCGACTCCGAGTGTTTTCCGAGTGCTGCAGTGCTCACGCCAGCCGTGCGGAGCTGGTGCTGTGGTAACGGCTGCAGCCCCGTGGTGTCAGGAACAGGTCCCAGCTGCGCAGGAGGGAAACGGGTCCTGGGTGATAGGGATGGGACCAGACCCCAGACCCAGGGGAGGGGGATGGGTGCTGGGCTCACAGCCCTGAGAACCCCTCCTAGACAAGAGGACGTACGATCAGGTCCTGGTGGAGGTCTGGCAAGCAGATCCTGGCTGCACGGCACAGGGAGCAGTTAAACGGCGAGGGATGAACCTCATGGGGTGGTGCGGGCAGAACCTCTGCCCGTTGGGCAGCAGCCCCAGGCGGGCACAGGGGGAGACCCTTTCCCAGGCGACCCTGAGCAGTGGCGGGGCAGCCCACTCCGGAGCCCTTTCACATCAGAGCCCGGGCACGAGCAGCACCTGACACACTTGAGCTCCCCTTGAGACCAACCAAGCGTGACATGATCTGGGAGAAGAGACGTCACTCAGGGAGAACCGCCAAGTGTCCTCAGCTTAGGGGATCCCCGCGGCAGTCAGAGGAGCCCCACACCAAGGTCTGTACACACTGACCCACAACACGCACACCGCCGAAGGAAGTGAGCACCTCCCAGCCATGGCGAGCCCAAGGAATGGGAAACCATCCCTCCTTCTGCCCCTTAGGGATGTCCCAGAGCAGCCCGTTGGAGTGGAGCCGTGTTTGCATCCAGGCAGAGACAAGAAGCTTATGGACACAGCCCTGAACAACCACAGGCCATGCCGGTGCTGGCGGAGCCTCGGTGTCCGGAGAGGCACATCGGTGTGTCACCGCGCGGGCCAGCACGCCGGGCAGGTCGGGCTGCTGAACCGGCACCCACGCAGGCCCCGGCTGGGTGAAGTGGGAGTCGCGCGCGGGGGGCTCTGCAGGGGGCTGGTTGATGGTGCACGGCCTGTGGGGCCACGGCCCCCACGGGGAGTGGGCAGCGGGCTCAGCAGGCAGGCAGCCCCACCCGGGGCTGGTACCGGGCAGGGACTGCAGACGAACGCTGTGCCCTGGAGCGCGGGGCCTCGGTGTGCAGAGCTGAGCTCACCGCCTCGCGTTCTCCAAAGGTCAGGGAACAAGTGCAATGCAAGCGCTGGCGAGTGGGAAGCAGCAGGAAGCCGTGCCTCCCAGACGGAGCGCGGAGCCAGGCGGAGGCTGCGCCCATCTGCTCCCTCCAGTCTGGCAGCCGGGGAGAGCGGAGACCACGCAGGCACTGGGATGGCAGGGGAAGGGGGCAAGACAGGGGCAGGTGGAGCTGCCCAGCCCTGGCAGAGCTTGTCCCAGACAGGGCTGGGAAACCAGCGCTGGCAAAGGAGATGGAGACTCCGCAGGCACTCGTCCTCTGGGCAGCGACGTGCACCCCACGAGGAAGGAGCTCAGATGGTGGCCATGGAAAGGCCAGAAGACCAGAGCGCCAGGTGGCTCTCGGGGGCTCCAGGGGGTATCCAGGTGGCTCAGGTTTCTGCCCATTGAGCAGGTGCGGCTGTTGTGGCTTCACGCGTGGGTGCTACACAATGCCCGAGGCACAGGTCTCGCTGCAGGGACGCGGAGGCAGGGGATATCTCTGGATGCTCACCTGGTGCATGAGCTGTGCTGCATCAGGAGCAGGGAACTGCCGTCCCCACGTCCAGACTGCTGGTAAGTGCGCTCTGCTGAGACCCTGCGGGCCCTAACGGGGGCAAGTGATGGGGCAGCAGGGCCCAGTGTGAGAGGGACGGCTCAGCTCCCTCCTCCTTCGAGCATCCCTGCTTCACACTCGCTCCTCCCGCCACTGAGCGGCCCAGGGCTCGGCGCAGGTGGCAGGGAGCGGGGAGGCTGGCTGCAGCCTCCGCTTGTGCTGCCCTGTGGAGGGAAGGATGTGACAGCAGAGGCTGCTCCCACCTGCTGCACAGCCCCGTGGAATCTGCACAGGAAGGCGGAGGCGCTGGAGCCAGCGGGGGCAGAGCCGGGCTAGCGGTTGCCGTGGGGCCAGCAGCATGCCCAGCGCTCCTGGCAGCGCAGAGGGGACCGTGCCTGGCCACACCAGCTCCTTCGGCGTCCATCCAAGCCCCGTTTCCAGGAAGGCCAGGACATGGACATGGAACTTCTTGGGCAGCTCTGGAAGAGGCTTTCGCTCTGGCATTCATGAAAACACAGCTGTGGATGCCCCATCCCTGGAAGTGTTCAAGGCCGGGCTGTGCAGGGCTCTGAGCAAGCTGACCTAGTGAAAGATGTCCCTGCCCATGGCACTTAGGTTGGACTGAACGATATTTAAAGGTCCTTTCCAACCCAAACCATTCTGTGACTCTGTGTGCCAGCAAAATGCCTCTCACCGAATCGTGACACCACTTCTCCCGAGGCGCCCTGCGTGCTCAGGGACTGAGTGCTGCCTCTGCACTGAGTCCCACCCGGCTGCTTACAGAATAAACTGGGTATAGAAAATACCCAGGACTCGATCTCCGTGCCATGTGCCATAAGCTGGAACCCATGCTGTCCCCTTCATGGCCATTCCTGGACATTTGGTCCAAAGCTGGTGGTCCAAGAACAGGTGTATAAGATGGACAAATGCAGGACAAGGTCTTGTGTTTTCCAGCTCTTGATGAAGCAGAAGGTGCAGCTGTCTCTGTTCCCTGAGCTCATGGTGTAGGAGCAGCTGCTGTGGGACTCCGAAATGTCAGATCTTCCCATCTGACACAGATAAGCCTTGGGCTCTGCCAGCAGCAGCCTCCGAGCGTGCCGATAAGGGCCCCCCATGCTCAGCCCTCTGCTTCCTCAGCAGCAGCTTTGATGAGTGCATGGGCCCCACCGTGCATCCACCCGACCCGGCTGTAATCTGCCGGCAGACAGCGCGGGCGCGCGGCAGGGAGCGCGGCAGCAGCCCTGGGCGCTGGCTGCAGCCCGTGCCTTCCCCAAACCCGTGTCGTGCAGCTCTGCCGCGCCGTAGTCACACACCAGGCACCTCGTACCTCGTGCCTTTCCTGCCCTCCACACTCGCGCTGTGCTGGGAGGCGGCTGCAGAGCATCAGCACCGACAGCCTGAGCACAGCGTGCAGCCGCGGCATCCTGCTCTGCAACCTCCCGTGCTGGGGTTTGGACGCAGCCCTTGTAGTCCTGCTGCTGAGGGGCCTCCGGATAACACTTGCTAATGGAAATGGCTCTTCTGTACCAATGCTTTGCATTACCAGCTCCTTCTCTAGCCCAGACACCTTGTCTCTTGGGCACTTGACTGCTCTCATCACCCAGCTGTTGAACGTGAAGTCTTGGCACGTGCCTCAAACAACCCTCAACACCAGACAAACGTTACTGCAAGAGCTAAGAATGCTTTTACTAGGATCAGTCATCGCTGACCAGGATCATCAGCAATGCTGTGCCTGGGACCAGGCAGGCAGGTGACACAGAAAGCTTCGTTTACGCTCCCTGTGCTGTAAGGCAGAGCTGTCTCGCTCCCTCTGACCACACCACCGCCCTCAGGATGCTGATACCGCCTTTGGCCACAGTCCTTGCTCCAGACCTCTGCCCTGGCTTTTGTTTCCCTGCAGAGGAACTCGCTTTGGTGCGACAGACACCTCGGCGTGCTGAGCTCTCTGTTGGTCTCTGTTCGGGTTCACACTCTTTCTCTGGATGCCAATCTTCGTGCCTCTCCCAAGACCTGCAGAGCACCTTACCCGGTGTTGATCAGCGCTGCAGGCCCCTGGGCACGGCAACGTGCCGCTCTCTCGTGCCCAGAGTCCACGCGGAGCCGCTCGGCTTCCCTGGTTCTCCACAAAGCAGTTGACTTCATGTTCTGCCCCGGGCAGGTCAGACTCTGTTCCACCCCGCTGAGCCTGGCCCAGCCCGTTATGTGCTCGGCCTTCTGACCACATCTTTCATATAAAGGTATTTTCAAAGCTTTCTCTCTACCAGCTTGCAAAGAACCGGGAATGCGAGTCCTGGCCAGCCTAACACCCAGGAACAACAGCATCTCCTCCGGGTGTCACCACCAGCACCAGGGCATGCAATCCATGTGCTCCCAGCAATCACAAACAAGGCAAACCTTTGCAGACCCCACTGGGAAGGCTGATGCTGGTCTCCCAGATCGCACCAGTCGGCTCCTCTGCCCACAGACGGGGGCACGTGGACCGGAGCCCCGTCCCTGCACCACTGGCAGTCGGCAGCGCCCGCCCCAGCTGGCGCGGCCCAGCGAGGCTGGGCTGGGGCTGAGCTCGGCTCGAACCAAGGACAGACACCTGGTGCCTGCCCGAGCTCCTTCCGCGGTGGCTCCAAGCCCTCTTGGTCACTCCTGTTCCCGAGGCTGTGTGTGCCACCGTGCCCTGTGTGGGACACCGACCTCTACAGCCAGGCCACCAGCCAGCCTAAGCGCCAGCTGCACTCGGCTCTGCATCATGTCCCAAAGGTCAGAGCAGTCAGGCAAAGTCCTCGGTGACCGGAAAAAAGGAAACACCATGCCCATTTTTAAACAGGACCCTGGCAGGTACCGACCAGTGAGCCTCACCTCCGTGCCTGGTAAAATCACAGAGCAGATCCTCCTGGAAGACAGGCTGAAGCATATGGAGGACAGGGAGGTCAGTAGAGACAACCAGCACGGCATCCCCAAAGGCAAATCACGCCTGACTCATCCGGTGGTCTTCTACGATGGAGTAACCGCATCAGTGGACAAGAGAAGAGCTACGGATGTCAGCTACATAGGCTGCTGTAAGGCCTTTGATATGGGCCCTCACAGCATTCTTGCCCCGACTGGAGAGACACGGGTTTGACGATGGACTGCGGGTGGATCAGGAAAGTCTGGATGGCCACGTTCAAAGTTACTGACAATGGCCAGCAGGTCGAGGGGGGCTCTGCCCCTCTGCTCCGCTCTCATGAGACCCCACAGCAAGTATTATACGGCATCCCGCTCTGGGGTTCCCCGTACAAGAAAGAGCAGGTCCAGGGGAGGCCATGGAAATGACTGTGGGGCTGGAGCACCTCTGCCGTGGGGACAGGCTGAAATGACCGTGGGGCTGGAGCACCTCTGCCGTGGGGACAGGCTGAAATGACCGTGGGGCTGGAGCACCTCTGCCGTGGGGACAGGCTGAAATGACCGTGGGGCTGGAGCACCTCTGCCGTGGGGACAGGCTGAAATGACCGTGGGGCTGGAGCACCTCTGCCGTGGGGACAGGCTGAAATGACCGTGGGGCTGGAGCACCTCTGCCGTGGGGACAGGCTGAAATGACCGTGGGGCTGGAGCACCTCTGCCGTGGGGACAGGCTGAAATGACCATGGGGCTGGAGCACCTCTGCCGTGGGGACAGGCTGAAATGACCGTGGGGCTGGAGCACCTCTGCCGTGGGGACAGGCTGAAATGACCATGGGGCTGGAGCACCTCTGCCGTGGGGACAGGCTGGGAGAGCTGCGGCATTCAGCCTGGAGGAGAGAAGGCTCCGGGGAGACCTTATTGTGGCCTTTCAATATATAAAGGGGTCTTGGAAGAAAGATGGAGAAAGACATTGTACCAAGTGCTGCCATGACAGGAGAAGAGGCAATCGCTTTAAACTGGAAGGAGAAGGGGAAAGGGAAGGGGAGGAGAAAGTAAAAAGAGCCCCACAGCACCTGGCCAAACACACTCAGAGGATTAACTTCTGCAGTGTGCACGTGGCACAGGCCTTTCTGGATGTTTAGTTAACCGAGTCTCACAGGGGCCAGCGTCTGTCCTGGTGCTGTGCGAGATGCTGTTGTTCATGTTGGCCCTGTTTGAGCAGCACGAGTTCCGGGGCTCTCACAGCAGCTCCCCGGGCAGCGCTGCAGGCGGGGGAGCCGTCCTGCGCGTGCCATCGTCCCTGTCCCCACGCGCCATGCCACCGGCCTCCTCCAGCCAGCACCACCGAGCCGGCGGGTCCTCCCGGCACAGGCTGCAAACGGAAACCATCTGCCCTTGGAAAGTGAGCTCGCAGGGAGACAACCGAGCTGCGTGGAGTGAGGTGTCCAGGGCAGGACGGGCAGGGGATGTAGCGGGAGAGAGGGGCTGGCAGAGGAGGACGTGTCAGACCAGATGTGTTGGACACACGCGCTGCCCTGCGACAGGAGTGAGCTCGCTGCCCAGCTCCCCGGGCTCTGCTGGCAGCTCCTGCCCCTTCCTGCTGCTTAATCACCATTCTCTATGCTAATGAGCTGACAGCTCCTTAAGGGAAACACGCCTGCTAATTAAGCTCTTAATTTGGTGACACTGCACATTTCCAGAGGCTGCGTCTCTGCCTGCAAGGACATGCTGTCCCGCCTGGCCATGGCACAGCCTCTGTCCCCGAGCCCTGGCCCTGCCAGAGCCACCGGCCCCGCTGCCCCAGGCTCAGGCCACAGAGGGCAACGGAAAGCAGCTGCTTCTACACTCCCACCCCAGGCACCGCAATGCTGGAGAGCGGGACACACTGTCTGCAGAGCACAGACATGGGGGACACGTGTGTGCATGGACACGGAGGGCTGACCTGGGCTGTGCACAGGCTGGCAGTGCTCACTACAGGCAGCGTTCACCATGGGCCGTGCACAGGCTGGCAGTGCTCAGCACAGGCAGCGTTCACCATGGGCCGTGCACAGGCTGGCAGTGCTCAGCACAGGCAGCGTTCACCATGGGCCGTGCACAGGCTGGCAGTGCTCAGCACAGGCAGCGTTCACCATGGGCCGTGCACAGGCTGGCAGTGCTCAGCACAGGCAGCGTTCACCATGGGCCGTGCACAGGCTGGCAGTGCTCACTACAGGCAGCGTTCACCATGGGCCGTGCACAGGCTGGCAGTGCTCAGCACAGGCAGCGTTCACCATGGGCCGTGCACAGGCTGGCAGTGCTCAGCACAGGCAGCGTTCACCATGGGCCGTGCACAGGCTGGCAGTGCTCAGCACAGGCAGCGTTCACCATGGGCCGTGCACAGGCTGGCAGTGCTCAGCACAGGCAACGTTCACCATGGGCCGTGCACAGGCTGGCAGTGCTCAGCACAGGCAGCGTTCACCATGGGCCGTGCACAGGCTGGCAGTGCTCAGCACAGGCAGCGTTCACCATGGGCCGTGCACAGGCTGGCAGTGCTCAGCACAGGCAGCGTTCACCATGGGCCGTGCACAGGCTGGCAGTGCTCAGCACAGGCAGCGTTCACCATGGGCCGTGCACAGGCTGGCAGTGCTCAGCACAGGCAGCGTTCACCATGGGCCGTGCACAGGCTGGCAGTGCTCACTACAGGCAGCGTTCACCATGGGCCGTGCACAGGCTGGCAGTGCTCAGCACAGGCAGCGTTCACCATGGGCCGTGCACAGGCTGGCAGTGCTCAGCACAGGCAGCGTTCACCATGGGCCGTGCACAGGCTGGCAGTGCTCACTACAGGCAGCGTTCACCATGGGCCGTGCACAGGCTGGCAGTGCTCACTACAGGCAGCGTTCACCATGGGCCGTGCACAGGCTGGCAGTGCTCACTACAGGCAGCGTTCACCATGGGCCGTGCACAGGCTGGCAGTGCTCAGCACAGGCAGCGTTCACCATGGGCCGTGCACAGGCTGGCAGTGCTCAGCACAGGCAGCGTTCACCATGGGCCGTGCACAGGCTGGCAGTGCTCAGCACAGGCAGCGTTCACCATGGGCCGTGCACAGGCTGGCAGTGCTCAGCACAGGCAGCGTTCACCATGGGCCGTGCACAGGCTGGCAGTGCTCACTACAGGCAGCGTTCACCATGGGCCGTGCACAGGCTGGCAGTGCTCAGCACAGGCAGCGTTCACCATGGGCCGTGCACAGGCTGGCAGTGCTCACTACAGGCAGCGTTCACCATGGGCCGTGCACAGGCTGGCAGTGCTCACTACAGGCAGCGTTCACCATGGGCCGTGCACAGGCTGGCAGTGCTCAGCACAGGCAGCGTTCACCATGGGCCGTGCACAGGCTGGCAGTGCTCAGCACAGGCAGCGTTCACCATGGGCCGTGCACAGGCTGGCAGTGCTCAGCACAGGCAGCGTTCACCATGGGCCGTGCACAGGCTGGCAGTGCTCAGCACAGGCAGCGTTCACCATGGGCCGTGCACAGGCTGGCAGTGCTCAGCACAGGCAGCGTTCACCATGGGCCGTGCACAGGCTGGCAGTGCTCACTACAGGCAGCGTTCACCATGGGCCGTGCACAGGCTGGCAGTGCTCAGCACAGGCAGCGTTCACCATGGGCCGTGCACAGGCTGGCAGTGCTCAGCACAGGCAGCGTTCACCATGGGCCGTGCACAGGCTGGCAGTGCTCAGCACAGGCAGCGTTCACCATGGGCCGTGCACAGGCTGGCAGTGCTCAGCACAGGCAGCGTTCACCATGGGCCGTGCACAGGCTGGCAGTGCTCAGCACAGGCAGCGTTCACCATGGGCCGTGCACAGGCTGGCAGTGCTCAGCACAGGCAACGTTCACCATGGGCCGTGCACAGGCTGGCAGTGCTCAGCACAGGCAGCGTTCACCATGGGCCGTGCACAGGCTGGCAGTGCTCAGCACAGGCAGCGTTCACCATGGGCCGTGCACAGGCTGGCAGTGCTCAGCACAGGCCGCGTTCACCATGGGCCGTGCACAGGCTGGCAGTGCTCAGCACAGGCAGCGTTCACCATGGGCCGTGCACAGGCTGGCAGTGCTCAGCACAGGCAGCGTTCACCATGGGCCGTGCACAGGCTGGCAGTGCTCACTACAGGCACTACACACACACACACACAGTGCTCACTGCAGGCTGTGCAGACACACACACACACACACGGCGCTCACTACGGGCTGTGCACACACACCCAATGCTCACTGTGGGCTGTGCACACACACACATGGCGCTGTCTGCGGGCTGTGCACACACACACACACACACAGACACAGTGCTCACTGTGGGCTGTGCACACACACACACGGTGCTCACCACACGGTACGTGCAGTGGCGGACACTGCTCGTTTGTGTCACCGTTCACTCCGGTTGTTGTGTCCGTTTGCCGTGCTGGGCCAGCCCTGGCCGGAGTCTCTGGTGTGTTACAGCGGCTCAGGCCCACGTGGCTGCGCCGGGGGAGGGACGGGCGAGCTGCAGCTGGGAGGGATCGGTGCCACCACGTACCGCGACGGCTGCCCGCAGGCGGCGAGAAGAGGCAGCACCTTTGGATCAGCTGCAGTTACAGCATCACTCTCCAGCAGGTCTGTGGGCACTATAGGAGTGCCAAGGGCTGTGGGCTGAGCTGGTGGGGTCTCTGCCCCCTTGGATGTGGGTTAAGAGGTGCGGGCAGTGGCTGTTCGCTGCACCCTGAGGGCTTTGCACGGGCAGCGTTCTCAGCCTGTCCCTGGCTCTCAGGAAGGAGCGCTCTGCATGGAACAGGCACAGACGTGGCAGAGGTTTCCACTCCCGGGTTCTTGCTCTGTCACACTCGGCCATGGCAGAAGGGCCTCCTGCTCCTTTCACGTCCCCGACACTGCACACAGAGAGGCTGGGGGGCACCAGCTCTGCCACGCGGTGCTGGTGGTGCCCAGCACATCTCTGCAGGGACTGGCTTTGCCCAGGACACCCGTGGTTTGTCACCTCCCTGCTGCACCACAGCACTCTGCTGTGCTGGAAGGGACCAGCAGGTAGACAAGGGCCATGTGAGCCAGCAGCTTTGGCAACCAAGGGACCAGGAGCATCTCCCCTGGGTGCCCACGGCATGTCAGCCCGGCCTGGTGTGTGCACGCTGCACAGGCGTCCCACAGCCACCGCGGGGACATGGGCTCAGGGCGGCACTCGGGGCCAGCGGGGCACGGCCACTGCCGGCGCAGGCACAGGAGTCACGGTGTGACGTGGGACAGTTCCCAGGCACGGCCGGGCAGCGCAACACGAGGGTCCCTGCTGGGGTGGCGGGTCAGGGGCTGCTCGTGTGCTGCCCGACAGCAGCAGGGGGAAACCACTCGTGTCCTGACAGGACAAGGGTCGTGTCCCCTTTCCACAGCAGAGCCGGGCCCTGGAGAGGGACGGGACCTGCTACATGGAGCTGACAGCAGCCTCATCCCTCCCGGCAGCGTGCTAATTAGTGAGGTGCTAAGCCCTGAATATTATTCATTGCTGTGATTACACATTCAGATAAGCACGAGTCGTGCAGTTATTGCCATGTGATTACGGCTCACTCTGGGATTAATCAGGTATCTCTCTCAAACCCCTGAAGTCAGTCCAGCAACCTGCAGGAGCGGGGAGGGAGCTGCTGGATGGAGGTGGATGGGGTGGGGACAGGGTGGGGACCTCTGGTGACAGGATTGGGAACAGTGATGAGGATGGGGATAGGGATGGTGCTGGGGTGGGGGTGGCGATGGGACAGGGAATGGGTCTTGAGCCAGGGAAGGGGATACAGATTTTGGAAAGGGTGAGTGGGGCAGGGAGGGAGATAAATGCGGAGGCTGAGCGCAGTTCGGCTGCAGGGGTGACCTCCCGGGGACGTGCCCGCACGGCAGCCTGCTGCGAGACCACGGCGGGGTTTTCTGAGTGTGCTACTGCTCAGGTCAGGGCAACGCTCGGCAGTTCTGGGGCTCCCAGAGCAGGTCAGCGTCTCTCTGGGTGTGGAGGAGCCCCCACGCCAGCAGTGACCGCCGTCCAGCGCAGCAGAGCAGCTTTCCCACGGCCAAGGGGGAAGCACGCGGTGGGTCCCCAGCTGTGCGGAGTGGGGCAGGGGCTGCGTCCCACCTGTGCGAGCCCCTGGGAGTGACGTGCGTGTCACACCAGTGCTGTGGACACCAGAGGCAGGATGCTCGGCATCCCCGTGCCCGGAGGACCCTGCCGCTGGGTGCGCTGCCAAGGGCACGTGGCAGGAGGCCGCAGCTGGGAGCGGGCATGGCATGTGCAAGATGAGCAGTTGCCCTGAGCCCGCTGGCACAAAAGCTCTGCGTCACCTGCAGGCCTGCCCGGGAAGATGTCACTGCTGCAGCCAGAGACCGGGAGCAGGAACCGCCCCAGCAACCAGAGCTCTTCTGGGCCACAGTGCCTGCGTCAGGGTGACAGCCACAGACAGAATGTGTGCAGGGGAGGTGCGCAGCTTCCCCAAGAAGCAGAGACTGCAGAAAAGGGGCAACGAGCCACAGCATTGCTGAACATGGAGTCACTGCCCAGGATCTGCGTGGACTGGGCTCCAGGGACAGCGTGCACACCAGCCTCCTGTACCCACACCAGCCTCCTGTACCCGCACCAGCCTCCTGTACCCGCACCAGCCTCCTGCACCCGCACCAGCCTCCTGCACCCGCACCAGCCTCCTGCACCCGCACCAGCCTCCTGTACCCGCACCAGCCTCCTGCACCCACACCAGCCTCCTGTACCCGCACCAGCCTCCTGCACCCACACCAGCCTCCTGCACCCACACCAGCCTCCTGTACCCGCACCAGCCTCCTGCACCCACACCAGCCTCCTGTACCCACACCAGCCTCCTGCACCTGCACCAGCCTCCTGCACCTGCACCAGCCTCCTGTACCCACACCAGCCTCCTGTACCCACACCAGCCTCCTGCACCCACACCAGCCTCCTGCACCCGCACCAGCCTCCTGTACCCGCACCAGATCGCACCCAGGCACCGTTCCCTCCCCAGGGCCGCGGGCGCGGGCACACCCTGCTCACAGGGCACCGGGCACAGAGCAGAGGCCGAAGGGGCGCACTGCCAAACCTGCCAGCAGCGCGGCACAACCACCGCCCCGTCCCTGCCGCGCTGGAGCTCTGCACGGCACCTGCTGCCAGCACGACACAGGCACCGCCAGCAGAGCAGCCGGTGAGCACAGCCCTGTGCCAGGGACCCCCCTGCGTGCAGGCTGTGGCACACGAACCCGTGAAACCATCGGGACACAGCCCTAACGTGCAGCACTCACGAGTGGAGCAGGACCCCAAGGCACAGGGGTCAGGCTGTGCGCTCACGCCAGACCAGCCTGGGCATCGCGGCAGTGACAACGCTGTGATACCCACAAAGCACGCGCCACCACAGCCAGCTCACACATCTTCCTTGTCCCCATCCCCACGAACTGGTTCCTCAGGAGCCAATCTGGCAGCACCAAGCTCTCATCCTTGTCTCATGTATGAGCTGTTACCTGCGCCAAAAGCCCAAGATCACGCTTGTCGACATACTTCACCTGTGGCACCAAGGGCACCTGTTCTGCGGTAAAGCTCATAGGTGAGGCTCAGCAGGGCAGCTGTGCCCGTCCTCTGGGAGCTGAGGTCACGGACACCACACTGCTGCTGCCCCAAGCACAAGCACGTCTACCAACTGCTGTTGCGGTAACAGCCATGGAAGAGCAGGAACACAAGGAGAAAACCAGACCCTGGAAAGTCCCACACTGCTGCACTGCAGACACCCCATGGCAAGCACGAGGGCACGAGCCACACACACAGCGGGCCTGTCACCCAGCTCCTGGTTCAATCACCACAGAGGGTGGTGGGACCGTTGCCGAGCGAAGGGAGCAGCTCGGATGTGGGGCCAGTCTGTTGATCACACAGAGCCCCAGGGAGCCTGGCAGGAGGACACAGGGTGAGGGGACACATGCCACCCATCACAGCACACAGCAGTCCCGGCCCTGGCATCCTGCAGACCCCATGGCACAGCACACGGCAGTCCCGGCACCCTGCGGACCCCACGGCACAGCACACGGCAGTCCCGGCCCCGGCATCCTGCAGACCCCATGGCACAGCACACGGCAGTCCCGGCACCCTGCGGACCCCACGGCACAGCACACGGCAGTCCTGGCCCCGGCATCCTGCGGACGCCATGCACAGCACATGGTAGTCCCAGCATCCTGCGGACGCCATGCACAGCACACGGCAGTCCTGGCCTTGGTATCCTGCGGGCCCCACGGCACAGCACACGGCAGCCCCGGCATGGGGACGGGCACCCCCCCTGCCGCCCGCACCGCCCGTGGGGCTCAGTGGGGCAGACGGAGCGCTCCAGCTCGGGGTGCAGCTGCTCCTCACGCGCCCAGGGTGGCTGGTGAGACTGAATCCCCAGCCCTCTGCTTCTGCTCATCGGAGGCTCGAGGCTGCAGCGCTGGGGGCCCCGGGCTGCTCACTGGGCCTGGGAAAGAGACAGGGTTGTCCTGCAGTGTTTAGTGCTGGAGCAGCCTCGTCCGGAGCCCTGTGTGCAGCGCTGGCCCCACCATCTAAAAAGGATGTGAAGGTCCTTGATTCGCAGTTTGGCCTCCCCGGTGCCCAGCACAGGGACAGTCACTGCCCTGGTCCTGCTGGCCGCACTACTCTGGATGCATTCCCAGCCAGAACAGACAAGCTCCAGCATCTCCTGCACCACCCAGAAGAGTCGGACACCAAGGAGAGGCAGAAAGAACTCATGGTGCAGAGATAACCTGCCGTCCACACACAAGGTGTCATGGAGCAGACCCCCGGCCTCCCTGTGCTAAATCCTCTCCTGCAGCGCGCCTCTCCCCGTGCCCAGGGTGATGGACCAGCTCTCACTGTGATACATGGGATTATTACACTGAACACCGAGGCATTAAATATTGAGAGGCAGTTAAATGCTCATTAGATAGATTTAAACATTGAGACCCAAAGAGCCATTAAATATGCAGTGTGCAGGGTGGGGGGATCCAGTGATTGACTGCACACAGTCTCCTTTGTGCAGAGCTGCTGCGAGCCTCCCAGCCCGTTTGAAGCCGCTCCGTCGCAGACACGTCTGCTCCATCTCCCGACATGCTGTCTCACCGCGGGCTCTCCCAGCCGCACCAGGTGTACGGAAGACGAGCGCTGGGGCGCAGCAGAGTGCGGAGAGCAGCTCAGCGCAACGAAGAGTCATAGAACCATTTTGGTTGGAGGAGACCCTTAAGTTCAGCAAGTCCAACTATAGCATAAATCTAGCACTAAACCTTGTCCCTAAGAGCCTCATCTACACGTCTTTTAAACCCCTCTGGGGATGGTGACTCCACCACCTCCCTGGGCAGCCTGTTCCAATGCCCCACAGCCCTTTTCATGAAGAAATGTTTCCTAATAACCAATCTGAATCTTCTCTGGCGCAATTTGAGAGTGGAGCTGGGGCACAGGGTGGCCCCAAGCAGAGAGCAATGTCCTGGCACAGAGCTGGGCTCACCGCAGCCAGCCGTGGTGTCCTCACCACAGCGCTGCAGCTCTGCCGCCAGCCGTGGTGGCCTCACCGCAGCTCTGCCGCCAGCCATGGTGGCCTTACTGCAACTCTGCAGCTCTGCTATCAGCCATGGTGGCCACAGTGCAGCTCTGCCTCCAGCTGTGGTGGCCACACCACAGCTCTGCTGCTAGCCGTGGTGGCCACACCGCAGCACTGCAGCTCTGCCGCCAGCCGTGGTTTGTGGTTTGCAGCCCTCAGACTCCACAGCGAGCTTTTCCCCCAGAGCCTCACCCTTAGCCTTTGGCACCATGCAGCTTCAGGTCCACACTCCCTTTCCCCCAGCACCAGTGGCATCCTGGAAACGCCACCTGTGCCATCAGCGCAACGCAGCTGACCCAGCTCCCAGAGAGCAGCAATGGAGCTGCAGCCCCGTGCAAATGCCTGGCAGCAGCTGCAGCCCTGTGCAGAGGTTTGGGAGCAGCAATGGAGCTGAGCCCTGTGCAGAGGTCTGGAAACAGCATGGAGCTGAGCCTGTGCAGAGGTTTGGGAGCAGCAATGGAGCTGAGCCTGTGCAGAGGTTTGGGAGCAGCAATGGAGCTGAGCCCTGTGCAGAGGTTTGGGAGCAGCAATGGAGCTGAGCCTGTGCAGAGGTCTGGAAGCAGCATGGAGCTGAGCCTGTGCAGAGGTTTGGGAGCAGCAATGGAGCTGAGCCTGTGCAGAGGTTTGGGAGCAGCAATGGAGCTGAGCCTGTGCAGAGGTGTGGGAGCAGCGCGGAGCTGAGCCTGTGCAGAGGTTTGGGAGCAGCTCGGAGCTCATCCGACGCAGACCGAGGCCGGGGTGCGGCAGCTCCGCGGGGCACACGGCAGCCTCGGCACCGCGCTGCTCCGGCTGCGGGCTCAGCTCCAGCGCTGGCAGAGAACGGGAGGGGATGCGCTCCCCTGCAGGTGTGGATGTGCTCCCTGCAGGTGGGGGGGCTCTGCCCCCACCTCGTCGTCCTCCCCACCCCTCCATGCCCGCCACCTCCTCCCACTGCAGGGGGATTATTGGAACGGGGCGGGCAGAGCTGCCGTGGTGGTCACGCTGCCCCGGCCAGGCGGGGCGGATCCCGCAGGCGGCCCCTGCCCCGCCCGCAGCCCGGCCCAGTCCAGCCCGGCCCCGGCCAGGCGGCCCCACCCGCCTCGGCCGCGCTCCCCGCCCGGGCGGCTCCGGCAGGGCCGGCGGCTCCAGCCCGCGGCCCCGGGACACCCGGCCGGGCCCGGGGCTCCCCAGCACAGACCGCCCGGCCGGGCCTGCGGGGGCCGGGGCCGCGCTCCCCGGGCATCGGCGGCTCCTGGCGGCGGCGGCGGGAGCGGGCAGGGGCGGGCGGGCTGCAGCGGAGACCCCACAGCGACACACGCCGACATGCGGTGCATCAGCGCATCGACACATCGACACACGGTGCATCAGCACACCGCACATCAACACACCGACACACCGACACACGGTGCATCAGCACATCGACACACCGACACACCGACACAGCGATACACGGTGAATCAGCACACCGCACATCAACACACCGACACACCGACACACCGACACACGGTGCATCAGCACATCGACACACCGACACACCGACACAGCGATACACGGTGCATCAGCACACCGCACATCAACACACCGACACACGGTGCATCAGCACATCAACACACCGACACAGCGACACACGGTGCATCAGCACACTGCACACACCGACACATGGTGCATCAGCACGCCGCACATCAACACACCGACACACGGTGCGTCAGTACACTACACACACCGACACACCGACACACGGTGCATCAGCACACCGCACATCAACACACCGACACGCTGACACACGGTGCATCAGCACACTGCACATCAACACACCGGCACATGGGGCATCAGCACACTGCACACACCAACACACCGACACACGGTGCATCAGCACAGTGCACATCAGCACACCGACACACGGTGCATCAACACAGTGCACATCAGCACACCGACACACGGTGCATCAGCACACCCCAACACACTGCGCACCGACACTCACATGCACCGACACTCATGCACACCGACAGACTGTGCACCGACACACTGCACACACACACCAAAACACACACACACACAGTGCAACGCACCATGCACACCCCGACACACTGCACCCCAACACACGCACATGCGCACACGCACATTGCACACCAACACTCTCACACACCCCTCAGCACACTGTACACAAACACTGCACACATGCAGGCACACCAGTACACACATGCACACACACTGCACACCAACACCTGTGCACACACACAGTACACACAAACACTGCCTACCAGCAGACATGTGCACACATACCACACATGACACACCAAGCAGTGCACATCCATGTCATGCACAGTGGAAGGCATGCACGCTCAGCATGCACACACACAAAGCACACTCTGTTCTGTGAACACACAGGTATGGCGTGCACACCCACAGGCTCACTGTACCACACTGCATGTGTACAGTGTGCATCAAGTGTGTGTAGAGTGTGCATCCACAGTGTATGCCCTCTGCATCCACTACGTGTATACAGTGTGCATACACAGTGTGTACAGCATGCACACAGTGTGTGCAGTGTGCATCCAGAGTTTGTGCACTGTGCATCCACAGTGTGTGTGCACTGTGCATCCAGTGTGTGCACCGTGCATCCAGTGTGTGCACTGTGCATCCACAGTGCGTGTGCACCGTCCATCCAGTGTGTGCACTGTGCATCCAGTGTGTGTGCACTGTGCATCCAGTGTGTGCACTGTGCATCCACAGTGCGTGTGCACCATGCAGCCAGTGTGTGCACTGTGCAGCCACAGCGTGTACACAGCGTTTATCCATAGTGCGTATACATAGATGGAAAGTGCAACCAGACACTGACTGCACCCACACGTAGCGCACACGTGCACACACACACAGCACACCACACAAACAGACGTACCAGCACGTGTACTCCCATACGTGTGTGCACCGCGTGGAATGCCAGGCTCGTCCTGCTCACACGTCACAGCGTGCCTGCTGCAGCTGTAACCAGATGGGCTCCTCCAGCCCCGCACACGTGCACACTGCCTGCGGGAGCTGTGTTCTGTGGTGTGTGATTCAGAGAAGGACCTGGTGGCACAGGCTGCAGGGAGCAGCGTGGCATTGAACCTCCCAAAGAGACCTGGTGGCACAGGCTGCAGGGAGCAGCGTGGCACTGAACCTCCCAAAGAGACCTGGTGTCACAGGCTGCAGGGAGCAGCGTGGCACTGAACCTCCCAAAGAGACCTGGTGGCACAGGCTGCAGGGAGCAGCGTGGCACTGAACCTCCCAAAGAGACCTGGTGGCACAGGCTGCAGAGAGCAGCGTGGCACTGAACCTCCCAAGGGGCCGTGGTGCCACACTTGGGTTTCTCCGCCGGCTGTTAGTGGGCAGCGCTCGGAGCCGGGCGCTGCTGCCGGCAACGGGGCCCGCACTCGCTCATGGTGCACGCAGAGCATCCAGCGGGTCTGACGGGGTGTCCGATCCCAGCTGCTGCCTCCCCTCCTGCTTGGAACCCCCCATGTCACCCCTCCCCCACAGGCCAGCGTGCCCAGCACCCGGAACCAGCAACTCTGTGACATCAGCCCCAGGGCCACGAGCACTGAGGGCAACGCGAGAACTGTGGGCACTTGGCTGCTGCACGGGTGCCAACGAGCCCTCGGTTCCTGCGGCTGCCACGTGCCGCTGGCAGCCATGAACCTGCTGCCCCTCCTCGTCCTGCTGGCCGCGTGCTGGCCCGCGCACGGGTGGGACAACTGCGGGTGAGTGGCCCCAGGCTCTGGGGGGGAGCGTGGGAGCCCTGGTGGGGTTCACTGGACCACTTGTCCCCCGCAGCCACACCACGGCTTTCCAAACCGCTTTGGGGGGAGGCTCAGGTCCTGCCAGCACCCGGGCTGCTGCACAACCTGTCAGTGCAGCTACAGCAGGAATGGGACAGATGGACACACACCCACGGGGTTCCCTGGCCCATCAGCGCCTGTGGGGAGGGCAGACACGGAGTGTCAGCAGGAGCAGCAGCGCGCCATGGAGCAGGACAGTCACGGGTTTCTGCTTACAGAACCTGCGGGCTCCGGCCCGGGGCTTCTTACGGCTCGACACACGTTGTGGGTGGCACGGACGCCCAGCCGGGGTCCTGGCCCTGGATCGTCAGCGTCCAAAAACCCTGGGGAACAGCCACAACACATACATGTGGAGGGTCCCTCATCAGCTCACAGTGGGTCCTCACAGCAGCCCACTGCTTCTTCAATGTCTGGTAAGGAGCCACCACTTCCGAGCAGCCTCCAGCCCCATGTCCCTCCAGCCCAAGGCACGCGAGGGCACTCGCACCCCGCAGCGCTGCTCGCCTCTGCCTCGTGGCGCAGCGTCCGGAGCTGCTGGGCTGCTGCACACGGGGCTCTGCTCCTCTGACCCCGCTCTCCATTTGCCTTCAGGAACGTCAAGGGGTGGCGCGTGGTGCTCGGGGCCACCCAGCTGTCCCGGCTGGGCCCCGAGGCCCAAGTGCGTCGTATCAGGCAGTTACTGTCTCACCACCATTACGACAGTAAAACGGACAGGAACGACATTGCGCTGCTGGAACTGGACAGGCCTGTCCAGTGCAATGACTACATACAGCTTGCTTGCGTGGCCGACTCCACGGTGAGAGTGTCGGAGCTGACATCCTGCTACGTCAGTGGTTGGGGTCTCACGTCCGCCAGAAGTGAGTTCCCAAAAGCACTCGTGTGCAGAGGGCACCGGGCACGGCGGGGAGCCGGGCTGGGCTTCCTGACAGAGCCAGGGCTGCGGGGACGGGTCTCCGTGGAGAGATGGGCCTGACCCGCTGCCCAGGGCGAGGCGGGAGGGAAACACGGTGCCTTGGATGCTAAGCCCAGCCCTGGGGACGGGGTTCACCCGACGGGGAGAACGGGGAACCAGCAGCTGCGTGTCAACTCCTTTCTGTGCCCACAGATGCAAGAGCCAGTGATGTGCTGCAGGAGGTCCAGGTCCACATCATCGATCTGCAGCTCTGCAACAGCACGGGGTGGTACGAGGGGGCCATCCACACCCACAACGTGTGTGCTGGCTACCCGCAGGGCGGCATCGACACCTGCCAGGTAGGAGCGCGCTGCGAGTGTCCCAGCGGCGCAGGCAGCCCGGTCACAGCCGCCCCAGCGCTCCCAGCGCTGGCTCTGCCCGGCACAGCACCTCCCAGCGCTGGCTCTGCCTGGCACAGCACCTCCCAGCGCCGGCTCTGCCCGGCACAGCACCTCCCAGCGCTGGCTCTGCCTGGCACAGCACCTCCCAGCGCCGGCTCTGCCCGGCACAGCACCTCCCAGCGCTGGCTCTGCCCGGCACAGCGCTCCCCATGCCAGCTCCCACCTCCCCTTCCCCAGCTGCAGCTCCTTGCCCAGGGCCCCCTTGTCCCAGAGCCCTGGGACCCAGCCCAGAAAGCCCCTCCAGGGCCCCACCTGAGCGCCCTCTCCCGCTGCAGGGGGACAGCGGGGGTCCTCTCATCTGCAAAGACAACCATGCTGAGTACTTCTGGCTGGTTGGAGTGACCAGCTGGGGATATGGCTGTGCCACACCCTTCCAGCCTGGAGTCTACACCTCCACCCAGCACTTCTACGACTGGATCCTGGCGCAGACGGGGCTGCACCCTGCAGAGACCGCTGCTCCAACGCCACAGCACTTTGTCACCTCAGCCCCTCCTCAGACTCAGAGACCAACACAGGGTACATTTAAGCCCTGTCTATTTCCACGCAAGAAGCTGGAGGAATTCTTTAAGAAACTGCAGGAGCTCCTGCAGTACCTAAAGGGAAAAGCTGCCTGATCAGCAGGATGAACAAGATCCAGAGCAGGCTGCAGCGCAGCACAGCCGTTTCCTTCTGGGCTATGTCTGTGGATCCAAAGGCAGCCTCGGTGCCCCAGGCCAGCTCTGTCCTGCCCACTCTCTGCTGAGTGCACTCAAATGCTGAAGTTGACTTAGTTCTTGAAATAAAGTTTCCATTTTTCACAGCGAACGGTGCTTCTGTCCAGCCCAGTGTGCTGTGCGAGGCAAGGGCTCCCTTCCCCGTCCCTGCCCAACGAGGCTGCAGGCGGACGCGTGGGGCTCAGGGGCTGGAACCGTGCCCGGGCAGAGAGGAGGGTGCTCAGCGCCACCATGGGACGGGCAGCGTGGCACATCATGCTGGAAATACGACAGGAAAAGTGGTGTGAGTTGCAGAGAACTTTGAGGGTATGCGTAAGGCACAGAGCTGATGGTTAGGGGCTGGCACAAGCCTCACCTAACTGAACAGACCCAGGGAACTCCTGAGCCTGAGAGAAACAGCTGCCCATGGCAAACAGAGTGAGAAGCTGGAGGAGGCAGAGCGCCGTAAGAGCCAGATTGCACAGGTGGTTAATGGGGACTGATGTGAGAGGTGGCCACCATCACAGATAATCGACGGAAGAGCTGGGGTCACTCTGGGGAGAGGAATCTGGCAGGGACAGCAGTACCCAGGAAACCATAACACCATGGTGGCCTGACAAAGAGCACCTGAAACACCAAATCTGTTCACAGATGTAGCAAACCTGGGAGCAAGCAGGGAAACAATAACGTGATAGATCCCTTGTTTGGGAGGTGACGGGTGGAGAAGGGGAGGGGTCAGGGAAGATGAGGAGGGTGTACGAGCATGGCAATGGTGAGGAGGGGGGATGAAGGACCCAGTCATACATAAGCAAGTTGCTGTTCTGTTTGTTTGACAGCTCTGCACTTGATCACCACACTGCGTCCCACCTTCTTTTCTAGAGCGATTCCCAATCCTTTTCTGGGTGGCCCCACTCTGTACTGGGCAGGGGTGGCTCCAGAGGGAGCAATGGCAGAGGGGTCGCAGGTCACAGGGACCCAGCAGCTGGAAACTCCGAGTGCCTGGGGACAGCCCCTGGTGGGAGCGCTGCACCCATACAATTCACGTCTGAGCTTTAAGCTGGACAAGCAAGAGGAGAGGCCCTCTCGGCCATAAGGACGGTGTGCGGCCGCAGCCCACCTGACTGATCAGCCCCAGCACCCACAGACCCGCCAGCCACATCCCCACTCCTGCGGTCCCAGAGCACATGCGGGTGCCTGAGCACGCACACCCTGAGCTGCTCCCCACGTCCCCACTGCTCCAGCTGCACCAGGTCCTGCTGCTGCAGGTGCCAGCACCATCCAGCCCACCCTCCTCTTGCTGTGCTCTTGGCCCTGGCAAGTCCCCAGCCAGGGGTGCACAGCGTGCCTCCCGCTGAGCTGGGGTCTCCGGACACTGGAATGTGTCCTTGGCTTCATCTTGGTCACAGCCTGAAAGGAGCCATTCTGGCTCTGGACATGGTGGTGTAGCACGGTCCCTCCTAAACAGCCCTGGGTTTCTCTGTCACAGCTTGATTGCCCAGGATGGAGCACAGGGTCTGGGGACCCGCGCTCCCGGCAGGGCTGGTAACGTCCCCAGCCCACGGCGCGTGACCCCGGTGCTCCGTTAGTCAGGGGTGTCACTGAGCCACAGCTCTGGGGTAGCTCTGCGGCTGAGCTGGGTTAGTCGGGGGCTGGGGGCACGTCTGGTGTGTTTGGGATAGGGTTGCGGTGTGGACGACGGGGCAGCGTGTGGCTAGGAGCAGCGGCAGCAGGAAGGCTTAGGAGTGCAGCTCGGCGCGCAGCAGGGCTGCAGGGCAGGATCCTTGCCCTTCCTTATCTGGCTTTCCCCAAACTCCATGCGCTGTTCAAAAAGCACTTTCTGCAGCTCGATCTCCTTCAGGACTTGCAGAACCTCCGGCCCCGCGCCGCTCTGCAGCAGATCATAGTTCTCGGCTGGGTCTGACTCCAGGTCGAAGAGCAGTGGCGGCAAGTGAGGGGTCAGCGGGGTCAGTCCGTGGCAAGCCTGGTCTGGGGTCGTGTCACTGTGAAAGGAACCTGCAAAGAAACCCCAGCTGGTGTAGCTCAGCTGCTTCTCTTTGAGCTTTGGACAGCCAGACTACAAAGAACTTCACAAAGCTGCCCGTGCACAGACGAGGAGGCAGCACTAACCTTGTGTGAAGTAGTGGGCCTTGTACCTCCCAAGCCTGACAGCAAAGGCGCCGTGCAGCAGATCAGGGGACGGCGGGTAGAAGAACATGGCCTGACGGGGACTCTGTGGGAAGCAGCAGAGCTGAGCTCACCTGTGCAGCCACGAGGCCAAAGAGCCTGGAACAGGACCAGGCAGAGAGCCCCGGGAGTCACACAGGAGCCCTGACACCCCAGACAGAACACGGCCAGAGAGGGGGAAGCCGATAAGCAGTAGCACACCCTTTGCTTCCTACTCAAAGCTGCTGGGGCTCTGCCCATCCAACGTAGCCACGGGGCTTGCGCCGGGCAATGCAGTGCAGGTGTTAGCGCTGGGCAGCCTGGGGAAGCCCAGGAGCCCCTGGCATCCCCCAGGCCTGACAAAGTCCCAGCTCATGGATCCCCCTGACCTCCAGCTGGTTCTGCTCATCAGGCACACAGCTCCAGCCCCGCACCCAGCCTTCACGCAGCCGAACCAGCCACAGGACTCACCTTCCCTGACCCAAACAGCACCGGACTCAGGTCATAGCCATCCAGGACAACTTTGGGAAGAGCTGCTCCAGCCAGGGCAGCCAGTGTTGGCAGGATGTCCAGGGTGCTTGCCAGCTCATGTGTCACTCCTGTCACTCACGACAGCAAGGCACAAGGAAAGGTTCAAGCACCTGATATTGCTCCCATTCCTGCCACACTCACTTCTCTCCCACCCTCTGTTGCTGCGGGGTGGTCGAGGTGCCACGACACCCCTGTTTGGCTGGCACCAGCACACAGAGGGCACAAGCAGAGCCAGGTCTCACCTGGGCTGATACGGCCTGGCCAATAAGCCACTGCTGGCTCCCGCATGCCACCTTCATATGTTGTGCCTTTCCCACACTTCAGAAGGCCAGAGCTGCCCCCACGCGCCATCCGCATGGTGGAAGGGCTGTGGGAGAGAAGAACACCCACCATCAGCTCCACAGGTCCCGCCAGCCCTTCCCTGACACTGTCAATGCAGCCACGACGAGAGACGTGGTGCCAGCGAGCGGCACTGCCACCCTGCTCGGCCTCGCCAGGCAGGCCTGGGGCAGGTGACGGAGCCAAGGTGTGCGAGACGCCTGAGCGGGGCACCAGAGACTGACGCCACCCACATAAGAAGGGCACAGGGGTACATTGGGGCTGCAGGCTCCTGGCCTGAACCCTGTGAGGTTTCTGCCCATGAGGGGCACAGCTGAGCCACAGGAACACAGGGCAGATTGTGCACTGGCTCCTCTCCCAAGCAGCATTCACCTCTTATTCACTTCAGGTCACTGGGGTCTCACTTGGCAATGCCACAGCACATCCCTTTTGCCCCAGTCAACCAGTGCCCCACTCCAGTCCCCCCACACCAGAGCAGCAGAATCCCCCCAGTGAGGAAGTGCCCCGCCGAGCCCACTCACCCGTTGTCAGAGGTGAAAAACACCAAGGTCGTGTTGGCGAGACCATTTTCCTGCAGTGCCTGCAGCAGCTCTCCCACCGAACCATCAAACTCTGAGAGCGCGTCACCAAACGGCCCACGCCGTGATTGCCCTGCGTACGCCCGGCTTGCAAACTGGGGGTAGTGTGTATGCTGGAGAAAGGGCAGAGGAGACTGATGCACAAAATCCCAGAGCTGCATCTGGTTCCCAGTTCACGTGGGGACAGTGAGCACCCCAGCTGGGACACGGAGGTATGTGACAACAGCCATGAGATAAGGCTTGTCCCTGAGCTTCAGATACAACTCTTGGAAATGGCACAAAGGAGCTGAGCCCCAGGAGGGGATGCAGAGACCCAGAGTGGGGGGTTCTCCCAGGTGGACTCCTGGTCCAGAGAAACGGGCAAAGCTCCAGAAAGAAGCAGCTCGATAACATTATCGGAACGATGCTGCCACAAGCCCTGGGCATGGAACAGCAACGCCAGGTCATCCACCGGCAGGTAACGAGTGCTCGGCACAGCCTGGGGCTGCAGGAGCCGAGGTGCCTCCTTGCCTTCCCCACGGGACAAAGGTTCCCTTCCCCACCCCTGGGCGCGGAGCAGCCCTCCCCTTCTCCTACGTGTGAGGCGTAGTAGAGCAGGAAGGGGACGCCTCGTCGGGCACAGTCGGCGATGAAGTCCCGTGAGAATTTGTTGTAGAGCGGCACCAGATCAGGGAAGGAGACCGGCTGCTGCACGATGCTCTGGTTCCAGAGCAGCGGGACTGGCACTAAGCCTTGGTCGCAAGTCCCAAAACACTTGATATCGGGTGGGAAGCAGGTGAGATTCTGGCAGGGGCCCTAGAAAGAACAAACAAGACTTTGTCTTTTATCTGTGTTGCAGGACACTGAGGGGAGCAAAGCGTCTCACAGCGGCCCAGCACCAGGTCCTACAGACGCCCTTTGGGCAGCCGCTTCCAGGTGTGTGCCCACCCTGGAAGTGCCCAAGGACCACGCTGCTCCAACACCGTTTTCCCCGGCAGCGATTCAGATGTTTCTTTTTAGCCCAGAAGCAGATGCTCCCTCTTCCCGAAGAGTCTATGTCTGTACACACAACTGGCCCCCACGTTCCGCAGGCTGCCCTGTCACACGAGCCCCTCAGAGGCAGGCTTTCCTCCCCAGCACCCACCTGCCCAGCCCGCAGCCCCACACCCGGGCAGGCACCGACCCGTGTGCTCTCACACAAGCCGCACCTTTCAGCCGTGCTCCCCGGCTGGCCCCGGGACACCCGTCAGGCTTGACAGCCCTCTCACCTGGTCATGGGAGTAGGGCACGCCCAAGAAGTGGTCAAAGCCCTGGTGGATGGGCAGGAAGGAGCCATTAATCCCTAGACCCAGGTGCCACTTGCCAACCATGGCTGTGGCGTAGCCCTCAGCCTTCAGCAGCTCGGCGATGGTGACCTCGGACAGGGGCAGGCCTCCCCGCGAGCCCGGGTCGAACACGCCGGGGTAAACCCCCGAGCGCATCTGGAAGCGGCCGGTGAGCAGCGCGGCCCTGCGGGGAGAGGAGCGGCGCTGGGCACGGCGCCGGGCAGCGCCTGCCGGGACCGCACCCGCCAGCCCGGCCCCCGGGCTCGCAGCCGCCTCCGCCACCTCCCCGTGTGCCGGGACGCACCGTGCGGCCGCTCAGAAACCCGCTGGACCTTCGGGCCCCCTGGGACACCGCAGGTTCATCGCCCCCCGTGCCCCCAGCCCCGTGGCTCCCGAGCGGTGTCCCAGCCCGGTCTGACACCGCCACCCCCCGGGGCCCTGCACAGCGGGGCGGGGACGTACCGGGACGGGCTGCACACCGGGGAGCTGCTGTAGAAGTTGGTGAAGCGCAGACCCCGGGCGGCCATGCGGTCCAGGCTGGGGGTGGCAGAGGACGGGTGGCCGTAGCTGCCCAGGTCCCCGAAGCCCAGGTCGTCCGCGAGTATCAGGACGAAGCTGGGGGGCGCACCGGCCGCTCCGCGAAGAGCCAGCAGCACCAGGACCCACGGCAGCACCGGGACCCGCGGCAGCACCGGGACCCGCGGCCCCATGGCGCTGCCGCGCGTGGAGGCCCCGCAGACACGCGCAGCACGGCGCACAGCGCTGCCCTCCCGCGGTGCGGTCGGTCCGGTCCGGCCCGGTCCGGTCGGTGCCCGGCAGGACCCGCAGCCCCGTTCCGGCCCCGGCCGAGCGGCGACAACCGAGCGCTCCCCGAACCGCGCCTGACGGCGCGGCCACGTGACGGGACACGTGACCGACCCCGCCGCGGGGCACGCCGGGAAGTGTAGTCCGGCCGGCACAGCTCCAGCCAGGGGCCGCGCAGGGTCGGTCCCTCGCGGCGGGTCGGTCCCTCACGGCGGGCCGGTCCTTCATGCAAGGTCGGTCCTTCATGCAAGGTCGGTCCCTCACGGCGGGTCAGTCCCTCACGGCGGGTCGGTCCTTCATGCAAGGTCGGTCCCTCACGGTGGGTCGGTCCCTCACGGCGGGTCGGTCCTTCATGCAAGGTCGGTTCCTCACGGCGGGTCGGTTCCTCACGGCGGGTCGGTCCCTCACGGCGGGTCGGTCCCTCACGGCGGGCCGGTCCCTCACGGCGGGTCAGTTCCTCACGGCGGGTCGGTCCTTCATGCAAGGTCGGTCCTTCATGCAAGGTCGGTCCCTCACGGCGGGTCAGTCCCTCACGGCGGGTCGGTCCTTCATGCAAGGTCGGTTCCTCACGGCGGGTCGGTCCCTCACGGCGGGTCGGTCCCTCGCAGCCGCTCCCGCGCCCCGTGACGCCCCAGACCGTCTCCCGGCACCCGGGCCCGCCCGGGGCGCTGCGGTCCGAAGCGGTTCATTAACATGGGGGTTCCCCACAGAACCCCCAGCGCTGCCCGCTCGGGCGCTGCGGGCTCGGCCCGTGTGTCCGCCCCGGTGCCGGGAAAGGCCCCGTAGCCCGGCTGCCCCGCACACACACCGGGGCTGTCCCGGGAGCAGAGCGGCGGCCCGGTGTGCGGCGGCGGCAGTGTCCCCTCCGCCAGGGATGGCCCCTGCCCGCCCCTGCGCTGCCACCAGCCCGGCCGCCCCGGCTGCTGCACGCACAGCGAACGGAGCCGCTCTGCTCCAGATGTGCACAGGGCGTGAATGGAGCCGCTCTGCTCCAGATGTGCACGGGCCATGTATGGAAATGCTCTGCTCCAGATGTGCACGGGGTGTGAGTGGAGCCGTTCTGCTCCAAATGTGCACAGGTTGTGAAGGGAACCACGCTGCTCCAGACACGTGGGGGTGGGAATGGAGCTGCTCTGCTCCAGATGTGCATGTTGTGTATGGAGTTGCTCTGGTCCAGATGTGTGCATGTTGCGAACGGCGCTGCTCTTATCCAGATGTGTACCTGTTACGAACGAAGCCTCTCTGCTCCAGATGTGGGCCAGATGTGAGTGGAGCTGTTCTGGTCCAGGTGTGCACAGGGTGCAGATTCCCCAGCACGGGTGAGCAGCGTGGCATTGTTGGGGCTCCCTGTGGGAGCCTGGGCACTTTTCAGGCAAAGTGTTTTTCTGCAGCAGTGCCAGTTTTGTGTTCAGGCTCAGGGACTGCTGGCTGTGCCTGAACGTAGGAACCCGATCCCTACACATCAATGACTCATAATCAGAGTGAGGAAGGGACAGTGCAAAGAGCAATAGCAATTCTCTGGTGGAAGGAAGTGATAAGGAGAAACACGGGGAAGGTTCTGCACCCCGGGAAGGCTGTACCCTATTGCTGTGTCTGCTCTGAAAACCAAAGAAACCTCAGAAGACAAGCACAGGAAGGAACTGGGGTCTAATGTCCTGGAGACCTCCATCTGCTTGGTTTATCCAAAAGGAGATTAAAGCAAGGCCAGAGGTGGTGTACAAGCACGGGCACAGTGGCGGTGGTTTAGGATTGACCACACGGCAGGCAGAGGTGAGGAGTCTCAGCCCAAAGGAGCAGGGTAAGACTGACTAACGCCCTAGTCTGGATGTGCTCATGTAGATGCGCATGTTTTGCATTCACCCTGTGTGACCACCCAGTTCTGGATTTTCCTGTTATTATTCAGCATTTCTTAAGACCCATCACTCTGTTACAACCGCTTTCCAATGTGCCAGTGAACTCTGCTTTCCATTGCTCCCTGTCCACCCCAGTTCAGCCTGTCCCCGCAACCCCGGCCCCGCTGCGTGTCCAGCCCCGTGCCTCTGAGCAGCCTGGCCCTGGCACGTGAGGATGCTGGGGCTGCTGCTGCATCATTTATTCAGGGCAAGAGGCAGAGCGAGGAGGCTGGTGCCGCAGCAGGAGGCGAAACTGCTGCATAATTCATGGAGCCCATTTTGCTTTGTGCCTGGCCACAGCAACCTGGGCACTCCCAGGTTCACTGCATCTGCAAACAGATTTGGTGTTTCAGGTGCTCTTTGCCACGCCACCTTGGACTTCCATGGTGTTATGGTTTCCTGGGTACTGCTGTCCCTGCCAGATTCCTCTCCCCAGAGTGACCCTGTCAATTATCTGTGATTATGGCCACCTCTCACATCAGTCCCCCTTATCCACCTGTGAAATCTGGTGCTGGAATAGCAGAGTGTCCACAGAAGACAAGTTGTCTGGTCTAAGGCCTCCTGTCTGCTCCAAGCAGATAGGGGGCACCACCTTCGGGTCAATTTTCAGAAAACAAAGCAGCCTCAAGTGCCATTTGTTTGGGGCACAGTTCTGCCTGTGAAGCCGTGCTGTGCCTCAAGGGCCTTGAGAGCAGCGATTCCACTTTCAACAAGGCTGCCCTGCCGTCCAGGGCCCAGGCTGCGCTCTCAGCTCTGCGCCTCCTGTCTGTCCACACACGCCAGGATGGCCGCGGGAAGCTCCGGCACTTTCCACAGGTTTGGAGGCTGCCATTCCTCAAACCACTGCTCTGCTCCCCGCAGGCACTCAGACTTGCTCTGCAAACGCACCCGGCTGGCTCCGCTTTCCTTCCAGGGCTGCCCTGCGCTCCTGCCCGTGAAGATGGCTCTGCCGTGCAGATGTAGCAGACAAACTGATGAGATGAGGCTGACACAGGATTTACCCAAGCGTGGAGAATGGTGAGTGGGGCTGAGAGCAGACGCACCTTTCTGTGGCTAGAGTTTAAGATGGCACATCTTTGACACACATACCAGGTGCCACAAATGCCCAGAAACAGCACTGTAACTCACAGACAGCAAGGACGTGAAGCTGGCCGGAGGCTGTTGCTGTAGCTGACACAGCCATGTGGACTGTGCTGCATCTGTGCTTCACTGTGCTTTGTGCAGGAAGGTTGACACTGCCTGGGTGTGCTTGGTTTTTTGGATCACACGTCACTGCGTGCCTGCTGTGGCTGTAGCCAGATGGGCTCCTCCAGCCCCGCACACATGCACACTGCCTGCAGGAGCTGTGTTCTGTGGTGTGTGATTTGGGGAAGGACCTGGTGGCACAGGCTGCAGGGAGCAGCGTGGCACTGAACCTCCCAAAGAGACCTGGTGGCACAGGCTGCAGGGAGCAGCGTGGCACTGAACCTCCCAAAGAGACCTGGTGTCACAGGCTGCAGGGAGCAGCGTGGCACTGAACCTCCCAAGGGGCCATGGTGCCACACTTGGGTTTCTCCGCCGGCTGTTAGTGGGCAGCGCTCGGAGCCGGGCGCTGCTGCCGGCAACGGGGCCCGCACTCGCTCATGGTGCACGCAGAGCATCCAGCGGGTCTGACGGGGTGTCTGATCCCAGCTGCTGCCTCCCCTCCTGCTTGGAACCCCCCATGTCACCCCTCCCCCACAGGCTAGCGTGCCCAGCACCCGGAACCAGCAACTCTGTGACATCAGCCCCAGGGCCACGAGCACTGCGGGCAACGCGAGAACTGTGGGCACTTGGCTGCTGCACGGGTGGCAACGAGCCCTTGGTTCCTGCAGCTGCCACGTGCCGCTGGCAGCCATGAACCTGCTGCCCCTCCTCGTCCTGCTGGCCGCGTGCTGGCCCGCGCACGGGTGGGACAACTGCGGGTGAGTGGCCCCAGGCTCTGGGGGGGAGCGTGGGAGCCCTGGTGGGGTTCACTGGACCACTTGTCCCCCGCAGCCACACCACGGCTTTCCAAACCGCTTTGGGGGGAGGCTCAGGTCCTGCCAGCGCCCCGGCTGCTGCACAACCTGTCAGTGCAGCTACAGCAGGAACGGGGCAGATGGACACACACCCACGGGGTTCCCTGGCCCATCAGCACCTGTGGGGAGGGCAGACACGGAGTGTCAGCAGGAGCAGCAGCGCGCCATGGAGCAGGACAGTCACGGGTTTCTGCTTACAGAACCTGCGGGCTCCGGCCCGGGGCTTCTTACGGCTCGACACGTGTTGTGGGTGGCACGGACGCCCAGCCGGGGTCCTGGCCCTGGATCGTCAGCGTCCAGGAACTCTGGCCACACGGCGCAGCGCACATATGTGGAGGGTCGCTCATCAGCTCACAGTGGGTCCTCACAGCAGCCCACTGCTTTGTCACGTCCAGGTAAGGAGCATAGGGAACAGGGATGTCCCCACACCACGCTGCTCCCATCCCACCCCATTGCAGCACGTCCAGTGCCCAGGCTCTCCCCTGCCCAGCTGGGACACCTCGGGAGAAGGGCTCAGGCCACCGCTTCCGAGCAGCCTCCAGCCCCATGTCCCTCCAGCCCAAGGCACGCGAGGGCACTCGCACCCCGCAGCGCTGCTCTCCTCTGCCTCGTGGCGCAGCGTCCGGAGCTGCTGGGCTGCTGCACACGGGGCTCTGCTCCTCTGACCCCGCTCTCCATTTGCCTTCAGGACCGACGCAACGTGGCGTGTGGTGGCTGGGGCCACCGATTTGTCCCGGCTGGGCCCCGAGGCCCAACTGCGTAACGTCAGGCAGGTCCTGTCTCACAAATATTACAACTATGGAACGCAGGAGAATGACATTGCACTGCTGGAACTGGACAGGCCTGTCCAGTGCAATGACTACATACAGCTTGCTTGCGTGGCCGACTCCACGGTGAGAGTGTCGGAGCTGACATCCTGCTACGTCAGTGGTTGGGGTCTCACGTCCGCCAGAAGTGAGTTCCCAAAAGCACTCGTGTGCGGAGGGCACCGGGCACGGCGGGGAGCTGGGCTGGGCTTCCTGACAGAGCCAGGGCTGCGGGGACGGGTCTCCGTGGAGAGATGGGCCTGACCCGCTGCCCAGGGCGAGGCGGGAGGGAAACACGGTGCCTTGGATGCTAAGCCCAGCCCTGGGGACGGGGTTCACCCGACGGGGAGAACGGGGAACCAGCAGCTGCGTGTCAACTCCTTTCTGTGCCCACAGATGCAAGAGCCAGTGATGTGCTGCAGGAAGCCCAGGTCCACATCATCGATCTGCAGCTCTGCAACAGCACGTGGTGGTACGGGGGGGCCATCCACACCCACAACGTGTGTGCTGGCTACCCGCAGGGCGGCATCGACACCTGCCAGGTAGGAGCGCGCTGCGAGTGTCCCAGCGGCGCAGGCAGCCCGGTCACAGCTGCCCCAGCGCTCCCAGCGCCGGCTCTGCCCGGCACAGCACCTCCCAGCGCCGGCTCTGCCCGGCACAGCACCTCCCAGTGCTGGCTCTGCCCGGCACAGCGCTCCCCGTGCCAGCTCCCACCTCCCCTTCCCCACCTGCAGCTCCTTGCCCAGGGCCCCCTTGTCCCAGAGCCCTGGGACCCAGCCCAGAAAGCCCCTCCAGGGCCCCACCTGAGCGCCCTCTCCCACTGCAGGGGGACAGCGGGGGTCCTCTCATCTGCAAAGACAACCATGCTGAGTACTTCTGGCTGGTTGGAGTGACCAGCTGGGGATATGGCTGTGCCAGACCCTTCCAGCCCGGAGTCTACACCTCCACCCAGCACTTCTACGACTGGATCCTGGCGCAGACGGGGCTGCACCCTGCAGAGACCGCTGCTCCAACGCCACAGCACTTTGTCACCTCAGCCCCTCCTCAGACACAGGGACCAACACAGGGCACATTTAAGCCCTGTCCGTATCCAGAGAAGAAGTTGGTGGAATTCTTTAAGAAGCTGCAGAAGCTCCTGCAGTCCCTAAAGAAAAAAACTGCCTGATCAGCAGGATGAACAAGATCCAGAGCAGGCTGCAGCGCAGCACAGCCGTTTCCTTCTGGGCTATGTCTGTGGATCCAAAGGCAGCCTCGGTGCCCCAGGCCAGCTCTGTCCTGCCCACTCTCTGCTGAGTGCACTCAAATGCTGAAGTTGACTTAGTTCTTGAAATAAAGTTTCCATTTTTCACAGCGAACGGTGCTTCTGTCCAGCCCAGTGTGCTGTGCGAGGCAAGGGCTCCCTTCCCCTTCCCCGCCCAACGAGGCTGCAGGCGGACGCGTGGGGCTCAGGGGCTGGAACCGTGCCCGGGCAGAGAGGAGGGTGAGGGTGCGCTGGGAGGAGGGAGCACAGATCAGAGGGGCGAGAGGTTTTGGGACAGCAGCTGGAAACCAGGAGTGCCTTGGGCCAGCAACTGGTGGAATCCCTGTGTGTGTGTGTGTTTGTGTGTGTGTGTGTGCGTGTGCGCACCATGCACCGGTGAACTTGAAGGTGTCTGTCTCATGACCCAGGAGATGTGGATCTAGAAAGACCCCAAATTTGCACCAGTGACTAGGTAAGGAGCTGGACCTCCATCCACAGATACGACATGGACTTAATCTCCATACTGTTACTTGAGGAATCTATGAACATGGTCTGCTGATCAATCTAGGAAGTGAGGGGGTGATATATTTTGGTACTAAACATCCAGTCCTGATCACCTGGAAAGGCAGAAAAGGACCGGGCTGTGTTCATGTTACTGTAAGCGGTAGCTACGTGTACGTGGGTGCCGGTAAAGGCACTGCTCTGCCTACGCCCATCAGTTTTGCATCCACACTAACTGTGCAAGTCTCAGTGTGTGGATCTGGCTCTTTGAACGCAGCTCTCTTGAACACCAACCGCAGCAGCTGCATCAACCAGGCTGGGACAGGACAAGCCTGGGCGTGAGTCCGCCTGATTTAGCTCCAGACGACCTGAGAGGGCCATCCCCTGTGCTCAGAAGGCTGCTGCGTCTGGCTGCTCCGTAACCAAAGGGGAAGGAAACCCAAAGAAGCTCTGCAGCAGAGATCAGGGGCAGACAGGGAGGCTGGACTCTGGAAGTGATGGGGAGGGCTGGTGGTTGGACTCACGCTGTGTGGTGACCGGGTGGCCTTATAACAGCATAGGAAGGATGCAGACTCACAGCTTTAGAAAAACAACTCTTTAGTGTTTGTTTTCTCCAGCAGGTACCATTAAAGCATCTGGGCAGGACCCTTCCCCGCAGGTCCAGGAGCAGCTCAGCTCTGCTGGCAAGCTTTGCCTTGGAGAGCCATGCGGGAAGCACCAACCACGCGATGCTGTCGCCCCTGCCTTGGCCGCGACTGCAGTGAATGGGCCGAGCCAAGGGGGGTCGAGCCCAGGCCCCCACTGGCAGGGGGAGGCCCTGCTGCCCGGCACCAGAGCCCTCAGGGCTCAGCAAACTCACTGTCCGCTGTGGAGCCTGGCGCTAACTGGCCCCAGAAATCCAGAGCAGAGGAAGGAGCAGACTCAGCATCCCGCGCCTAGGCAGACGGGGGCTTCTCTCCAGGGCAGCTCTCCTCTTTATCTGACAAATTCTCACTCTTCTGCAGGTCAAAGCTCTGGAAATGAGCAGAAGGAACTGCTGAGAAGCATGAGAGCAACAGCTGTCCTCTACCGTGGTTCTTTCCAGTTCGGTCTAGGGCAGCGTGGGTTCTTCAGACCATCACCACCTCACCCCTTTCACCCCGGACACGAGCAGCGCACAAACCCAACGGTGTCACCAGCATCAAGCAAACCTTCCCATGCCTACAAAGCTTCACCCTTTGCCACAGACTCTGCCTTCCCGAGGGAAGAATGAGCAGAGCTGCCCATCGCTTCGGGGAGCGCGGGAGGCGGCGCCTTTCTCACCTCCAGCTCTCGCAGGACCTCGTCCATGAAATCTCCCGAATTCTGCTTGTAAGTGACCGCCAGTTTGATGGCATCATTGAAGACCTAATGAGGAGGACAATGTCTGTCACTCAGAGTAAGGGGCACTGTGTTCCTGTAACATATGGAAACGGTAACATATGGAAACTGTTCCCGCACCCAGGAAAAACAGCTACCTGTAGCTACCAGGACTTCATAAAGGAGCCAAACAGACTAGCCCGTTTCTGCTCCGTGCCTACCACAGTCTCCAGGTGCTTGGACTGGATAGGGGTCTCATGGATACTGAGCCAAATAACTGTTTTACCTTCACTACATTGGTGCCGTCTGCAGCAGACACAAAGTAAAACGGCAAACCGAGCTTCCGGGCAAAGCTGAAGCTTTTTTGGGTCATTGTCATATCCGCTGGAGGAAAAGCAAAGGAGAAGTGGTCAGCGGACACCCCCGGGGGCGGAACGGCAACGCGCAGGAGCGGCGGAGCGGACCAGAGCCCGACTTCGCTGCCAGGGCCTCCTCGCTGGAGTACACGGTGAGGAGGGTCCTTGCCAAGAGCTACACGGGTTTAAAAACAACAGCATCCGCAAACAAATCGATAAGAAGACACAAGAAGAAAAGAGTTCTTGTTGGTTTATCCGTGGTGCTTCACTAAATTACGGATAGATTCTGATGTGCTACAAATGAATGAGGGTTTGCAGCTCAGAGCACATGAGCCCAGTCGCTGTGCAGCAGCTGCGAAGGCTCCCCAGGCGCACCCTGACACTGCTGCTGTGCCCACACGACCTGGACACCACTGCCGGCACCAGTCACGTGTCTCTCTCCAGTTTGGCCTTTGTAACCAGAACTCCCTACCCCTGTGCGTGTTACTGGTGTCCTGTGAGTCGAGGGAATGCTCGCAGTGCACAGGCGGCTCAGCTGTTACAGATTTTCACTGAATGGGCAGTTTGGTCCAGCAACCCCAGCCTCAGTACCCACAGAATTTATTTCAGTTTTGGAACAGATCTATGGCACATTTACAGATGTGCTGACACAGCAGGAACGGCACACAGCTCTGGCGGGCCGCCAGCCCGCGTGCCGGCACAGGACGACTCCGGACCAGCCACCTTGTCTCAGAAGCCACAGCTGGAGTAGTTCCGGCTCGGAACGCCGGAGCCGCCTCTCTGCGGGAGGCTGGGTCAGCCTCCTCCAGCCGGGGCGCGAGTGCGGCGCCGCGGGCGCGCGGCCCCGGCGGGTGCGGTGAGGCACGCACGCCCGGCTGCGGCAGAGGGCTCTCCCGGAGCAGCGCCCGCTCGCACAGGACACTGCGAGCAGGACGCGTCTGCGCAGAGGATCTGCCCACAGCGTGGCTGTCAACACCCAGCCCCTCGGCCTTGGGCTTCTGTACAGCCCTGCGATCGGTGGGTTCACAGCTGGGAGCCCGGACGCCTCGTCCAGCCGTTCACACTTGTTCATCGCTGCCATTATTTCTAGCGGGAACATCAGCAGGGAAGCCCCTGTCTGACTGTGGCCCCGGGGTACGTGTTCTCTGGGTGCTGAGCACAAGGCGGGTGCGTTACGCACTCTCGGGGTGCGGATCACAACCCAGGTGACAGCAATCAGGAAAGCCTGGCTGGCATTCCTGAGAGGAGGAACCATCCAGCCATCTCCTGGGGAAGCTGAACCATTGTGCCACCAGCTACATTAGACACCTTGGCACAGAGAGCCCCACAGGACCCTGAAGGCTGAATCAGCGATGCAGAGGCCGATACTGACTGCATCGGGGACACCTCTGTGCTCCGTTTCCAACACGACATGCTGCGATTTTTGACCGGGTACCGCTCTAATCAGCTTCCAGGTCCTGCTGGATGAAACGGGCAGCGTGGTAAGGACAGAACTGGAAGGACATCACTTGAATAAACTTTAAATGGATCAAAGTTGTATTTTTACCTGCTAATTAAACAAGGACAAGAGCCTCTAAGACAGGTCAGTAGAGGACCCAGCTATTTGTTTGGTAAAATAAAGCCCTGAGAGACTAATAGCCAAGAACCCATCTGGACCTAACAGATGGATGACATCCTTCCTCAGCAAGATCCCAAGAGGCCGAAAGCCCCAGATACACTCACCATCGATCTTGTTGGCCACCACGATGCAAGGAATCTCTGGGCGGAATTCCCTCAGCTCCTGGTACCAGCTGTTCAGGTTCCTGTAGGTGACTTTGCGCTGCACGTCAAACACCTTCCAAAAAGAAGCAGCTGCTGTGGGACACACAGCAGGACAGCAGGACAGCTGCCGGTCGACCCTCCGCACCAGACACCAGCACGGAGCGCAGAGGTTTCCCAGGACACAAAAGGAAGCCGGCCTTTGTCAGAAGGATGAAACAGGGAGAATATCCAGCAAGTCTGGAAACACGCAGCCAGCCCATTTCCTTGCGTGATACGGGAAACAGTCCCTCGTTTTCCTTCACACTCATGTTTTCTGCTATGACAAACTGTCACCCATGGTGGTGAACAAGCACGGGCAAAGTCCTGCTCTGCTAAGCCCAGTCATACATGAGGCTTCTCTATTTTAACAATTAAAAACTGAATGAAGCTGGCTGATGCGCACAAGTGATGAGAAATAGTGGAAAGTTAGAGCAACGGTACAAACCAAGAGAGCCGAGCCAGCTAGAAGTCAGGACACAAGACCATTTTAACCTAATAAATGGGAAAGACAAAGTATAGGAAAATAGAAAGGGCAGAAGACCAGAGAAGGAAGCCTGATGTAGAACCCCTGCCGAGCACGTCAGAACAGTTGTGTCCTACGTAACCCAACAGTCCCATCACAAACGAGGGGAATGCCCTGTCCCTCACCTCTGCAGTGCTGCTCCCAAAGTACCCCCAGGGGTACCCTCCACCTTACTGGGAACACAGCGACAAAGCTGAGGAAATTGGAAAACAGCAAAGCCAGGGAATATAGTAAGAGTGCTATCAGGAAAGACAGAAGAGAGCTAAACGTGCCCAACTATGCTGCTTTTATCTGGTGAGGGAATAAAGAACAACATAGGAAAGTTTTTTAAATGACTGGAAGAGACAAGAAACATAAGGCGGCATAATCATCAAAAGTAACACACAGGCCAAGCGCCAGCTGGGCTGGTTCAGTCAGAACTGCAGCGGGTCCCAGCCGAACAGCGCCCTTACCATGATACACGCGTGAGCCTTGTGGTAGTAGGAGGCGTGCATGCTCTGGAACCGCTCCTGTCCCGCCGTGTCCCAGAAGTCTGCAAGACGTGAAGTACCAGCTTAGAATGACACAACTTTCCAGGGTCTGTTTCCCTCACAACTTAACGCCACGACACAAAGCCTGGTCCATCTACTCAGCGTCACAAATTAGGTTTCACCTCACTGATCTGAAACATTCCAGAGCTAAGAGATTATGCAGAACTAGGACCTGTTCTCAGCTGGGCTTAGCTATGAATTGTACTGGCACTGAACATTGCTACAGACATACTAGAACAAGAGAAGTCAACAGTAGATATGGCTCATAAAGCAAAGAGTGATAACAATGTTTGGTACTTTGTCACTAGAGGTGACAACAGGAAACAAAGTCTAAGTGTCTTGAAATAACCCAATTTCTGGCAGAGTGTAAGGAAGATGGAGCCGGGCTCTTTCCAGCAGTGCCCAGTGACAGGACCAGAGGCAGCGGGCACACACTGGAACACGGGAGCTTCCCTCAACATCAGGAAACACATTTTCCACTGTGAGGGTGACTGCACGGGCACAGGTTGCACAGGGAGGTTGTGGAGTCTCCCTCCTTGGGGATACTGAGCAGCCATCTAGACATTGTCCTGGGCAATGGCTCTGGGGGTCCCGCTTGAACAGGGGGCTGGATGGGATGATGTCCCAAGGCCCCTTCCAACCTCAACCATTCCGGGATTCTGTGATCCCCATTTCCCCGCCTACAAACCACTGCTTGGCATCCCCTTGCCCAGCGCAAGGAGCTCCCTGCCGCGTTCCTGGGTCCATACGCTGCCGATACACCGGCAGCACCACCGCTGTTTCCCTCTGTCCCCAAACACCCCGAAGGGCGCCCCCACTCACCCACGAGCACCGTCTGCCCGTCCAGCTGCGCGCGGTGCCGGTAGAGCGTCAGGGCGAAGGTGGAGAGCTGCTGGGGGCGGCTGCGCCCGAGCTAAGGACCCGGCGAGGAGCGGGTGTCCCCGCAGCGACCCACGGCACCGGGCCGCCCGCCGACCCCGGCCGGGCCCTCCGGCACCGGGCCGCCCGCCGACCCCCGGCCGGGCCCGCCACAGCTCCCCGGGCCGCCCACGGCCCGCCCCTCCGGCCGGGCCCGCCACAGCCTCCCGGGCCGGCACCCGCTCCCCCGCCGCGCCCCCCGGGCCGGGCACACAAGGATACAAGCCATCGAGCAGAAACCGCTCCAGCAGCCTGCGGAGAGAGCACCGGACACCCGTTAGGCCGCGGGGCCGAGCTGTCCCGCCCCGCGGGAACCGGCCGGGCCCGCGCGGCCACGCACTTGGACTTGCCCACGGCGCTGTCCCCCAGGCAGATGATTTTCACCGTCTCCTCGGCGCCGGCCGCGGCCTCGTCCCGGGGCTGCTCCGCCGCCTCGTCCTGGGGCTGCTCCGCCGCTTCATCCCGGGGCTGCTCCGCCGCGTCCGCCATAACCCGCCCTCGCGTCCCCGCTGCTACGCGACACGGCGGCCCCGCCCCGGGCCCCGCCTCCATCGGGCCCCGCCTCCATCGGGCCCCGCCTCCATCGGGCCCCGCCTCCATCGGGCCCCGCCTCCATCGGGCCCCGCCTCCATCGGGCCCCGCCTCCATCGGGCCCCGCCTCCATCGGGCCCAGCCCGTTCTCGGACCCCGCCATCCTCTAGACAACGCCCCATATGATCACGCCCCATGTGACACGCCCCCATATGACCACGCCCCCACACGACCACGCCCCTTCCCCAGACCCCGCCTCCTTCGGGCCCCGCCTCGCGGTCGGCCCCACCTCGCGCTCCTCTTGCGTCACGGAGCGCTCTGCCCCGCCCTCTCCCCTGTAATGCGTCACGCGTGCGACGTCCCGCCCCATGTGACGTCACGGCCGCGCCGGCAGGCGGGCGCGATGGCCGCGGGGCGCTCGGCGCGGCCGCTGACCCTGACGCTGGCGCTGCTGAAGCCGGACGCCGTGGCGCACCCGCTGGTGCTGGAGGTGAGCGCGGCGCTGGGCGGCCGGGCCGGCCCCGCTGGTGCTGGAGGCGAGCGCGGCGCTGGGCGGGCTGACCCTGGCCCGCTCTGTCGGTCCCGGCGGCCGCCCAGCGCTGCGCCTCTGCCCGCAGGCCGTGACCGAGACCATCCTCAGCAACCGGTTCCTGATCGTGCGCTCCCGGGAGCTGCGCTGCGGGCGGGAGCAGAGCGGCCGCTTCTACCGGGAGCACGCGGGTAGGCGGCGGGGCCGCGGGCGGGCCGGCTGTGGGACTCGGGTCTCTTTAGCTTGGAGGAGACTGAGGGGGGACTCATTCCTGGGGATCAATATGGAAAGGGGTAGTGTCAGGAGGATGGAGCCAGGCTCTGCTGGGTGACAACCAGTGACAGGACAAGGGGCAATGGGTGCAAACTGGAACACAGGAGGTTCCACTTGAATATGAGAAGCAACTTGTTGGGGGTGAGGGTGGCAGAGCCTGGCCCAGGCTCCCCAGGGAGGTTGTGGAGTCTCCTTCTCTGCAGACATTCAAACCCGCCTGGACCCCTTCCTGTGGAACCTCAGCTGGGTGTTCCTGCTCCGGGGGGATTGCACTGGATGAGCTTTCCAGGGCCCTTCTAGCCCTGACATTGTGTGATTCTGTTTCTCTCCCCAGGGCGGTTCTTCTACCAGCGGCTGGTGGAGTTCATGGCCAGGTACCGGCTGGGGAAGCAGCTTTGCTCTGCAGGTGGCCCCTGGTGTTCCCGGGCAGTGTGTGTGTAGCTGGAGGGGCTGCGTGGCGGGAACGTGTCTGGTCAGGAGCTGGTGCCGAGGGGACAGGCCCTGGGCTCGGGGGGATGCCAGGAGCCAGCTCTGCTGCGGCAGCACTGGCGGCGACAGCCCTGGGGGCTGTGGGTGCTGTCACCTGGGAGGTCATTCCTGCAAGTGCTTTGCTTGTGAGCCGTGATCTCAGTGTTTGGTGTCACAGTAGCTCTGCATCCCCTCTCAGAAAGCACTGCACAGCTGTTGCACTTCTTTGCACTTGCTTTATGTATAAGAATGAAGCTCTGCCCTTTTGTAACCTGTTCTGCTTTTCCCTGGTCCTTTTCTCAGTGGCCCCATGTGGGCTTATATCTTGGCCCATGAGAATGCCATCCCCCTCTGGAGATCCCTGATGGGACCCACCAAAGTGTTCCGAGCCCGAAACAGCGTCCCGGACTCCATCCGCGGAGCCTACGGCCTCACCGACACCAGGAACACCACTCATGGCTCAGGTGGGCCTGTCATTAGCAGTTGGTGGGTGTGAATGGTGGTGTTTTGTCTGCCTTTACTTGCTTTCCGTTCTGGGAGTCGAAGTTAATGATTTTCTCACTTCTGCAGACTCCAATCACACCTGTCCTGGTGTGACCCAGCCTGGTACTTTTCTTTACGGCTTCCACCTTTGCCTTTGGAACACAGCACATATTTGCGGTGCCAGATTGGCATTTCTCATCTTCCTTCTCTCTGTTTTCTAACAGACTCGCCAGCATCAGCCAGCAGAGAAATTGCCTTTTTCTTCCCTGAGTTCGACGAACGTCTCTGGTACGAGCAGGAGGAGCCGCGTCTGCGCTGCGGGCGGGTGTTTTACAACGCGGAGGAGCGAGTCCACTGCGCGCTCGGGGACGGAGAGTCGGAGCCGACCTGAGTTCCCGGGGGTAATGTTTGCTGAGCTGGAAGGAGCCGCCGGGCACGCGGCTCAGCCCGTAGCGAGACAGAGCACGGGGGAGGGAAAGGCCTGGTGTACGTTGAGTGCTGCTGCCTGGGGTTAGGTGCAGGTGCTGGGCTGTTTTAGGGAGCACTTCTCAAGTAGCAGCGCTCCAGCAGAGGTCTGGCCGGGCAGTTTGTTGGTCCCTGGTGTTTATCTGGATGTGAGCGGTGCAGGCAAGTTCACCGAAGGGCTGGGTGCAAAGGTGGTTGCTAGTTCTCCTTAGGATGTGATTGGTTTTGCTGATAGTAGGGCTCAGATCCTTAATATTTGTTCTGTGCCCACAGTCCCTTCAGGAGAAATGAGGGGAAAAGGAATATGAAAAAATGCAGCGGTAAGCAGGGCAACATTAGCTCTCCCGTCCTTGCTCTCCTGGGTCTAAGCTGAGAAGCAAGGTTGTCTTCGAGGCTGTATCAGATTCGTACCTTCAGCGCGTGTTGGAGGGCAGGGCCGGCAGCCGCTCTCGGGAACGTTGCGTGTCCTGTCGGTTCATGTCCCCGGGCTGACGAGCCTGTGACGGTTCCGGGGGAGCTGCAGAAGGGTGTCAATAGTCCGGTGCCCGGAGGGATCTTCTGTTTGTGCTTTTAGATTGCTGGGGCGTGAGCTTGGTGCTGCTGGAACCTGGCAGCGCTCCTAGAGCTACAGATTTCTTGAATCCGTAATAAAAGGCCAGATGAGTTCCTTTGAATGCTGGTAGGCAGAGGCTGTTTCTGCCAGGAGCTCTCGTGTTAAGCTCAGAGGCTTCATTGCCTATAGACGTACTGGGCATCGAAGCACCGAGCTCCATGTGCTTTGTAAATCATATGGACGAAGTAACTTAATTATTCAGATAATTGATAATATATGGTGGTGCACAAGAACTTGGTTCAGAGGTACAAAGCAATGCTCTGACCTGCCTGTTTATGTTTTCCTGTTTCACGGATTTTGAGACCTGTTCCTGTATGAGTTTTAATCTGTTTAAACTACCCTCTAAATAGCTTCTTACAGTGCTGATTTTTAATTTTAACTAAGATGCCTTGTTGTTTGGAGTGAATTTCTTTTGGATCATTTCAAACGCGCTGTCTTGCTGAAGGCTCCTTTGTAACGTGCTTGGGAGGGTTTGTTAGCTCACTCCCGTTCTGCGGCGCTGCGGGACCGCATCGATGTTACCGGGCACTGAGGCTGCGGTTGAGTTGATTTACTGGTGTATTACTGTGTCACACATCAAACGCAAGTTACTCCTTGGCCAGTTTAAGACAACGATGTGAAACGTTGGACATTGATTGAAAAATGTTTAATTGTAGAGAGTGCTGCTGTAGAGCTTCCTTGATTAAATACATCAGCATTTTTGTTCCTTCCTTACTATTGCGTGAGATTAAATGCAGTTGTTGTTTTGTTCCAGGTACAGATCAAAGGATCTGCGGAATATTTCCGCGTTTTTGCATTGCTGCTTTTATTTTCACCAGCAGCGTCCCAAGGTTGATCAGCTCCCGATCGAGTGTGTGTGTACGGGTCTGTCCTTAGTGCCATTGCCAGGTGACATTTTGTTCATCCTGAGTTTCACTCAGTTATGTATGTTTTTCTCATACCTATTAACCCTTACTGTTTTTTTCACCTTTCTGCTTCACATTGTGCTTTATTTGATATTAATGTGGGCTATCATTAAATGATAATTCTTAGCTTGCACATCTCATTAATGTTGTGGGGGTTTTTTGTGGTTGATGTGGTTTTAGGGTTTTTTCCTAGTCACTTGCAGTGATTACAGTCGGGAAAACCGACCCTTTTAAGATGCAAAGTACCGGTAGCACTGGGTTGGTGGCGCGGTGTTTTCCCAGAACGGCTCTCGTAGTTACCACATCAGTCACCGTTACTGGGAGAGCTGCCCGTTTTGTGTCCATTTTAACGTTTCTTTGCTCCCCCAAGACCGAACCCGAGTGGGGTGGTCAGCACTCTGCAGTCCCATTTCCCGGAGCAGAGTGTTTATTTTGTGACTAAAGATGTTCTGCAAACTTTCTCAGAAGATTTAATGTTGAAATATGTGGTATTAGATGCAGGAGGTAGTGTCAGAATTTTTTACTATCAAGGGCAGGCTTTGGGTTCGTGAGGTGGGAGCAGCTGCTCTCTGTTTGAGGACTATCATGAAAGTCTTTTTTTTCCAGCACCCTCATTTTAAGTGTTTCAGTGTTTTTAACTTCTCTGGTGCCACTCAGCATGTTTTCTGTACCTCCTGGTGCCCCTCGGCCCTGCAGTGAATCACCTTTGATTTTCTGACTGCCAGTGACTTTAATACAAAACAATGTCTTGTATCCTTTCCCAGTCTCCTTGCTGTTCCCCTTCCTGTCCCCAGTCTGTCTTTACAGAACCAGCTGAAACTTCTCATTACTTTGGTTGTGTTTTTTACACCGGAGTCAAACGATTCTAAAGAAATGTTGGTAATGCCCAGCATATGCTATTTATTCTCTTTCATAAAGATTTTTGGTTGCTTTGAGTTCCTGTGTTTTAAAAGAATAAAGGCAAGTTATCTGAATACTGGTTTGACTTAACTTTGTGATGTCTGGTGCTACCACACTCTCATGCTCAGCAGACACCTGTATTTTGGTTGTTCTCTTTTTACTAACACTGAAATGCCTCCTGCCTGCGGTTCATTTGCACAGAACCATGGTGCCCGAATATGAAACTGGAGAATGCTGAACCATACTGTTTGTTCTTTCTGCAGGGAGTGCTCCAGTGTTGCCCAGGAGCCCGCAGTCCTGCTCACAGCATTCACGCCCCAGCCACTTGGCTTCCAGCCCTCTCCTTGCGCTCGGGAGCTGGGGCAGATGTGGAAGGCAGGTTCTGTTTATCTGGGATACTGTGGAAGGAAGGGAAGCAAACAGAGAGGAAATCAGGCTAATAAAAGTACTGGATAGGCAGCGTGGACCCTAATGTGAAGGTGTTTGAATGTGAGGGCAGTTCGTGTCCCGGACACGTCGGTAACTGGATCGGGATCTGAGGAAGGGAAGTCGAGCCTGTTTGTTCCTGGAATCCACCAGGCTTTGCGCTGTGTATCAGGTAGAGGTGGTCGTTTTGATTCTCTACCGCACAAGCCCGTGAGGCAGACGTGGATTGTTCCGCAGGCGAGGCTGCAGTCTGCCCTGTGCATTTAATTGCCTCTGCTTTTGCCTTGTCAAGCCCAAGATCAAGTTTGGTTAGTAAGTCCAAATCTAACCCTCCTAGACCTGTCTTGGGCATAAGGTGGGAGATCATTAATTTTCTGTGATATGGAGAAAACAGTCATGGTCTGTTTTTTTTCTGCAGTTTGATGTTCCTCTTTCGTCTTTGTGTTCCATAGACACAGAGTTCAGGTTTTTGAGGACTGAACTGCTTGGAGCTAATGGGCTCAATTGGCTCAGCGATCTTGAAGGTCTTTTCCAATCAAAATTATTCTATGATTCTGTAATTAGCCAGGACATTAATGGGACGTGATGCAAGTGCAGACTGTGAGGCACAGTGGTGTCTCCTGGCATTATGCTTTTCCGTTACAGGGGATGGAACTGCTATGGCTTTCAATGGGAAATTGGATAAGAGACTGGCGTTAGAGCCGAGCCTGTGGCACCAATAGTAAAGATGTCTCAGGATTTTGCTGCCACAAGGCTACACGGCCTTGTGGAGCAGGGCACTTACAAAGCGCAGGTGAAGGGCAGGCACGGAGCTGCCGTGTGCGGTGGTGTCAGGTAGCCCTTGTGTACTGGAGGTGTCTCAGATGCAAGAGCAGCTCCTTAGTGGCTTATTTCTCTCCAGGAGATACATCCATGCTGTTGGTGTTGATACAGGAAATCGTGTGACCGACAAATGCAGTCCAAGAGTTGCCCCAGACCCACCAGTCGCTCTCCATTGATGGATGAGGGCGCACATGACGGGTGCGGGTGAGTCTGTCGCTCTGCGCTGCACGAGCGTTACTGTGAGCAGGGCAAGGAATCAGCGCTGGTGTCTGCTGAGTTCTGCTGACCGAACCAGCGCCGTCCTTCCCTGTGACACCTCCCTCGGGCTCGTGCCGTGCTCCCTCTGCTCACCATGTGCCACGTGCTGACCTCCGGCGTTGCACAAACACTCAGTTCACGTCTAAAACTGAAACGTGCGTTTCTATGAGAAACTCGGGCCCGGTTTCACGCTGTGCGGTGTCTGTCGGGTGTTCAGACGCCGGCAGCAGCCGATGCGCCTTTGCTGTGCACTCGAGCGGTGCCCGCTCCACAGCCACCCGTGGGTCTCGCGGTGAATCCGGACCCGCGGGTCAGACCGGCAGCTCCCGGTGGAAGCAGCGCGGTCGGGCCGCCCCTCGTGCCCGTTCACACCTGCGGCGCTGCACCCTGCGTCCGTGGTGTAAGCACACTGCCTCGGGAGAGCAGGAGTGCGGCAGGGTGGCACAACTGGTGCTACAAACGGCCGTGGAACTTCATATTCCCGGATGCAGTAACTGAAGCTTTTCATAAAGTTTAATGTCATTCAGGTATTTTATATTGACTGCTAAAGAACTGCTGAGTTATTTACCTTTTTCTCCTTTTAATACTCTAACAGCAATGTTTTTGTCTAGAGTGTGAACATTTCAAAGATGGGAACCCTGTATAGAACAAAGACTTTCCTTCTCCAGGTACCGTTCTGCTGCTTCTAAGTTATGATGCAATTCATTGTAGCAGAAGTAAACAGCTTAGAAGTTATTGCCCTGACGGCCTCAACTTTTAATAGCCCACTTTGTGCCTTGTTTGCGCGTCTCACACAAACACGCTGGGGAGGGAGCGAAGCGCTCTGGGCTGTCGGTAACTGGCACTGGAACCCTGGTGGCGTTTTCTCCGCGGAGAGAAGCCTGTGGGGAACGGACACCAAGCGGGCAAACTGGAAACAAGGAAACGGCTCTCAAACTTCAGCCTTCTATTTAAAGCATCTTGTTAAAAGTGCACTAATTGGCCCCTAGGGCAGGCGTGGTGGGTGGTGGGGTGAGCAGTGCTGGAGCCTGCCCTGTGCGGTGGGACCAGGCTGGAGACGGGGCTGGAGACGGGGCTGGAGACGGGGCTGGAGACGGGGCTGGAGACGGGGCAGCAGGTGCCGCAGCTGTGCTGGAGCCACCGGGCAGTGTAATGGGGCAGCAGTGCTGCTCCGTGGCCATGGGGCAGTTTCCCTGGTCGCTTTCTGAGTTGGCCAGGACGGAACGGGCCCTGTGGCTGGTGCCAGGACCACACTCTGGTTTTCCAGGACTCTGCACCAAACCCCACAGTCCAGGGGCGATACCACGGGGTACCAAGGCACGTTGTGCTGCTTCGTCATGGTGTTTGAGTTCATGTGAGCTCTCAGCTCATGATGAACACGAGTGAATCGGGTCAGCTTTGGACAGCTTTGTTGTTGGATCGTGTAGGTATAACCCTCATTGCCCTTTTTTCTAAAATATGAATACCAGTGGTCAATTAAACTGAATAGAAGTTTGAGACAATGCAATTTTCTTCAGCCAAAAAACTCTCCTGGTCAAGTTTTAAGGAAGGAAATTCAGACAGAAACCCATTGCCACTCTCACAACACGTGAGGCTTTGTCTTGTCTTGGGCGGCCAGACTGGAAATGCTGAATTTTGCTCGTTCTTGTTTGTTGCCTGGTCTGGGTAACAGGCTGCTCTGGCACCTCACCTGCAAGAAAGGTTTCCTGAAGAAAACTCTTTATCTGAGGAAATCGATGGGAAAAAGCTCTGAAATATCGTCCAGCTCATCCCAGCGGGGCGTGGGGGAGGACGAGGGCAGCAGGAAAACGTGTCAGACCGGAGGGGTCGGGCTCATAGGACAGCAGAATATGCTCAGTTGGAGGGACACACGAGGGCCATTGAGTCCAGCTCTTGGCTCCACACAGGGCAACCTGAAAGTTAAAGCATATGTGTTATATAAGCATTGTCCCAATGCTTGAACGCTGCCAGGGCTGGAGCCGTGGCCATTTCCTGGGGAGCTTGTTCGAGCGCTGGACCACCCTCGCGGTGAAGAACTTTTCCCTGGTGCCCAGTCTGACCTGCCCGTGACACGACTTTAAGACATTCCCTCACACGTTATCACCGGGGATAAATCAGCATCTCCCTCCACTCCCCGTCGTGAGGAAGCTGTGGACAGCAATGGTGTCACCTCAGTCTCCTCTGAGCTGAGCAAACCGGGATCCTCACCTGCCCCTTGTAAGTCAGGCCCTCTAGTCCTTTCACCATCTTTGTTGGGTTCCTTCGGACGTTCCTGCATTTCCATGTCCTTCTTACACTGTGGAGCCCCAAACTGCGCACAGTCCATGAGGTATGGCTGGGTAGAGTGGGACGATCACGCACAGTCAGCTGCGCTGTGCCCAGCGCGCTCCAGGGTACAGTTGGCCCTTTTGGCCACCAGGACACGTTGAGTCACACTGAGCTCATCAGCAACCAGGATCCACAGAGGTTTCCCCGCCTGGATCTGAGGAACAGCGGTCACTGAGGATCATTTGGAGACCTGTGGGACCTCTGGCCGTGGAGGCTCTCCAGGCCGGCGGGACGCAGCCCGGAGCAGCTGTGTGACGGCGGAGCGGGCTGTGCTGCGGCAGGGGCCGCACCCTGCCACCCCAGCACCACGAATGGCACCGTTGTCCTGTCTCCGTGTCCAAGGGAAGCGTTTGTGCGCGTGGAGCCCATTGACCGTGGCCTGGCAGCAGTGCTGCAGTGAGCTGGGGTACGAGCGATGGCGGGGTTTGCTGGAGGAAGAATCCTTGAGCGCGTCTCTCAAGACAAGCAGGGAGGTCTGACCTGGAGAGGTTCCTGGGTTTAGAACAGGACACTGGTTTTTGGACAGTGGAACACGCCTGGAGAAGGTGGGAGCCCCGCACCCAGCTGAGGGCTTGATTTCCAGAACTGCTCAGTACCGGCCGGGCCTGGGCCCAGTTCTGGTGGTTACACAACCACATTTAGGCATTTATTTAAAAATGGCTCTCTTAACACTTCACAAATTCATGGAGATCGGATTTCTGCCTGGACCCCCAGTGCTGGAATTTGTGTGCATCAGCAGACCAGACAAGGATGCAAACACTGATTCATCTTCTCATAAAGGCTGCTCCGAAGACTTTACCACAGAAAATGGCCATGGGCTGCCAGAACTGAAGACCAAGTATCTGGCAAGGCTCCAGTATATTTTAATATCTGTGCCAAGCGTTGATGGTCTCAGCAAACCCTGATTTCAGATATCAGTGTGGGAGGCGTTTGTCCGAGTGCTGCAGCAGGGGCCCCGTCCTGGCAGTGCAGCCGGGTATCCTGGGACGCCGTGCCCCCGAGTCTCTGTGGAACAGGGAGGAGTTTGTCATTGCCACGGGAGGAAGGCGGAATTGTGCAAACCCAAACCAAACGGCTGTGTCACAACGTCCTCTTGTCATGGTCCTGCCCCAGCAGCCCAGCCCCCCCGAAAACAATGCTCTTCGGTGTGCAATGTTCGTAATTACCGCTCTTCATCTTGTACGTCCTCTCCGACACGAATTGTCCCTCATTGCCGTAGGCGTCCGTGCTGAATTTCCACACAGGTTTCCTTCCCGTGCCCGGGCTTTCCCTGCTCTCCAAGCGGTGATGCTGCTCAGCTTCTCAACTCCTGAAATTTCAGATCAGAGCTTATTAGAGGAAACAGAGGTTGCAAAGAGACTGCAATAAGCAGTGTTTTATTCCTGCTGCAGAACCAGTCGTGTCTGAGGATCCATGGCCCTGCTGCAGCCCTCCCTTCACATTTCCACGGCGCTACGTGGGGAGCCCCAGCCAGACCTGCTGTCCCCTCAGGAGCGGCTGCAGGCTCCGGGCAGGCCGTGTCCTCCGTGCAGGGCCACGTAATCCTGCTGCCGCTTCTCCGAGAGCTCACGGGACGGCTGCTTTAACCAACCCAGCCAGAGCACAGTCCCGCCATGGCCCTGTTCTCTCCTGGACCACGGGCCGTGGTCTCCTCTCCAGATGGCCCGCACAGCCTGGGCTGTGGGCACGGTCACTGCAGGTGGAGGGAGCAGGGGTGCAGTGCGGACACCGTGCAGTCACCTCGCTGCTGCACGGCCCTCGGCTCTGTCACTGGGAGTGTGGCCAATGGCCAGACCTCCTCTCTGCTGGTATCGGACAGTGTGGGCACCTCATAGCCCTGCAACAGATAAAATGGGGTCACAGAGAAGGACTTGGGGCACAGGGACAACAGCGCTCAGCCTCCCCAGCCAGACACCCTCCTCTGGCCCGGGGCACCTGGTACGGGCAGCTGTGCTGCCCAAGGGCTGGAGGAGCAGGGCAGGAGCTGGGCTGGTGTGTGCTCACAGCCTGGAGCAGGACAGAGCTGGGCTGGTGTGTGCTCACAGCCTGGAGCAGGACAGAGCTGGGCTGGTCTGTGCTCACAGCCTGGAGCAGGACAGAGCTGGGCTGGTGTGTGCTCACAGCCTGGAGCAGGACAGAGCTGGGCTGGTCTGTGCTCACAGCCTGGAGCAGGACAGAGCTGGGCTGGTCTGTGCTCACAGCCTGGAGCAGGACAGAGCTGGGCTGGTGTGTGTCAGCACAGCCTGGAGCAGGACAGAGCTGGGCTGGTCTGTGCTCACAGCCTGGAGCAGGACAGAGCTGGGCTGGTCTGTGCTCACAGCCTGGAGCAGGACAGAGCTGGGCTGGTGTGTGCTCACAGCCTGGAGCAGGACAGAGCTGGGCTGGTCTCTGCTCACAGCCTGGAGCAGGGCAGGAGCTGGGCTGGTGTGTGCTTACAGCCTGGAGCAGGACAGAGCTGGGCTGGTGTGTGTCAGCACAGCCTGGAGCAGGACAGAGCTGGGCTGGTGTGTGCTCACAGCCTGGAGCAGGACAGAGCTGGGCTGGTGTGTGCTCACAGCCTGGAGCAGGACAGAGCTGGGCTGGTGTGTGCTCACAGCCTGGAGCAGGACAGAGCTGGGCTGGTGTGTGCTCACAGCCTGGAGCAGGACAGAGCTGGGCTGGTGTGTGTCAGCACAGCCTGGAGCAGGACAGAGCTGGGCTGGTGTGTGCTCACAGCCTGGAGCAGGACAGAGCTGGGCTGGTGTGTGCTCACAGCCTGGAGCAGGACAGAGCTGGGCTGGTGTGTGCTCACAGCCTGGAGCAGGGCAGGAGCTGGGCTGGTGTGTGCTCACAGCCTGGAGCAGGACAGAGCTGGGCTGGTGTGTGTCAGCACAGCCTGGAGCAGGACAGAGCTGGGCTGGTGTGTGTCAGCACAGCCTGGAGCAGAACAGAGCTGGGCTGGTGTGTGCTCACAGCCTGGAGCAGGACAGAGCTGGGCTGGTGTGTGCTCACAGCCTGGAGCAGGACAGAGCTGGGCTGGTGTGTGCTCACAGCCTGGAGCAGGACAGAGCTGGGCTGGTGTGTGCTCACAGCCTGGAGCAGGGCAGGAGCTGGGCTGGTGTGTGCTCACAGCCTGGAGCAGGACAGAGCTGGGCTGGTGTGTGTCAGCACAGCCTGGAGCAGGACAGAGCTGGGCTGGTGTGTGTCAGCACAGCCTGGAGCAGAACAGAGCTGGGCTGGTCTGTGCTCACAGCCTGGAGCAGGACAGAGCTGGGCTGGTCTCTGCTCACAGCCTGGAGCAGGGCAGGAGCTGGGCTGGTGTGTGCTTACAGCCTGGAGCAGGACAGAGCTGGGCTGGTGTGTGTCAGCACAGCCTGGAGCAGGACAGAGCTGGGCTGGTGTGTGCTCACAGCCTGGAGCAGGACAGAGCTGGGCTGGTGTGTGCTCACAGCCTGGAGCAGGACAGAGCTGGGCTGGTGTGTGCTCACAGCCTGGAGCAGGACAGAGCTGGGCTGGTGTGTGCTCACAGCCTGGAGCAGGACAGAGCTGGGCTGGTGTGTGCTCACAGCCTGGAGCAGGACAGAGCTGGGCTGGTGTGTGCTCACAGCCTGGAGCAGGACAGAGCTGGGCTGGTGTGTGCTCACAGCCTGGAGCAGGACAGAGCTGGGCTGGTGTGTGTCAGCACAGCCTGGAGCAGGACAGAGCTGGGCTGGTGTGTGCTCACAGCCTGGAGCAGGACAGAGCTGGGCTGGTGTGTGCTCACAGCCTGGAGCAGGACAGAGCTGGGCTGATGTGTGCTCACAGCCTGGAGCAGGACAGAGCTGGGCTGGTGTGTGCTCACAGCCTGGAGCAGGGCAGGAGCTGGGCTGGTGTGTGTCAGCACAGCCTGGAGCAGGACAGAGCTGGGCTGGTGTGTGTCAGCACAGCCTGGAGCAGGACAGAGCTGGGCTGGTGTGTGCTCACAGCCTGGAGCAGGACAGAGCTGGGCTGGTCTGTGCTCACAGCCTGGAGCAGGACAGAGCTGGGCTGGTGTGTGCTCACAGCCTGGAGCAGGACAGAGCTGGGCTGGTGTGGGCTCACAGCCTGGAGCAGGACAGAGCTGGGCTGGTGTGTGTCAGCACAGCCTGGAGCAGGACAGAGCTGGGCTGGTGTGTGTCAGCACAGCCTGGAGCAGAACAGAGCTGGGCTGGTGTGTGCTCACAGCCTGGAGCAGGACAGAGCTGGGCTGGTCTCTGCTCACAGCCTGGAGCAGGGCAGGAGCTGGGCTGGTGTGTGCTCACAGCCTGGAGCAGGACAGAGCTGGGCTGGTGTGTGTCAACACAGCCTGGAGCAGGACAGAGCTGGGCTGGTGTGTGTCAGCACAGGCTGGAGCAGGACAGAGCTGGGCTGGTGTGTGCTCACAGCCTGGAGCAGGACAGAGCTGGGCTGGTGTGTGTCAGCACAGCCTGGAGCAGGACAGAGCTGGGCTGGTGTGTGTCAGCACAGCCTGGAGCAGGACAGAGCTGGGCTGGTGTGTGCTCACAGCCTGGAGCAGGACAGAGCTGGGCTGGTGTGTGCTCACAGCCTGGAGCAGGACAGAGCTGGGCTGGTGTGTGTCAGCACAGCCTGGAGCAGGACAGAGCTGGGCTGGTGTGTGCTCACAGCCTGGAGCAGGACAGAGCTGGGCTGGTGTGTGTCAACACAGCCTGGAGCAGGACAGAGCTGGGCTGGTCTGTGCTCACAGCCTGGAGCAGGACAGAGCTGGGCTGGTGTGTGTCAGCACAGCCTGGAGCAGGACAGAGCTGGGCTGGTGTGTGCTCACAGCCTGGAGCAGGACAGAGCTGGGCTGGTGTGTGCTCACAGCCTGGAGCAGGACAGAGCTGGGCTGGTGTGTGCTCACAGCCTGGAGCAGGACAGAGCTGGGCTGGTGTGTGCTCACAGCCTGGAGCAGGACAGAGCTGGGCTGGTGTGTGTCAGCACAGCCTGGAGCAGGACAGAGCTGGGCTGGTGTGTGCTCACAGCCTGGAGCAGGACAGAGCTGGGCTGGTGTGTGCTCACAGCCTGGAGCAGGACAGAGCTGGGCTGGTGTGTGCTCACAGCCTGGAGCAGGACAGAGCTGGGCTGGTGTGTGCTCACAGCCTGGAGCAGGACAGAGCTGGGCTGGTGTGTGTCAGCACAGCCTGGAGCAGGACAGAGCTGGGCTGGTCTGTGCTCACAGCCTGGAGCAGGACAGAGCTGGGCTGGTGTGTGTCAACACAGCCTGGAGCAGGACAGAGCTGGGCTGGTGTGTGCTCACAGCCTGGAGCAGGACAGAGCTGGGCTGGTGTGTGCTCACAGCCTGGAGCAGGACAGAGCTGGGCTGGTGTGTGTCAACACAGCCTGGAGCAGAACAGAGCTGGGCTGGTGTGTGTCAACACAGCCTGGAGCAGGACAGAGCTGGGCTGGTGTGTGCTCACAGCCTGGAGCAGGACAGAGCTGGGCTGGTGTGTGCTCACAGCCTGGAGCAGGGCAGGAGCTGGGCTGGTGTGTGCTCACAGCCTGGAGCAGGACAGAGCTGGGCTGGTGTGTGTCAGCACAGCCTGGAGCAGGACAGAGCTGGGCTGGTGTGTGTCAGCACAGCCTGGAGCAGGACAGAGCTGGGCTGGTGTGTGTCAGCACAGCCTGGAGCAGGACAGAGCTGGGCTGGTGTGTGCTCACAGCCTGGAGCAGGACAGAGCTGGGCTGGTGTGTGCTCACAGCCTGGAGCAGGACAGAGCTGGGCTGGTCTGTGCTCACAGCCTGGAGCAGGACAGAGCTGGGCTGGTCTGTGCTCACAGCCTGGAGCAGGACAGGCGGTCGAGTGTGTCCTGTGCCAGGAGGGCCTGGTCCCGAGGGCTCAGCTCTCCCCTCGCAGGCTGACTGGGAGCTGCTCCTCTGCTCCTCGCTCCCACCACTGAACCAGAGCTCCGTCTGAAACCTCTCCCCAGGGCCCTCGCAGGGTTAAAACCTCTCCCTGCTCGCGGCACAGAGGACACACAGGCTTTTCCCGGCACAGGTAAGACAGACAGGACGGTACCTGGGGACATCACTAGTGTTCCCTTTATCAGCAAGCACTGGATGGTGTCTGCTGTTTGCTCTTGGGCGGGGAGGTAAGGCAGGACAGCTGCCCGTGGTGGGACCCTCGCTGGAGTCCCCACCAGCACAGCGCGTGGGGCAAACCCCAAACCAGCAGCCAGGGCTGCTGGGGGCTGGCGGGCGAGCGGGCTGCGGCTGCTGCTGCTGCCCCAGACAGAACAGCCCGGTCCTTTCAGCATAAGCTGGTCCTGTATTGTTGCCGGCTCCCTTGTCCAGCCACCACCTCGGGCTGGGCCTGGACCGTCCCCAGGGCTCAGGACCTTTCCTCCCATGGCTACATGCTCCAGGGTATCTTGTCCATTTGCCTGAGTGCAAACAGGATGTGGCGGCTTGGCGAGGAAAGTCCGTCCTCCTGCAGGAGCAGCCGGCTTGCTGGGTGGGCACGGAGCACAGCTGGCTCCCGTGGGAGGAAGGGAGACGGTGCACACCAAAATGCTGGACGTAAGGCACCCGCTTCAGGGAGCACCCCAGGGCTGAGCTGGGTCTCAGACGGCGGCATCGTCATCGCTCCGGTCAGGGGCACCTTCCCCCTCCCAGGGAACGACAGCAACCAGCTGCCTCCCCAGCACAGCAGGGCTCCCCTGCCCCGTCCGCCCCATCTGGACTGGTCAGCGGAGGGAAACTGCAGCCTGGGAAATACTTCGCAGGTCGTTCGTTACCATGAGAAATCGCCCTCAGTGCAGGTGAGAGAGGAAAGGCGCTGAGGTAAGATGGGGACTCTTTCAGGGCTCATTCCCGTGCAGTCCAAGCGAGAGAGGGAGGTTTTGCTGCCATGCCTTCCTATGTCATTGTGTACAGAATGTCTGAGGACAACGGGTTTAAATCTGGCACTTGTCATGTGGTCGTGGCGACTGACTGCCACACTGTACCATGGTGAAAACCGAGGGTCCTTCCTCGGCACAGCTGCTGCGGCTGTACCCAGCCCTGCGGCTGTACCCAGCCCTGCGGCTGTACCCAGTCCTGTGGCTGTACCCAGTCCTGCGGCTGTACCCAGCCCTGCGGCTGTACTCAGTCCTGCGGCTGCACCCAGCCCTGCGGCTGTACCCAGCCCTGCGGCTGTACTCAGCCCTGCGGCTGCACCCAGCCCTGCGGCTGCACCCAGCTCTGCGGCTGTACCGAGCCCTGCGGCTGTACCCAGCTCTGCGGCTGTACCCAGCCCTGCGGCTGCACCCAGCCCTGCGGCTGTACCCAGCTCTGCGGCTGTACCCAGTCCTGCGGGTGTACCCAGTCCTGCGGCTGTACCCAGTCCTGCGGCTGTACCCAGCCCTGCGGCTGTACCCAGTCCTGTGGCTGTACCCAGTCCTGCGGCTGTACCCAGCCCTGCGGCTGCACCCAGCCCTGTGGCTGCACCCAGCCCTGCGGCTGTACCGAGCCCTGCGGCTGTACCGAGCCCTGCGGCTGCACCCAGCCCTGCGGCTGCACCGAGCCCTGCGGCTGTACCCAGCTCTGCGGCTGCACCCAGCCCTGCGGCTGCACCCAGCCCTGCGGCTGTACCCAGCCCTGCGGCTGCACCCAGCCCTGCGGCTGTACCGAGCCCTGCGGCTGTACCCAGCCCTGCGGCTGTACCCAGCCCTGCGGCTGCACCCAGTCCTGCGGCTGTACCCAGATCTGCGGCTGCACCCAGCCCTGCGGCTGTACCCAGCCCTGCGGCTGCACCCAGTCCTGCGGCTGTACCCAGTCCTGCGGCTGCACCCAGCCCTGCGGCTGTACGCAGCTCTGCGGCTGTACCCAGCTCTGCGGCTGTACTCAGTCCTGCGGCTGTACTCAGTCCTGCGGCTGTACTCAGTCCTGCGGCTGTACCCAGCCCTGCGGCTGTACTGAGCCCTGCGGCTGTACCCAGCCCTGCAGCTGTACCCAGCCCTGCGGCTGTACCCAGCTCTGCGGCTGCACCCAGCCCTGCGGCTGCACCCAGCCCTGCGGCTGTACCCAGTCCTGCGGCTGTACCCAGCCCTGCAGCTGCACCCAGCCCTGCGGCTGTACCCAGCTCTGCGGCTGTACCCAGCCCTGCGGCTGTACCCAGTCCTGCGGCTGTACCCAGCCCTGCGGCTGTACCCAGTCCTGTGGCTGTACCCAGTCCTGCGGCTGTACCCAGCCCTGCGGCTGCACCCAGCCCTGTGGCTGCACCCAGCCCTGCGGCTGTACCCAGCTCTGCGGCTGCACCCAGCCCTGCGGCTGCACCCAGCCCTGCGGCTGCACCCAGCCCTGCGGCTGTACCCAGCTCTGCGGCTGCACCCAGCTCTGCGGCTGCACCCAGCCCTGCGGCTGCACCGAGCCCTGCGGCTGTACCCAGCTCTGCGGCTGCACCCAGCCCTGCGGCTGCACCCAGCCCTGCGGCTGCACCCAGCCCTGCGGCTGCACCCAGCTCTACAGCTGTACTCAGCCCTGCGGCTGCACCCAGCCCTGCGGCTGCACCCAGCCCTGCGGCTGCACCCAGCCCTGCGGCTGTACCCAGCTCTGCGGCTGTACCCAGCCCTGCGGCTGCACCCAGCCCTGCGGCTGCACCCAGCCCTGCGGCTGTACTCAGCCCTGCGGCTGCACCCAGCCCTGCGGCTGCACCCAGCTCTACAGCTGTACTCAGCCCTGCGGCTGTACCCAGCCCTGCGGCTGTACCCAGCCCTGCGGCTGTACTCAGCCCTGCGGCTGTACCCAGCCCTGCGGCTGCACCCAGCCCTGCGGCTGCACCCAGCCCTGCGGCTCCAAGCCGGGTCCAGCCTGGCTTTGTCGGCGTGGGGAGCACCGGCAGCAGCTCCCCAGAACCCATCGTGCCCTGCAGCAGAACTAAGTCCCTGCTGCTGCAGATACGGTGACTTACACGTCATCACTGCCCCTGCATCCAGCCAGGGGCTCGTCGGTAGCATGCGATGGGCTCCCACCCCTCTTGTTCACCCACTCTTCTTCGCATGTGTTGAGCCCCTGTTCAGAACATAAACAGGTGACTTGCCCTTACATGTCAGACCTCCTACTGTTAAATTTACCCTGATCGCTCTGGTTCCTGAGGTCCCCGTTCTGTGCACCAGGCAGGTCCCACCTCGGCTGGTGCTGGCTTCACCAGAACTTGTCAGCAGACTCCTGGTTGGTGGTGAAGGCATCCAGCATGGTCCAGAGAGCCCTCCAGCCTTCCCCTGGCAGCCGCACCGCGGAGGCACCTGTGCCGTGGCGAAACCCCCTTAGCGCTGGGAAAGTCACACATAACAATGTTGAATGTGTACGGATCAGTGTGCACGGGATGCAGCTTCGCAGACAGGGACAGTGGGGACAGGAGGATTCTGGGGACACTGCTGGCATCTCTTGTCACCCGCTCAGGGACTGCAGCACCGGCCAAACAAACCGACTGTTATTCTTCAGAATGCACGCGGCTTTGGCTGGAGGAAGAGGGGTGGTCCAAGATTTCAAGAATATTGGATCATATAGTCCTTATGGACCTGTCCAGTGTATGCAAAACTAGCAAAAAACCACAAACCAAACCAAAAAACACAAACTATAAAAAACCATGTTGTCTGGGAAACTGCAGGAGAGCTCGGGCAGGCAGTGGCTTCTCAGCCTTGGGGCACCCACATCCAGGACAGAGCAACACGCGTGGGTGTCAGGTGAGGAGAAGGAGGCAAAGTGCGCGAGTAGAAGAAAGGAGAAAATACTGTTAGAATAGAGGGTCCTTAGTCTGGAAGAGAAAGGCCTGAAAATGGTGGATGAGGCAGAGCTGACATCTGAGCAGCTCCAGTAGGAAAACACGTTGTTAACGCTGCTGTTAACAGCACCAAACAGGTTCTTGTGGTAAGCAGCTGAAAGAAAAACCTCCAACAGAAGCAGTGAATTTGCTGTTGCTCCATGTGTTAAAATCATGACTGATGTGCAGATGCATGTTCTGGACAGAGACATAAAATACAGGTTAATGGGTATAAAGCATGGGTACCAATCTGAAATTTAACTGTGCTGTTTAAACTTGTGAAGAGACGTGACAATTGACCTCAGTTGCTAAAAGCACATCTATAAAGAGGAAAGGGATGCTTTCTTTTCCACTTTGGTCTTATGTAATGGCAATGAACCTCTGCATAGCCACCAGGTGACATCGTTAACATTCAGTAAATGGAGAACGACATGAGTTGATGCCTGGTCTGGGAACGCTGCTGGATCTTGCCCAGGTTTGTCAGAGTTACCTGTGGAGAAGCTGCTGCCCCGCACTGGGGCTGGGAGCCCTTGTTGTGGAGCCCACGAGTTCCAGGTCAGAGCGGCAGGGAAGGAGATCCCGAGCCCAGCGGCGCGCGGGCTCCATCGCCCCAGACACAGCCCGTCTGCGGTGAGCGCTGCCCGGCACCGCGCTGGTACCAGACACAGCCCGTCTGTGGTGAGCGCTGCCCGGCACCGCGCTGGTACCACACACAGCCCGTCTGTGGTGAGCGCTGCCCGGCACCGCACTGGTACCACACACCGCCCGTCTGTGGTGAGCGCTGCCCGGCACCGCGCTGGTACCACACACCGCCCGTCTGTGGTGAGCGCTGCCCGGCACAGCGCTGGTACCACACAGAGCCCGTCTGCGGTGAGCGCTGCCTGGCACAGCGCTGGTACCACACAGAGCCCGTCTGCGGTGAGCGCTGCCCGGCACAGCGCTGGTACCAGACACAGCCCGTCTGCGGTGAGCGCTGCCCGGCACAGCGCTGGTACCACACACAGCCCGTCTGCGGTGAGCGCTGCCCGGCACAGCGCTGGTACCAGACACAGCCCGTCTGCGGTGAGCGCTGCCCGGCACAGCGCTGGTACCAGACACAGCCCGTCTGTGGTGAGCACTGCCCGGCACAGCGCTGGTACCAGACACAGCCCGTCTGTGGTGAGCACTGCCCGGCACAGCGCTGGTACCACACACAGCCCGTCTGTGGTGAGCGCTGCACAGCACAGCGCTGGTCCCGCCGCAATGCTCAGCGATGGCCGGTGCACCAGCCAGGCAGCTCATCCTCTGATTCAGGAGCAGCTCAGAGCAACAGCAGCTGCTGAGGCCATTGGAGACGAAGAAAAGGCTGCACAGGCAGAACAGGATTGTGTCCTGCACAGCTCCACGATCATCTGTGGTGCCCCGAGGTGCCCTGGACTGTCATGCAGCCACAGTCTGTCCTGGTGCTTTCCAGATCTGTTTGCCCCTCACCGTCATACATATGAGTTTGAGCCTCCCCAGCCGCGGGCAGCCCTGGGTTCAGACTGGCTGAGCGCGGTCGTGCCGGGTGCTGGCTGGAGCAGATCTGCCCCCAGACAAGACATTGCAGGCGGTTTTCAACCTCTCTCTCAGCCCCTTTTCCTCAGCAGCCTCACACAGCCGCTGCCCTGGGCCATACAGCACCCAAAGCACCCAGCCGTGTCTGCTGGCTTTCATGGCGCTGCGGGCAGAGCAGCCCTGGCCAAGCACCCAGCAAGCAGCACCTTCAGCAGCTGCTGTCCGAGCTGTGTGAGCAGTGACTGCTTCCCCAGGGCTCGTGCACCACGGGGACGCGGTCACCACCGCCTCTCGTGCCAGCAAACAGAACCCCGTGTCAGCGTGAACATTGAAACAGGGTGACAGGAGATCAGTGGAGATCCCTGACGGCTTAAATCTGCCTGTGGCTCTACAAAACACCATGTGGTGAGTCCCCTCAGCTGAAACCCGTGCTTGTTCAGTGCTTGTTGTAGCAGAACAAAGCACCCCAAAAATGGCAGAGCAGGAGACAGGATAAAGAACAAAATGTCCTGTAGCTGGTGCAGGTTGACGCCACATCCCCAACCAGGCGGGGAAGAGTCAAGTTAGCGGCCATGGCATCTGAGGAGTGATGCGACCATGTCCAGGGGACAGGGAAGCACGTTGTCACCGTGAGTACAGCCAGCAGGAAAAGAGACATGGTATACTCATCAAGATGGGGCTGGGCGGGCAGCGTTAGTCCAGATGCACAGTGCTTTTGGTTTCTTCTGTGTCATTTTCTTGCATTCAGGTATCCAAAACTGGACAGCAGCTCTCTGGACTCTAAATCCTAACGTCTGTGAAATCCCAACATGGGGAGCTTCCAACCAGCGTGGAGATAGGACCAGACCCACCCCACCAGTGAAACCCTCGCCTCGCGGTTGTGCCCCAGTGCCCCACAGCGCTCGTTTCTGCCCGCAGACCAACCAGCCGGCCCCATGGCAGCTGAGAACCAGACTGACGTGACCGAGTTCATCCTCCTGGGCTTTTCCCATGGCCGGTCCTTCCTCTTTGTGCTTTTCTTGGCCATCTACCTGGCCACGCTGCTGGGGAACTCCGCAATACTCGCCCTTGTGTCCCTGGACCCCCATCTCCACAGCCCCATGTACTTCTTGCTCAGTCACCTGTCCTGCTTGGACATCTGCTACTCGTCGGTGACGGTGCCCAAGGTCCTGGCAAACGCCCTGCGCCCGCAGGCGACCATCTCACGGCACGGGTGCCTGGCGCAGATGTTCTTCCTGATGGCGTGCGCGGGGGCCGAGTGCGCGCTCCTGGCCGTCATGGCCTACGACCGCTACGCCGCCATCTGCCAGCCCCTGCACTACAGCCGCACCATGAGCCGCGGCGTCTGCGCGGCGGCCGCCGCCGGCTGCTGGCTCTGGGGGCTGCTGGACTCGGCCGTGCACACCGTTCTGGCCTCCCGGCTCTCGTTCTGCGGGCCCACGCGGCTCCAGCACATCTTCTGCGACGTGCCCCCGCTGCTCCGGGCCGCCTGCAGCGACACGCGCCCCAGTGAAGTGGCTCTGCGCACCGCCAGCATCTTCGTGGGCCTCAGCCCCTTCCTGCTCGTCGTCATCTCCTACCTCCGCATCCTGGCCACCATCCTCAAGATGCCCGTGGCCGCCAGCTGGCAGAAGGCCTTGTCCACGTGCTCTGCCCACCTGCTCGTGGTCACTGTGTACTTTGTGACAGCCAACCTGAACTACACCCGGCCCAGCTCCGGCTACTCCCCGGCAGCCGACACGCTGGTCTCCGCACTGTACTGCATCGTCACCCCCATGCTGAACCCCCTCATCTACAGCCTCCGCAACCAGGAGGTGCGGGGGGCCCTGCGGAAGGTCCTGCGGGGATGGAGCTTCCCTGGCAGCAGCGCATGAGCGGTGCCGGGGTGCAGGAGAGCTCTGCGGTGCTGCAGAAGAGCTGTGCGGTGCTGCAGGGGAGCTGTGCGGTGCTGCATGGGAGCTGTGCGGTGCTGCACAGGAGCTGTGCGGTGCTGCAGGGGAGCTGTGCGGTGCTGCACGGGAGCTGTGCGGTGCTGCAGGGGAAGCGTGCAGTGCTGCAGGGGAGCTGTGCGGTGCTGCACGGGAGCTGTGCGGTGCTGCACGGGAGCTGTGCGGTGCTGCAGGGGAAGCGTGCAGTGCTGCATGGGAGCTGTGTGGTGCTGCAGGAGAGCTCTGCAGTGCTGCAGGGGAGCTGTGCGGTGCTGCAGGGGAGCTGTGCGGTGCTGCAGGGGAAGCGTGCGGTGCTGCAGGGGAGCTGTGCGGTGCTGCAGGAGAGCTCTGCGGTGCTGCAGGAGAGCTCTGCAGTGCTGCAGGGGAGCTGTGCGGTGCTGCAGGGGAGCTGTGCGGTGCTGCAGGGGAAGCGTGCAGTGCTGCAGGGGAAGCGTGCAGTGCTGCAGGGGAGCTGTGCGGTGCTGTGCAATGCTGCATGGAAGCCGTGCGGTGCTGCGTGGGAGCCGTGTGGTGCTGCAGGAGAGCCGTGTGGTGCTGTGTGGGAGCTGTGCAGTGCTGCAGGGGAGCCGTGCAGTGCTGCAGGAGAGCTGCAGGGAACTGCACAAGGAGCTGCACAAGGAGCCGCATGGGAGCCGCACAGGAGCTCCATGGGAGCTGCATGGGAGCTGCACAGGGAGCTGCGTGGGAGCTGCACGGGAGCTGCACAGGAGCTGCACGGGAGCTGCATGGGAGCTGCACGGGAGCGGCACGGGAGCTGCACGGGAGCTGCGTGGGAGCTGCAGAGGACCTGCACGGGACCTGCACAGGAGCTGCACGGGAGCTGCGTGGGAGCTGCACAGGACCTGCACGGGAGCGGCACAGGAGCTGTGTGGGAGCTGCACGGGAGCTGCATGGGAGCTGCACGGGAGCTGCATGGGAGCTGCACGGGAGCGGCACGGGAGCTGCACGGGAGCTGCGTGGGAGCTGCAGAGGACCTGCACGGGACCTGCACAGGAGCTGCACGGGAGCTGCACGGGAGCTGCGCGGGAGCTGCGCGGGAGCTGCACAGGAGCTGTGTGGGAGCTGCACGGGAGCTGCATGGGAGCTGCACGCCTGCAGCCACAGCGCATTTCTGCAGCTGTGCCACAGAGGGGCTGCAAGGGGCCCAAACGTGCCCATCCATAGCTCAGTTACCAGGACACAGCCACCAAGAGCCAGTCTGCTCCCAAAGAAACCGACTGCGGAGTCAGAGAGCGGCCCAGGAGGCACACAGCCTGTTGGGAGCGGTTTGCCAGTCCTTCCTAGTGTACAAACACTGATTTTATTATTCGGAGAAAAACCCCCATAACTCATGTTTGGATGGCCCGTTGCTCCTACCCAAACTGGCTGCAAGGTTCTCAGCTGGCTCTGCTTGCTATACAGCCTTCTGGATTGTAAAAATGTATTGAAACACCCCTGGCTGAGTCTCACTGGGACACATAACAGAGCCTGCCAGGAGGCACATCTGGAGGGGCCCTGGAAGGGAACATTGGGAAATAAAGGGTGAACTGTAGGAGGGAAAATATTGGAAAAGTTATTTCAGAGAAAAAACAAAACAAAAAAATCAACCAAACAAAAACCTACATTAAAATTGGCAATGTCGAACATGAACCACAGTGTGTCCTTCCCATGACTGGCAGACCCAGACTGCTATTCTGCTGACGCTGGGCAGGGATGCTGCACTGCAGGTGTGTCCAGGTGCAGGATGGCACAGGACCTGTGAGCAGCACTGAACGCTGCAGGTGTCGCAGTGGGACCCTCCGCATCGCTGCTGCTGCAGCTGGCGCTGGGCTGTGCCCTGCAGCTCTCACCCCTGCAGCTCCTCACCCCTGCAGCTCCTCACCCCTGCAGCTCCTCACCCCTGCAGCTCCTCACCCCTGCAGCTCTCACCCCTGCAGCTCCTCACCCCTGCAGCTCCTCACCCCTGCAGCTCCTCACCCCTGCAGCTCTCACCCCTGCAGCTCCTCACCCCTGCAGCTCCTCACCCCTGCAGCTCCTCACCCCTGCAGCTCCTCACCCCTGCAGCTCTCACCCCTGCAGCTCCTCACCCCTGCAGCTCTCACCCCTGCAGCTCCTCACCCCTGCAGCTCTCACCCCTGCAGCTCTCACCCCTGCAGCTCCTCACCCCTGCAGCTCTCACCCCTGCAGCTCTCACCCCTGCAGCTCCTCACCCCTGCAGCTCCTCACCCCTGCAGCTCCTCACCCCTGCAGCTCCTCACCCCTGCAGCTCTCACCCCTGCAGCTCTCACCCCTGCAGCTCTCACCCCTGCAGCTCCTCACCCCTGCAGCTCCTCACACGCTGGGCTGCTCAGCATGTCCCGATTCATTCCTATTGTGACAGTGCTGGCAGAGCACAGATGAACAACCAGCTCCTGCAGTGGCATGTTGAGACCTAGCCTGGAATACACTGGTTCAGGGCAGGGCTTCAGTTTGCACTGCAATATTACTGAAAACTGACTTAAGCATTAGGAATAACCCACTTCCTCTTGTCCTGCTCCCACCCGCTCAGCCATCTCCTCGCCTCTGTGATGGAGGAGAACCAGGGACCCGTCGCTGTGGGGACCCGAGCCTGCAGCAGGGCACGTGCTGTCGCAGCGTCCGGGGACGCGGCTGCACTCCGGCCAGAACAGCAGCAGTTTACTATCACACCGACGAGGGCAGCGCGGCGCAGCGGCGACAGGCACTGCTGCTACGAGCTCTGCTCGAATGGGGCACTTACACAGTTTATTTACCCGTAGGTTATACAGCTCATTCTTCACAAACTGTGTCAGATAAGCAGGATATGGTAAATACAATAGTACAGGCTCTAGCCAGCACAGCCTTTAACAAACAATTCACTCCTTTAACTGAACTGGAGACCACTACCCACAAATGGTTCTCAACTAGCGGGTCACAGACTCATAGGATGATAGAGCGTCCCCCAGCTGCACGCGTGCGCACACGGTCTGAGCGGTTAACGGGAAGGGGATCCTGAGGGGTTCTGCACCCACCCTGACTGAGAGGACTTCCCTAGCAGAACACTCCCCTGATGGGCGCCTGATGAGGACCAGGGCTGTTACCAGCACAATCTTGTTAAGTGAAGCCTTTTAGTATTTTTCTCTTGCTCCAAAGCAGATTTTCCAGAATAATTTTTCTCAAAAAATAATATAATTGTTACACTTCCAAGGCTTAACCCAGAAGTTATGCATCTCCTGATGTTGTTCTTGGCACATAGAGAACCAAATGAGCAATCTCCTACCACAGCAAGATCATCCTATATTTTCATGGAGCCAGCACACACTTCTGTTTAATGAACATCACCTGTGCCTGTGCGCAGTGTTCCCTGGATGGCAAATGTTCCCAGGCCCCAGTCCCGAAATCTGCCCCAAAAGAGCAGGTTCACGTTTCTCTGCCCTGTTCTGCAAACATGGTTCATCCTGCAAGCGGAAACCCTTCCTGCAGCAAAGGCAAGTTTGCTCTTTTCCCTGTGCCCTGGGCAGGATGAGACCCAGGGCCACAGCGTCCCACAGCTCACGGCCCTCCTGCCTCGACTGGGTTAGCGCTGGCGTTCCTTCTCTGTGAGCTGCCGTGCAGGAACGGGAACGGGCACACCTGCAAGCTCGCCGGCTGATAGGTGGGACAGCCCGGGTGGGAAAGACGTCTCACATCACACTCATGTGCTCGCAAACCATCTCACCTTTCCCACCTGGAGGTGGATGGGAACCAAAGTCCTCTCGAACACAGGATAAACATCCCCTCAGACACCGCCAGTTTGCTCCCTGGTAATTCTCGCATGCAGACATGCCAGGCTGAGTCAAATTAAGCTAATAAAAAGTAAAAAGCTAAAGCAGAGAGGGGAAAAAGCTGGGAAGGAAGCAGCTCAGACAATCCTGGTTTCACTGCAGAAGCTTCACATAATTTGCTGGGAAGAGGCCGACTCTGCCCCGGCACTGCCCCCGCCACCAGCCTTCGTCCACCATCTCGATGTGCGTGATTGTGTCGTCAGGATCAAAAGAAATCTCATCGTCTCCATCTGCAAAAATGGTTCAGAAAAGATGGTCACAATGCACAGCCAACCCCAGAGAGAGCTGGGTTTAAATCCCCCTCCACCGCCCCACAGGGAGAATACAGAAGCAGCGTTCTGGTAACCTTGAGAGTTCATCTCATCCAACCCCGTATCGAACAGCTAAAAACAGATAAAGCAAAGAAGGAGCAAGACTTCACAGATGTAGGATGAAACTCCGGTGTTCCCAGGTCAGGTTTAATCCTGTTTTCCAGGAGGAAGAAATTTAAACCACCAAGTCATAACACCAAGTGTCCAGTGCTGGGCTCCCCAGTTCCAGAAGGACAAGGAGTCACTCCAGAGAGTCCAGGGAGGGACAGGAAGGTGCTGAGGGGTCTGGAGCATCTTTGTGGGAGGAAAGGCTGGGAGAGCTGGGGCTGCTGAGCTGGAGAAGAGAAGCTGAGAGGGATGTGATCAATGACCAATATGTCAGGGGGGGTGTCAGAGGATGGAGCAGACTCTGTTCAGTGGTGCCCAGCGCCAGGGTGAGGGGCAACGGGCACAGACTGAACCACAGGAGGCTCCATGTGAACATGAGCAGAACCTTGTGTGCTGGGAGGTGCCAGAGCCTGGCCCAGGCTGCCCAGAGCGGGTGTGGAGTCTCCTTCTCTGAGCCATTCAAAGCCCTGGGATCCTGTGTGATCTGCTCTGGGACCCTGCGTGAGCAGTGGGGCTGGGGACCTGCAGGGGACCCCCCAACCCCAACCATCCTGTGAAATCCTTTCACCGCTGCTGGCTGTATAGGTCACTGCCTCCCCGAGGAGCCCAGGCCAGCTCCCAGAGCCCGTCCCCGCAGCCCGGATGGCAGACCCACCTCCCTGGTAATCGTAGAGAGCCACCGCACAGATCCCAGCACTCTGCCCCTCGTAAGCATCATCCGTTTCCCCTGCAGAAGACAAGACAGGCAGAAGACAAAGCAGCCATAAAGATCTGGTCAGCGCCACCCTAGGGGTGAACTGCATCCAATCCCTATCAACATGGAGAGCTGTACCATGGCTCAGAGCAAGGTAGGACTTCCCTGCCCTTCTGCACGGAGAGGGGCAGGGTCCTGATGCTTCATGTTCATGTTCACGAACTCCAGCCTTTCCACTTACCATCTCCAGTACCAGCGAAGCTGCAACAGAAACACCAACGGCAGCCCATGCAGTTTGCTTATGTGCTTGGAGGAAGACTACCCTGTACTCCACACGCCCGGGAGACACCACCAGGTCAGGTCTCATGAGCACCAGGAGTGTGAGCAACAGGCTGCACTAAGGGGGCAGCCCCAGGCCTCCGTGCAGCACTGGCAGTCTCTTGCCAGGAAACAGTGCACCGAGAGCACCAGTCCGGGTCCAGCTGCTCCCGAGCCCCTGGCAGCCCTCTGGTCCTGCCCGGCTCCTGCTCCACCAGGGACACCTGCTGCCTGGCCCAGCCTTCCATGGAGCTGGGCAAGGGAGTGGGAGGTGACCAAGCCTCCATCATCATGGGCTGCTACCCTGACCACAGTAAGTTCAGGACACAAATTCCCTCTGGAGTCTGTCCCATACATTTAGTGAGGCAGGTGGACAGAGAGAAGCTCCCCAAGACACGGGCTCTTCCACCAGTACTCACCCGGGTGGTGCTGGCTCTGGCTGGGCTCCTCAGGAAGGATCTCCTCATAGTCGTCACCTCCATCTCCTCCATTGTCATAGATGGCATCCGGCTCTCCCAAGGCCGCTGGCAGCTCCTCATAGTCAGCACCCGCACTGGTACTGTCACAGTAGTCAGAAGGCTCTGGCAGCTCCTCATAGTCTCCAGCATCCAGACTTTCACTGTAGACAGGCTGATTCTGGCTGGGGCCCTTGCACAGCTCTTTGTCCAGATCTGCTGGTCTTGGTGGCAAAGTGGGTGCTGTTTCCTCATCCTCCCTCATTGCCTCCTGCTATGAAGTGAGGAAAGGACAGGACGGTCACCCGCGAGGCACTCAGCTCAGGCACCGCTCCCACAACCACGCAGCACCCAGCACCACGGAGCTCGCTGCACTGCGGGTGCCCGTAGCGCTGTCATGACAGAAATGGAGCATCATCCTGCACAGTGTGGAAATGGTTCAGCCAGCAGCTCTGTGCTGAGCTGGCAGCTGGGGTGGCTGTGAAGGCCCTCACGGCTCACACATTCCAGCCTCTCCCGTACCTGGCTGCAGCTCACAGAGCAGCCGCTGCTCTGACCCGTCTCACGGTGGGAGGTGCTGTGCAGCCGTGTCCCATCACCACCCCAAGGCTTCCCCGTTTCCAAAGCCTGTCCCACGCTGCGGTGCCCCCCACGTCTTTCTGCAGGGCTGCAGAGCCCCTCCGGTGGATCCCGTTCCCGCTCCCAGCCCACCTGCTCTCCGTGTGCCACGGGCCCGGCCTGGCCGGCAGCCCCGGGCACGCTGGCTGCCACGGGGGCAGCGGCTGCCTCGGCGCGGTCCCTCTCTCCCCGTGGGATCTCCTGCGAGAAAAGCCACCAGGTTGCCTCAGTCCCTTTGAATGAGGTCCAGAGCAATGTCTGTTCCCATTCCCAGCAAAGCAACTCAGAAACTTTTCCTTCAGCTGAGATCTGCTCCATCTCCCGCAAACCCGCCCTAGGGATCGGACACCAGCAGGCCTGTGACCACCGGCACGTGCAGAAAGCAGCCCCACGGAGGGGAAGTATCAGGGAGTGCTTCATTGCTGGAACCTTATCTGCACGTTGAATGCAGAACCAGCACAACGCAGGAGGAGGTCTTGTAAACACTGGGGGTTTGGATGCAGCCTCCAGTTTGGAAAACCTGGATGCAGAGCGGTGGGATGGGAATGCCGGGGAGCTGTGACCGCACTGTGCGAGGCACCGGAGGCAAGAAGGAGCTCAGGCCAGAGCACGGGGGTCACAGGTGGGTGCAGGCACATCCTGATCCGTGTGCTGAGGGAAAACCCAGGGACAGCTGTGAAGTTTAATGGCAGTCTCTGGCAGCTCCAGAGAAACAGTTTAGGCAAGAGACCACGTAGAAGGACAAGGAGCTGCCGGCCCCGAGGAAAGGTCTGCTTGCAAGCCCTGGAGGACGCAGCCATGTCTCACCCTCCGCCGGGCCGCCGGGCGCTCCCGAGCCTGCCGCCTGCTCTCCTCCTCTGCTGACCGGGCCATGCTTTCAAACCGCGACCGCAGGCTGCTGGTGCCGCTGGACGCTCCTGTGGAGAAGGCAGCTGACGAAGTCTGCTCAATGGCGTCCTCCTCCACCCCAGGCACCAGGAGAAACCCAGACCCCTGCCTCTGCCAGAGAAACCTGCACTCCAGCCACCCTCTCCTGCCCCTCAGCCCAGGCTGAATCCACAGCACAGTGCCTGCCAGCTCCCAAACCCACAGCTCCCAGCCCAGGGCTGCTGCTCTGCTGTCTCACCTGCCTCCACGGGCCTTGTTTTCTCATATGAGGAGGTGGGAGCTGCCATCTCACTGAAGCCAGCAGCACTCTGCAAGAGGAAGGGAATGAAGTGTCCAGAGATCCCCTGCTGGGTTGGTGACTGCTGGCAGCTGCCCTTGTTCCCAGCTGTGTCTGTCTCCATCGGCACAACTGACACAGCCCATGGAGGCTGCTGGTGCCGCCCTGCGCTGCTGGAGGGCCTGCGGTCCCCAGCCAAGGATGTGGCTGCTGATCTCTGAACTGCCTGAAAGGAGCTTGGAGCCAGGGGTTCGGGCTCTGCTCCCCAGGAACAAGCGCCAGGAGCAGAGGAAACAGCCTCAAGTTGCCCAGGGGAGGTTGAGGTTGGATGTGGGAACAATTTCTTCCCCAAAGGGCTGTGGGGCATTGAACAGGCTGCCCAGGGCAGTGCTGGAGTCACCAGCCCTGGAGGGGTTTAAAAGGTGTTTAGACAAGGTCCTTAGGGACAGGGTTTAGTGCTAGAGTTACGTTAGGTTATGGTTGGACTCGATGATCCTCAGGGTCTCTTCCAACCGAAATGATTCTATGATTCTATACCCCAAAGCCCCACCACCATCCAGGATTCTCATCTTCTAGGTTATCCCCATCCGTACAGATCATCCTCCGTTGGCAAGACCCCATTTCCTCAACAAGCTTGCAGGGTAGCCTGCCAAAGCACAATGTTAATTCAAATGTCTGAGACAATCTGCGTTTTGATCACAGATGAGCCTTTGCCTGGTTTCAGATCAGACAGAAGACTGGACGACCTCATGCAAGGCTGATCCCTGCCAATCCCACCCCTGCTGGGTTTTGGGAAGGTTTGCAGGCAGATGACTATGCCCTGGTCTGAGATTTAGCTAACGGAACAGGCCGTAAGAGGCTCCTGGGCAGGACAGAAAAACCTGCAGAAGGTAACAAATAACAGAGAAGCTGAGAGTTTACAGACAGTGCATGGGGAATGGCCAGATTTCACCTGCAGCCACGAAGGGTTGACACGGGGCCGGTCACCCGTACACAAAGCCATACCAGATGATGTGTAGTACAAGAGACACCAGAGGGGCCACAGAACTGTGTCAGGTACTGGAGAGACCGGGATCTGCAAGTTGGCTCCTGGAGGGACCAGAGCTCAAGCCAGCTCCTGGGAAGCTGTGGTGATGTGAGAGTGTGACAGCCGCTAACAAACCTTCCACCTTGAGCAGGAGCAGCGGGAGGAGCGGCAGCGCAGGGCTCCTGCCTTCCCGCGGCGGCAGCGCAAGGCACGAGCGCTCCGTGAGCACCCTGCTCGCTGCACGATCGCCACCGGCGCTGGGACAGACACCGGCTGGGCCTCCGGCCTGACCCAGCACCTCTCCTGGTGACAGACAGTCCCAGCACGGTGCAACGGCCCGTGGCTCTCAGACTGCTCACAGGAGTCCATCCCAAGGAGCTGTCACTGCTCGTCCTGAGCGCACTGGTACACACAGGAGGGACGGCAAGCCGCCAGACAGAACACCCCCAGCGTACCCAAATGGTACTCAGAAAGTGCTTCACTGGCTCTGCTACATCCTGACCCAAGAGGAAGCAGGGTATGACTGTGCGGCCCAAGCATGGCATGGTTCAAAAGCAGCTGAGAATGGAAAAAGCTTTTTCTCCCTTCATTATGGGATCCCCAGGCTGCGCTCCTCTGCAGCCTCGGGTATTCACACCGGGCCGGTTCCCTCGCCCTGCGGTCGCTGCCCCGAGCAGCGGGACCTCATCCCCGCGGCGAAGCCCCTGCTCCCGCGGCAGCACGAGGAGCAGGGATTAGCAGGAAGCATTGAGGCTGCAGCACGCAGTCTTACCTTATCTACTCTGTCCTTCTGGACACCGTAACGGCCTCCAAACCCCTTGGCATAGTCTGTAGGGAAAAAATGAGGCTATCTTATAATGTTTTACATTCTGTGTGCACCCCTGATTTCAGTATGCTGTGAGCCGTGAAGTGAGTTAGGTTTGTCTGCATCTTACCACATATGGAACTAAACGGAGATAATACATGCAAAATGCTCTGAACAGTGGGTTTAAGACTAATCCCTCATTCCTTTCAGTGCGGTGCACAGGTGCTCGGTGCTGTGCACCACCACACCTGCTTCCAAGGCACTGGGTGAGGAGCCAGCCGAGCCGTTGTCACTGAAGTTAAACACACAGTAGCCAAGCCATCCCTGGAACCTGCTTTGCCTCATTCCCATGTGCTCACCGTTCGAATGAGTTACGCTCAGGAACGTACCTCACCGAGGAAGCACAGTACAGTCTGGGAAGTGCGATTCAGGGCCTTACATTCGATGTCTCCCACCACTCCAAGCACGCACTTACTATGGCAGAGTTTACCCTTGTGCTTTGGGGGCGCACAATGTCCCGGCTGCTCCAGAACACGCTGTACACACTCAGTGTTCAGCAGTTGGATCTCTGTCAAATATCAACCACTGCACCTAGGAAACTGAGCTGCCACCTCTGGCAGCACTGCCCTACCTGTTTGGGATTCGTGGGGCTGCATTTCCTCCTGATGGTCCCAGCCAAGTGCACTCTTGTCCTGACGATCCCTCTGGATCCCGAACTTCCCACCAAAGCCCACAGAATAATCTTCAGCCACAGGGATCCAGATCACAGCACGGAAGAGAACAGACAAGGGAGGGAAAGGGAGATCATACAGGGGCAATGGTTCTCCCTGCCAAAGGCTTGAAGATACGGAGAAAGGTCGGATTTCCCCGCTGGTGGCTGCAGACAGCCCGCCCTCCTCCCTGGCACATGTCACCTGCTATTAGCACCTGCCTGGGTTTGCCCTGGACCCTTCCTTTGGTGACAGCTGCCCAGGAGACCCCTGTGCCAACACAAATCTGCTGCTCCTCTTCATTTAGCCCGAACTTCTGCCAGCAGCCATGGCTTTCCCACCCGCCCCGTCCCCCGCTGCAAGCAGTGGGCACACAGCAGCTCCATGCAGCTCCTCCATCACTCCCGCAGCAGGCTGTGAACCCGCAGCAGTGTCCTGCAGCTCCTCCATCACTCCCGCAGCAGGCTGTGAACCCGCAGCAGCTCCATGCAGCTCCTCCATCACTCCCGCAGCAGGCTGTGAACCCGCAGCAGCTCCATGCAGCTCCTCCATCACTCCCGCAGCAGGCTGTGAACCCGCAGCAGCTCCATGCAGCTCCTCCATCACTCCCGCAGCAGGCTGTAAACCCGCAGCAGCTCCCCGCAGCTCCTCCATCACTCCCGCAGCAGGCTGTGAACCCGCAGCAGTGTCCCGCAGCTCCTCCATCACTCCCGCAGCAGGCTGTGAACCCACAGCAGTGTCCTGCAGCTCCTCCATCACTCCCGCAGCAGGCTGTGAACCCGCAGCAGCTCCATGCAGCTCCTCCATCACTCCTGCAGCAGGCTGCGAACCCGCAGCAGTGTCCTGCAGCTCCTCCATCACTCCCGCAGCAGGTTGCGAACCCGCAGCAGTGTCCCGCAGCTCCTCCATCACTCCCGCAGCAGGCTGTGAACCCGCAGCAGCTCCCCGCAGCTCCTCCATCACTCCCACAGCAGGCTGTGAACCCGCAGCAGTGTCCTGCAGCTCCTCCATCACTCCCGCAGCAGGTTGCAAACCCACAGCAGTGTCCCACAGCTCCTCCATCACTCCCGCAGCAGGTTGCAAACCCACAGCAGTGTCCTGCAGCTCCTCCATCACTCTCACAGCAGGTTGCAAACCCACAGCAGTGTCCTGCAGCTCCTCCATCACTCCCGCAGCAGGTTGCAAACCCACAGCAGTGTCCCGCAGCCCCGCAGCCCGGTCCCGAACGGCAGTCCCGGCACGGCTGCTGCACGGGGCTCCCTGCTCACCTTTCTGAGAGTCGTGCTTCTCTGCCTGGCTCTTGTAGTCAAATCCCACTGCCGCTTTGTCCACCTTGTCCTTCTCCACACCGTAACGGCCACCAAAGCCCTTGGAGTAATCTGAGGTGGTGCATGGAGTGAAACGCTGCCCCGAGCATGGGGCTGGGAAGGGGGTGAAGGTGGAGAGCAGCGCTGGGGAGGAGGAAAAGCAGCAACGATGATAGAAAACACTAGAAAAACAAAGGGTTTGTCGGGGACACAGTGGATGGCAGGGAGCACCACGGGGGCCATCGAGGTCAAGGGCCCATGGGAATGGGTGCGCAGGGCAAGCGTGGGTCACGGAACCCAAAGAACCTGAGGGCCGCGGGCAGCAGGAGACACCGCAGGACGAGAGGGCGAGGAAGAAAAGTGACACGCCAAGGGCAGCCGGGGGGCCGTGCGAGCTCAGCCACCCGAGGGCGCAAAGCCAGGGCCAGACCTGGGCCCCCATGGCCCGGACATCCACCCGCTCACACGCCCCCAGAGCCAGGGCTTCAGCCGCGGTCTGCCAGACTCTGAGGGCTGTCAGGAAGGGTGTTCAGCCCTTGAAGGCACAGAAGAAACGGCAAACCTTTGTTGTACGACTTACAATGGAATCTCAGCTTCTACGAGGAAACGCCGGCTCTGGATGCTGCAGCCAAGGTTGAACCCGCAGTTCTGGTGCCCTGCTCCAGCTCAGAGTGCCCGGCACGCGGTGCCCCAGAGCCACGGTACGTCTCCCTCACACCCGCTCGTCTCCATGTTCCAAAACAGTAATACATTAACTGCTTCAACTGAAGTCTGTTATTCTCTAAGGACTATCTTCTTATTATTGGCTGACACCCTAAGAAATGTCAGCATGTGCCGCGGGTGCTGGCTGTACAGAGACACTTCCAGAGACCTGGTCACCAGCTGTTTCCGACCTGCCCTTCAGGAGTGAATCACATCACCTCCCTGTGCTCCCGACCTGCTCTGACAGGTCCGCATCTCACAGGCTCCTCCGGCCTTATCAGTCCGTGAGGACCGCGATCCAGAGAAACGTGCATGCAAACATTCTGCATTCAAGAACAGCTCTCCATTCCATGGAAGCTCAGTCACGTCAGGATGAATCTGTAAGTTCTAGAAATTTCTTGAGCTTATATCGATCAAACTATTATTTACCTGTTAGGCTATTATGAAATGGACCTTTTAGGATGCTGTTTTCAGCAAATAGAGGTTTTATGACTGTTACCTTGATAATGGAGTTGCCAGTATGGACACAGTTTTATGAAAAACAATCCAAACACCCTATTTCTAACGTTTTCATTTCGTCCTGAGTGATTTCTGTGGTTTTACACAGCCCGATGAATTTCACTGTCTACAATCTAGTATACATCTGTGTTAATGTAGCACAACTGCATGTGATACGTTAATTTAAGATCAACCAGGAAGGCCTCAGAAGCTCTTCATTCTCTTAGTTTCCTCTGAAACGAACGATTCGGTTCTTCTCTTGGTAATACAGTATTCCTCACATTTCCCTGAACCTGACTTTGCCCTCTCATCTTCTCTTGTTGCACAATATTTAAAATATCTTTAGTTTAAGTTCTCACAATGTTCTTAACAAATATAGCTGCTTGTATGCACTTTTTAAAGTCTGGTTGTGTAATCTTCAGAATTCTGCAAAAGTCTGGGTGCTGTGTAGAGGTTTTTGTTTCCATATCCATTGTTGTGCCTTTTCTTATGTTGCTTTTTCAGAAGTCACCCTCATGTCCTACAGTGCCTGGGTCCCCTCTGGAGTGGTTGCTCGGGACTTAAAGGAAAGGGAGCACCAGCCGCCCATCGGGTGCATGTGGGGGTGTCTGCTCAGCCATCTCGTGGTTTGGGTCAACACAAAACGCAGAGACAAGGGAATGTACACCAGAAAGGGGTGGCAGGAGCGCAGGGACTGGGGCTGCAAGGGACTGACTGGGAGCAGGAGTCTGCAATGAGCGACGAAGGGGATAAGGAAGCAGCCTGTGCCCAGCAGACAGCACAGGACATCGGGAGCAGAACGGACGATGGGCAAAGCGTCAAGAGGCCACACATGCCCACGGACTTGCCTTTCTGGGACGAGTGTTTCTCCACCTCACCCTTGTATTCAAAGCCCACTGCTGACTGGAACAAGAAAGGGAGGAATGTCAGTCGTCCCGCGGGCCGAGCCGGGTCTCACCCGCCCTCCTCTGGGCTGGGACACGGGTCCCTGTCCGTGCTGGCGCCTGGTCACCCCGGCTGGTACAGGCCCCTGGACGCGCACCACAGCCCGGCTGCCCACGCGGCAGCGCGCCCGGCAAGAGCCCACGCGCCCCGGGGAAGAGGCCACGGTCCCCCCCACTCCGCCGGCTGGGCAGCGTCTGACACCGGGATGTGCACGGGAGGGACGGCACCCGGCTGTCCCACCCCGTCCTGCCACAGACACCGCACCGCACCGGCTGGGGTTTGGAAATGCAGACCACCACAGCCCAGATCAAACACAGTGCTGCCTGGACAGGACAGCGCGAGCGGGTTAGTGCGCACCAGGGAGTTAACCTCCACAGGTTCCCCAGTTGGTCACCGGTCACTGTCCTGTGCACGGGGTGAGCTGCGTGCTCCGTGCAGACCGTGGTGCGTGGCCTGTCCAGACCTGCACCCCCAGCGCTCTGAAAACCGCAGCCACGATCCTGAATGTCACACAGTGCTTCAGGGGCAGCACCGAGCACAGGCTGCGAGCTCCCATTTCAGCTGCCCTGTCCAACGCACCTTGTCAGCTCGGTCCCGCTGGACTCCGTACTTCCCCCCAAAGCCCTGGGCTGCATCCGTCTGCGAGGAGTGCTTCCCAACATCAGCAACGTACTCGTGTCCCACTGCACACTGAGGAGAGAGACAGCACGATGTGAGCACCCACGGCCAGCCGGGCAGGGTGGGCAGACACAGCACCACCCCAGAGCTGCTCTGCCCCGCTGCCGGCACAGCCACAGCCACGAGGCGACGGGTCCGAACAGACTGTGCTGCTGGTGGCCAAGCCTCCGGCACAGCCCGTGCCAGCGCAGCTCTGCTCTGAGGCGGTGACGCAGCTCCAGGCAGCCAGCCCACAGCACCGGCCCCATGCAACCCACGGGATGCTGAACACCCACTGCTCCCAAATACAACCCATGGGATGCTGAACACCCACTGCTCCCAAATACAAACCACGGGATGCTGAACACCCGCTGCTCCCAAATACAACCCATGGGATGCTGAACACCCGCTGCTCCCAAATGCCACTGCGGTAGAGTGGTGGATAATCACATGGGGAGACTGAGGAGAAAAGTGTGGCCAGGCACACATAGCTGAGGACCCCCAGACAGCGGCTCTGTCACTTGCTCCCTGTTTTCTGTGTCCCAAAGCGAGGGCCAGCAGAGCTGGCTGGGATCACTCTTTCCAGGGTCCCGCTGCTCCCTGCGGAGCCGGCACGGCCAGGGATCGCACGTCCTCAGAAGGGCCAGAGGCCGAACACTTGCAGCATTCTGGTAAGACGGGATGAAGGCCGAGGAGCTGCCCAACAAAACCACCCTCCCTCTGCTCCAGCAGAAGGGTCTGAGCATGGCCGCTCCACTTTGGCCTCTGGAAATGTCTGTTTCTCACCCTGCCATCCTGCATCACGCATACCCACAGTGACCCCGTATATTGAACACTATCGCAATCTTACAATCTCACTTCTGAAAACAAAGTATTAGATTCTGAAAGGTACAGGAAAAGCCATGACGATGATTATCAGAAAACATGTAACAGATTTGATGTGAGAACAGAGAGCATGAACTAAGGCTTAATCCTGGGGAGATGCGACAGAGGTGCGCAATGGAAAAACATGAGGAGGGAATTGTTATTAACTAGTTCTCCATGCACAAGTAGGGAGGCACCTAATTTAGCTGTCATGCAGCAGGTTTGAAAGAAGCCACAGAAAGTCCTTGTTCATAGCTAAGGGGAGTGTTGCCAGGGAGTTGTAGAGACAAATTATACAAGCGGGTTCAAACAGATCCTGGAGACAGATTATGGGCTGGCTAGACATGCTGGAGCTGCGCGGCCATGCAGCTCCGTTCTCTCCCTTCGGGGTCAGGCAGAAAACGCTTTATGAGAATAAGACACTTCCACTGGGGCCCAAGGAAGCCCTCTACAACTGTTACCTTATCCATTCGGTCCCGCTCTGTTCCAAATTTGCCACCATAGCCATAGGACGCCTTGGGCCCAGTCTCCAGCTCCTTCTTCTTGATGACCTCATGTTCCTCTGACACCTTGTTCCTCAGCTGATGGATGCTGGTGAGACAGAGTCAGGGCAAGTCACTGGGGACCGTGCAGACCAGGCAGCCAGCGTCCCTGTGCGCTGCACCAGCCAGAGCCCCGCGCACAGCAGGACACGAGCCCAGCGCCAGCTGCCACTGTGTGCCCACACTGGACACTGTGTGACAGCCACTGCGCTGTGACAGAGGGGGCTGCCCTGGGGGCTTAGGAAGGATCCAGAGCCACAAGCTCAGCAGGTGCATCCAGCCCGCACCCTGCAGCCCCATTCAGGGTTAACCCTTCTTCACCAGGAGCCCGCACCTTCCTTTATCTGTGCTGCTCTGGCCCCACCGCGCAGGGCAGCACTACTGGGATGGGATCAGCCCTGGACCAGGAAGGAGCAGGAATCTGTGCCACAGGGACAGCCGCTGTCCCGAGGTACGAGCAGGTCCACAGCACCTCGCTGCGTCACCCGTGAGTGTTACCTCTGGTGCAAGACCAGCACCTCGCACCCGGGCACAGGATACAACGCAGAGCCCGCGCAGGACAGCGCAGCCGCAGGGGCTGCTGGCCCGGGCCGGGCCCCCACTGCTGTGCGGAGGGAGCCCCGAGGGGGTCCGGGCAGCCGCCCCCGCCCGGCCCGCCCGCCGAGCTCTGCCCAAGCCCGCCCCCGCCCCGCCGAGCTCTGCCCCCGCCCGCCCCCGCCCGGCCCGCCCCGCCGAGCTCTGCCCCCGCCCGCCCCCGCCCGGCCCGCCCCGCCGAGCTCTGCCCCCGCCCGGCCCGGCCCGCCGAGCTCTGCCCCCGCCCGCCCCGCCCGGCCCTGCCCCGCCGCGCACGAGCCCGTATTGGGCCGGTTTCGGCCGGCGCTGCCGCGTCCCCGCCCGCGGGTTCGGGTGCCCGGAGGCCCGCGGGAGCCGCCGGGCCGGGGCTGCTCCGCCCGGCCGCACTTACTCGATGTGCTCGGCGCGGCCGGAGCCCTCGATGGTTTTGGCCCCCCAGCGCTGCTCCTTCTCGGAGATGTCGTTCTGCGGAGCGAAGCGCAGCCGTCAGCGGCCGGGCCCGCCCGCCCCGGGGCACGGGCTCCGGGGCCGCCCCGGCGGGCGAGCGGGCGGCCGGCGGTCCCGGCGGAGCCCGGGGTCCCGGGCGCTCGGGCTGCCGAAGCCCCGTCGCTCTTCCTCAGAAGGAGCCGCTAAATGGAAGCGCTGTGGAAACTGCGCAGGAAAATCCTGGCAGAACGCTGGAGGGGACCGTCCGTCCGAGGTCCGCTGCTCTGCCCCAGCTGTGCTATGACGGCATTTGTTCTGTCTTCTTTGTGGAGGTCTGAGCATGTATTTGATAAATTGAAGCATCAATAAACTTTCCTAATGTAAGGTAAAGCTAAAAATAGGTATATACGAAATAGAATAAAAAATAATACAAAGTGTTATTCTGTCCAGGCATATTTAAAATGCTTCCATAAATAGAAGAAATGAAGTAAAAACCAAAAACTAGCTTTGAACTTTTTTTAAACATTAATAATTTGGAGCTTTGGGGATGGGACTTGCTTTTCTGTCTTGAATCATTTATTACTGGACATAATGAGGCAAGACTGAACCCTGAAAACATAGGACTCTTGTATAACAGAAGAGATTGTCTACTAAGAAACTGTTTTGGAAAGAGAACGAAAATCTCGAGAGCCCGGAGTGGCCCATGGCTGCGAAGCACGGCGTCACCCGCGGCGCCAGGCGGGGCAGGACTGTGCTGCGTGCTGTGTGCTGCGTGCTGCGTGCTGTGTGCTGCGTGCTGCGTGCTGCGTGCTGTGTGCTGCATGCTGTGTGCTGTGTGCTCCGTGCTCCCATGGGGTCTGGAGGGGTGTGAAGAACGAGGTGTCAAAGCCTCGGGATAGCGAAGGGCTGCTCGGGTTAACCAAACGTAGGAGACAGAGCGGTGCGGAAAAATCCTGTGATGCCAAATCAGTGGGGGATAAAATTGTAAATGAAGGTTCGTGTTAATGAGTACAAAAGTAAAGCACATGGAACAAAAATCCTAATTATATCTGCACAATGATGGTTCTGAAATATTTACCATTCAGGAAGGAGTACAAAATACAGAATTATGTGCAATTATGTGGAGGAGTAGCAAATACAGAATTGGCCAAAAAGCCAAAGCGTGAGTTACTTACTGGGAAGGGAATAAAGAATCAACAGAAAATGAAAATCGTGACACTATGAATGCACGGGGTTCCCACAGGCTGAGCTCTCCTGTCCTTTCGCCATCTCACCTAGAGCACCGGGCTGGATAGAAGGCAAGGCTGTTCAGGGGCTCAGAGCCGCATCTGCACAAGGTGACCGCCAGCAGGGTGGGATTCTTGGTGTGACAGAAGATGGGTGAGGGCAGTGCTGGGATCCTGCACGGTTACAGTGTGGGAAAGAGAACACGGATGTGCACACTGTTTCTTGTAACGTAAGTTGTGGAGAAGATTCAGGGAAGTTACCAGGGAGCAGGTTTAAAAGAAACGAAATATTCTGTACTACGTAAGTCATTTCACTTGTAGTCAGATGTGGGTACATTGACGTAGGAAGCCCTGGAGACTGAACACAGGTACGGGTCAGAACTGGCTCAGATGACCTGACAGTGCCTGCGAGGGGCTGGTGTGACTGGGCTGACCCTGCACAGTCTGCGGTGCCACCGCCCGTGACGAGCCCTGAGCCCTGAGCCCTGTGCCTTGAGCCCCAAGCCCTGTGCCTTGAGCCCCAAGCGTCACTGCAACTGTCCAGCGTGTGCCGGGGGCGTGTGAGCCCTCCACACCATCAGCACCAGCACTGCCACCTTATGCATTACCACACCAGACACTCACCACGAAATCAGGGTCGGTGTCCCAGTCGTCTCCCTGAGCCTCGACCTTCACGGACACGTCGTGTCCCACGACTGCTTTCCACATCTGCACAGGAGGACACGGCGTCAGGCGGGGCCCAGCCTGCAGCCATCACACAGCGCAGCGTGGCCATCACATGGAGCAGCGTGGCCATCACACGGCACAGCTTGGCCATCACACGGCACAGCTTGGCCATCACACAGCACAGCTCGGCCATCACACGGCACAGCGCGGCCATCGCATGGCGCAGTGTGGCCATCGCACGGCACAGCATGGCCATCACACGGCGCAGCGTGGCCATCGCACGGCACAGCATGGCCATCACACGGCGCAGCGTGGCCATCGCACGGCACAGCATGGCCATCACACGGCGCAGCGTGGCCATCGCACGGCACAGCATGGCCATCACACGGCGCAGCGTGGCCATCGCACGGCACAGCATGGCCATCACACGGCGCAGCGTGGCCATTGCACGGCACAGCTCGACCATTGCACAGCGCAGCGCAGCCATTGCACGGCACAGCTGGACCATCACACGGCACAGCATGGCCATCGCACGGCACAGCTTGGCCATCCAACAGCGCAGCGCAGCCATCACATGGTGCTGCGGTGCCGGGGCTGCGGTGCCGGGGCTGCGGTGCCGGGGCTGTGGTGCTGGGGCTGCACGGAGGGCCGAGGGAAGTGGTCGGCCCAGGAAGAGGAAGTTAAATAAAAGTAATGTGAAATCTAAAACTCCTGCGTTTCATTTTCAAAGTGATGGTGAAGAAGATGATGAAAAATCCCCTCCCAAACAACAGTTGATACAGAATGAGAGACAGAAGACAGATTACGTGGCTTGCCTGCCCCGACACAGCAGAGCTGTTGTTCTGCACAGAGCTCTGACGTCCACCATCTGTGACCGCCCATGGTGTCAGGAAAGCCCAGGTGGCTCTTACTGTCACCTAGAGCAGCTTTCACGGGGCAGAGAGGAAGACTGAGCGGAACGTGCAGCAAGGACTGGGCTGCCGAGCCCCGTTCCCACCCCTGCGAAGCCACGTAGACTGCGAGCAGACCCACGGGGGGCAGAGCCCTGCGATGGACCCTCGTTTCACAGCACGCTTTCCTCAGTGCTCCTCAACAGCACCGGCCCCGCCATCCACAGCCACACGGTCACCGCCAACCGGCCCCGCTGCCAAGGACAGCTGCTTTCTGCACAAGCTAAATACTTATGTGGAACAAGTAATTAATTGTACAACACGAAAGGTTGCTGAGTGAATAACCTTCCAGTTCAGTACAGTTTAGTTTCGTTTCAAGCTGCCCTTAGCAGTTGTGTAGAGAATCAGCACCGGGGAGCAGAGACAACAGGAACTAACAGAGCACAGCAGGGCTGAACAGAAGCCAGACAGTGAGCTAAGGGGAGGATGCAGGACAAGGCAGATCTACCGTGAAGATCTGGCCATAGACCTTCCCCGGGAAAAACCAAACCCAGAAGCTGTATTGGATCCGGCCATAGGCCTTCCCCAGGAAAAACCCAAACCCAGAAGCTGTATCGGGTCTGTGACATGCTCCATGGTCCATGTGTACGCTGACAGTATATTCTTGTATGCTGATTGCAAACAGAAGCGGGGGAAGCAGGAAGGCCCCTGTGGACAACACAGCAGAATCTAACGATGCCTTTCATCTCCTTTTCCCCTCCCTGATTTATTAGCATCTCTCACTCCAAAGACTTTTAAAGTTTATGGCTTATTTTTGTTAGCGATGAAACAGCAGCCATAACCAACCAGAACAGGGCTGTTCGGCAGGGCCGCTGATCTGAGCAGCTGCTCAGTGCAGGTGGTTCAGGGTTTAAATCCTGCTGTAAACGGTTCTCGAGTACCTACTCTCCAAAGCCGCCCACCACGCGCCTCGGGAACCGCGACAAACCGCGGACCAACCACACCGCGGGGCTTGGGCCCCTCTGCGATGAGCAGGGTCAGCAGGGCAGCATCTCAGCCCCTTGGTTTGTCCCGCTTTTCCCCGCGAGAGCATCCGCTGCAGCACAGGCACGGGGTTACCACACCCAGCACAACACACTGGTTCACTCGGAATTGTGGTTCTTTAGAGCCTCAAACACGAGCAACAACGGTGACCGAAGAACAGGCGGAGAAGCGAACGCTGAGCACTGTCAGCCCACAGGCGCGGGGGCAGGCAGGAGTTCTCTTTGCCCAACAAAACCTTACATTTTTTTGTTGTTTCTCGCTTTCTTCTCTCAAAATGCGCTCAGCTTTCTTACCTTAAAAGGCTCTCCAGCTCCTGCCGGCAAACTTGCTGCTTGTTGCTCAGGCACCTGTTGCAAACAACGGGTTTTGTGCTGCTCTGTGCTCCAGTTCCTGTTTCAACTTCAGCGATCCTCACTTCCTCCGCCCCAGCCCCCAGCCCTGCTCGAGCCGCGGTGGGAAACCTGCCCTTGCACGCTGCAGTTTCCTTGCACGCTGCAGTTTCCTCGCACGCTGCAGTTCCCTCGCACGCTGCAGTTCCCTCACATGCTGCAGTTCCCTCACACGCTGCAGTTCCCTCGCACGCTGCAGTCCCCTTGCACGCTGCAGTTTCCTTGCACGCTGCAGTCCCCTCGCACGCTGCAGTCCCCTCGCACGCTGCAGTCCCCTCGCACGCTGCAGTTCCTTTGCACGCTGCAGTCCCCTTGCATGCTGCAGTTCCCTCGCACGCTGCAGTCCCCTTGCATGTTGCTGTCCCCTTGCATGCTGCAGTTTCCTTGCACACTGCAGTTTCCTTGCACGCTGCATTTCCCCTTGCACGCTGCATTTCTCTTGCACACTGCAGTCCCCTTGCACGCTGCATGTCCTCTTGCACACTGCAGTCCCCTTGCACGCTGCAGTCCCCTTGCACGCTGCATTTCTCTTGCACACTGCAGTCCCCTTGCACGCTGCAGTCCCCTTGCACGCTGCTGTCCCCTTGCACGCTGCTGTCCCCTTGCACGCTGTAGTTTCCTTGCACGCTGCAGTCCCCTCGCACGCTGCTGTCCCCTCGCACGCTGCTGTCCCCTCGCACGCTGCAGTCCCCTTGCACGCTGCAGTTCCCTCTCTAGGAAGTCTGCACCGGTGTGTGGCCGCCCTCTTGGTAAATAAGCGTTTCCTAACGTAAAGTCTGAACGTCCCCTGACACGCTGTGACGCCCAGGGCTCCTGTCCCTGGATCCCGGAGCAGAGCTCAGCAGCTGTGGAGCTGCGGAGCCAGGAGGTCGGTGCTCAGCCGCCTCCTCTCCCGACCGGACGAGCCGGCTCCCTCGGCCGCTCGCAGGACGTTCCTCCCAGCCCTTCCCGGCGCTGCTGCTCTCCCCTGGACGTGTCCACGGACCTTCCCAGCCCTTTGAAGCGGTGGGCCCAGCGCTGCACAGGGTATCCAAGGTGAGGCTGCACCAGCACCGAGTGCAATCCCGTCTCCTGCCCAGCTGGCTGTGCGGAGTTTGATGCCCCAGGATAGGTTTGTCCTCTCGGTGCCAGGGTCACCGCTGGCTGCTCTCGATCTGCTGCCAAGCAGCACCCAGGCCCCGTTCTGCAGGGCAGCTCCTGCCACTGCTCTCCTGGTTTATACTCGTGCCTGGCGTCCCTCTGTCCCAGAGAATCCAGCATTCGGTCTTGTTAAACTCCATGTCACTGATGATTGCCCGCTGCTCCTGCCATCGCATCCATTCGCCCTTTCGCTGCCCCGGTGGATCCCTCCGGCCCGCAGGGGTTGTGACACAGCTGCTCCCTCTCGGCCCCAGTGGGTGTGCAGGGAACGTCACTGTTCCCGCGCCCGTGGGCCTCTGGCTCGGGGCACCGGGCACACAGAGGTCTATTGGTGTTATTAGAGACTGAGGCAAAACCGGCATGGAGTGCCTCCCCTTTCTCTTCATCCCTGTTTGTCAGGGGACCATCTTCAACAGGGATGCTCCAAGAACTTCTCATGTTATCAATGTACTTGAAAGTGCCTTTCTTGTTATTTGGCATAATACTGACCAGTTCACACTGTAAGATTCGGCCCTTTGTGTCTTCTCCCTGCATACACGAACCACGGTTCCACTCCTGCGAGCCCTGGGCTCGCTTCCGCAGGCCGTACGGGTCCGTCCTCCTCGGGACCGCCTCGAGGAGCTCCCTTTTCGGCCGAGCCGGTCCCTGTCCCCTTGGTCAGCGTTGGGCACAGCGGGGCCGCCTGTTCCTGTTCCCGTTCTGTCAATGGTGCCGCTGGGACACCGACCGGCACTCGTGACTCCTCAGCCCTCAAAGCAGATTCTCAGAGGACACTGACAAGCAGCTCCCCGAATAGCTTGAAGTTTGCTCTCTCGAAATCCAGGGGAGCAACTCTGCTGACCCTTTTTCTCATTACACTGAGATTTTAAGCTCAACCATCCAGTGATCGCTGTGGCCAAGGCAGCACCCCCATCACATCTCCCGTGAGCCCTTCTGCTCGCACACGAGCCTGCGGGGGCACCTTTCCTGGCTGGCTCAGCGAGTGTTTGTGACGAGGAGTGACCTACGAACCTGAGCAGTCACAGCAGTGATTCCCGTGTCTGGGGAGCTGAAATCTCCTATAAGGACAAGGGCCACTGCTCCAGAGATTCCTCCTAATTGTCTGTAGAATAATTAATCAGTGCCATCATCCTGGCCGGGCAATCGATAGCAGACACCCGCCATGACCTCTGCTTTCTTTTCCAGGCTTCTGATGCTCACCCAGCAGCTTTGAACCGCGGCCTCCCCGCCTGAAGGGCCGCACTGCCAGACCCCTCCCGTGCACGTGGCGCAGCCCCCCTGCCCCGCTGTCCCCCAAACAGCCCGTCACCTCCGTCCCAGCGCGGGACTCGTTCCACCGGCTCCTACACCAACACTATCGTAGCTCCAGAGCTGCCCAGCGCTTCCAGTTCATCGTATTTGTAACTCGTATTGCACGCACTGCTGTGCAGCCATTTCAGTGTAACTGTTCCGTGAGCATGGCCACCTCCACCTCTCCCGTTGGGATCCCAGTTTAAAGCCATCTCAATCAGTCCCACCAGTTTACAACAAAGACGCATTTTCCCCATTGGGACAGGCGGATCCCATCCGGCCCCAGCACACCTTGTGTTCCCAAGACTCTCCTGTGCTCATACAAAGCAAGCTCTGGCACAGAGTGGTCCTGGAGCCAGGTGCTGACGTCTTGCTCACACCTTTTTCTTCCAGTGCGTCTCCTGATCGCTGGACTGAGGAGAACACTGCCTGTGCTCCCAAAGCTTTCAGCATTCTTCCCAGGGCCCTGAAATCTCTTCTTGTTGCAACACCATTAGTTCCCACATGAAAAAGCTGGAGTGGGTCACAGTCCAAGGCTGTACTAAGCTTGTCACTCGTCTGGTGACGTCCCTTACTTGTGCCTTGGGCAGACAGCAAGCTTCCCCGAGCAGAGGGTCTGTCTGCGAGCGGGCGCCTCTGTTCGCTCAGCAGGGACTCAGCGACCACCGTAACGCGCGCCGGTCTTAACGCAGCTCTTGTTGCAAGGAGTCGGTCGATCTCACCTGGGCGAGAACTTGCAGAGGTTCCTCCTCTCCCATCTCATCATGTGCCGTGCCTACCCTGCCCCGCGGAGGCGGCTGAGCCGTGAGGGGTTCGTCCGGCAGCCCCCGCGCTGACCCGCCGCCCCCGTCTCTCGTGACGCTGCTCGATCGGGACCAGCTCAGCAGTGGCCGCCAGGGACAGCAGAGACAGCTCCGCGGGCCAATCTCTGCTGCAGACAGATCCGAGAACTGGGCACCACGGGTCCGTCACACAGAAACAGAAGTTGAAATGTCTGAAACAGGAAACATCAGCTAAAATGCCACATCTTTGATTAGGTCAAACCACGAAGCTCTGACTATGATTATCAGATCAGGAGTTCCTTCTGAGGTTGTTATTTACATATTTAATCTAAGCTGTACCTGTTCCATCTGAAGGTATAAAACATTTAAATGTCTCTGAACCAGCACAAGCTTGTGTTATTTCAGGTCAGGAAAACTTGCACCACGGGCTCTAAGGAAACGTACTTTGCTTACAATTCTTGCTCCTGTTAGAGCTGAAACGTTGTCTGCGGTCTCACAACGCCCATCACTCGCTCTTGTTGTAACGGTGCTGCTGGACTGCGGCAGGGAATGTGAACTAAGGCACCTGCCTTTGGGTACAGAGCTGGAGGAGGACAGCACGTTTTGGTTTGTCCCACCTGAGGCTGTTGGTGACTCTGGGTCTTCCCTGGGGTCGCACAACTCAGTATTCAGCCAAACGCGCCTGAACGCAGAGAAATGTAAACCCAAGCAGAACTGGTTTTATTGGAATTGCTTTCCCTATTAAAGTGCTATTTCCTTTTTTTGTCATTGCACCAAAACCTGAAAAAAGGTTGAGAGGTGAGATAAGGGAAAAACATCATCTCCAGGAAGAAGCGGAGCTGCTGCAATGGACACGCAGGCTGTGCACACAAAGCGACCGCAGTCCCGCGGTGGTCCTGTAACAGGTAAGATACAGCAGCACAACACCCTCGAGAGACCTCTGACATTTACTTGACAACATTACACAAATTCCATCTGAAAAATAATCTTTATTATATACACAGGAGCACATGCTCCAGCAAGGTACAGGCCAAGTGTTTGGTCACTGATTTTATACAGTTGAAGTCCACATGGATAACGGGGGCAGTGCCAAAGGGATACACAGCGCCCCTGTTCGGGACCTGCCAGAGATCCAGCGGCTTTACTGCCATGGTGAAATCAACCCATCCTCAAATAGGGCGGAGAATCTTCCTTTACCAGCAGCATCAACGGAACAACTACTTTCCCATGGGAAAAATGTGACTGATAATGCTCTAGCAAAGGCAGGAACAACCTGGCCAGTCCTCTGAACAGTGACCACTTGGTCTCTGACAGGGAACTGGAACCGTCTTCTCTGCCCCCACCCTTCTCCCGTTGGAACTGAGCAGTCTCAGTTCCAGGACATATCCAGGATTTCTTTAGAAAACATGGCATTCCATATATTCTGTAAGATCAAGTCCATTTGCATCAGGTTGCTTTAGATTCTAACACGACTAATGACCAGCACTAGCTTTCTACAACCGGCTTTTCCTAAAGCAGAGATGCCAGAAGGTTCCAGAACTCTATTCCCTTCCTCGGTTTATTTCTGGAGCCTCTACCTTTGGTGTGGGCGCACATACCACGCTATGGACCCCTTCAACGCAGCCCGTACGGGTTTAATCTCATGGCTGTTCCAGTGGACGAGGACGTGGGAGCACGGCCGCGCTCAGTTCAAGAGGTACGGGAGCACCTTCCATCATCAGAGGTGCACAAAAGTTATAAACAGCAAGGTTATAACTTATTCCTTTTCAGCTACTGAATTACTGACATTATTTTACAGGCTTGTCAGGGCAGACATATGACTGGTTTTAAATGGAATGCTTAGCAGGTCTAGATATATTAATTATATACTAATTTTGGCCTTTCTTCAACAGGAGAAGCAACTGAGCAGGAAACACAAACCTGAAATTCAATTCATGTTCCTTAAAGTGTCTGCAACCTCCTTAGGATTTGCATTTCAAACGGAGCTGAGCCACGGAGCAAATCCAGGGAATGGAAGAAAGGAAGGAAGCTTCTCTTTCTTATATTGGCTACGGGGTTTCCCTCCCCAGCCCAGGTAGTGACCTGGGTCTCCCTCCCCAGCCTCAGAGGGGGAAGATCCTGCAGCTCCTGGAAGTGTTAAAGTACTGCAGCAACTCAAGAGCATTTTTCTTATTCCTACCTGCACTATTCCTGTTCCTGCACAATACACGTAATGAGTGGTGCTCCCTCCAGGTACAGGAGCAGAATCTGTCCTTGAAGCCTGCAGCATGGGGACCCTGACTCGAAGATGTACCACTCCTTTGGAAAACACCAAAGGAACGGCACGTCCTGGAAACAGCCCGAGCACCAGCACCCGGGGGTGTCGCGGGGTGCAGCTGCGCCCCAAGGGCTGACCTGGAAAGAGAGGTGAAGAGCTGCCCTGTGGACAGGGAATGCAGGCCCGGGGTACACACAGGGCTGCGGCTCACGAGGAGGCCGGCACTCCTGCTCAGAGGTGGCCGGTAAAGCACAGGAGGAGCAGGACGTGGACGGCAAGCAGATACGTGGCCACTAGCAGAGGCAGGCGGGTCCGGGACCGGAACAGAGCGCGTAACAGGCGTCGCAGTCCGGCGGCGTTCCGAGCCTGGAACAGAACAGAGAAAGCAGTCAGTGCCAGCAGCGAGGTGTCCCCAGCGCCACCCACAGCTCTGCGGGTGGTGAACAGCAGTTTAAGCTCACGAGCATGAGCCTTCCCAAACCCACTCCACAGCCAGATTCGGCCTCTAGAGCCAACCCTCGGTGAGGTGTTCCTCCTGCTCTCTGCAGGTTCCTCATGAACTGGCTCTGTCCAATTCTAACTGAGACTGAGCAACAGAAAGCAGAATGTTTCCCCCTCCAGCATTTGGTCCCTATGAATTTTTAGCTCATCCAAGTGAGAGATAAACAAACTGATCAATGGCACTTTTCTGCTACAGCATAAAGCTACTAGGAATCCTGATTCACAATCTGGTCTAGAAGAAGAGTATTTTTATCTATTTGTTGCGTTCATTCCCCCTTGCAGCTGAAAGGACTTTGGAACTACTGAACAAGCTGCCATGGAGTGACCCTACTCTACAGCGGCTGTTCCGGGAGCCCTCAGACAAAAACGTGTCTGCTATGGTAAAAAACCCAGCACGAGCACAGAGCAGCATCCGGGGTAGTTCTGCTGGGATCACCAGCCCCAAGTCCCGATGAGACCAGAGGGCGAACCCCTCTGCACGGCAAACTCCCCCGTGGGGCCTCCCCCAGCAGAGCGGGACAGGCGGCTGTGAGACGGAACAGCAGCTCCCGGCCCCGCCGAGCCGGCCCGAGAGATGAGGAGTGCGGAGAAACCGCGATGGTCGCTGAGCAAAGGGCAGAGAAACCGCGATGGTCGCTGAGCAAAGGGCAGAGAAACCGCGATGGTCGCTGAGCAAAGGGCAGAGAAACCGCGATGGTCGCTGAGCAAAGGGCAGAGAAACCGCGATGGTCGCTGAGCAAGGGGCAGAGCCCGGACACGGCAGGTGCTGGGGCCGGTAACATCCACTCCTCGTGCAGGAGATCGCACGTTGTTTGCACAGGCCCTGCCTGTCTGCCTGCCACCGAGGCCCTGAATATTCCACAAGGAACAAGGGACCATGTTTGAGGCACAACGCTGGCCTACATTTTAGCTACCCTGTTTCCCTGAAAATAAGACAGGGTCTTATGCATTTTTTGTTCCAAGAGATGCTTACATTTTACATGTATAGCTGCCTGGACACTATTTAAATCGACTTTTTTAATAAACTGTAACTAGGGCTTATTTTTGGAGTAGGGCTTATATTTTGAGCATCCTAAAAAATCCTGAAAAATCATGCTAGGGCTTATTTTCATGGTAGAGCTCATCTTCAGGGAAACAGCGTACCTCTGAAATTTAGTCTGCTTATGCAGACTGTAGTAAAGACACAATCAGAACAATATGTGGCTTTTGACACGGAAAACACAGCAAGACAAGAGCAGAAACCTACACAAACCTGAAAAAATGTAAATGTGCCTACAGAAGGATTTAGCTGCTATAGGTTCGCAGTTTTCAGTTCACATTTCTTGCATCAGCCGCGACTCACATCATTGACAGCTACAAACGTCAATTCTTACTTTGCTGAAACTGTTATCCGCAGACTCGATCAGCAAGGAGTGCTCATGGCCTGGAGTCACATCAACGCTGGTGCCTGGGGAAGACGTCCACTCGTTTGACTGCAACCTGCCCCAAAACACATAGAATTAATTCAGTTTCTTATGATCCCCAAACCAACACTGCAACACACTTAGGAAATGAGGTATTTCTTCAGGAAGTCGTCAGCCACTGCAAGCAAGCCGTGGCCTCGCTGACAAGCGCTGGTTTCGCCTGTCCAGCTGTGGTGCCTCCGGCTGAGCGGGATGGGTGGCCCGGCCAGCAGGACCCTCCGTCCCCAAGGCGAGTCTGGCAACACCAGAGCAGGGCAGGACAGGCAGGTTCTGCCCTCCCTGCACGTTGTATTCGCTCAGTGCCGGCCGCGTCCTGCGCCCAAGCCACGGAGAAAGTGACAGTCCCAGCCGCTCGATGCGCAGATGACCATTCCCCTCCAGCAGAGAGGAGAACCCAGCGGCGGGCAGCCGAGCCGTTTCTTACCCCAGTTATATCCTGTCACTCAGAATACCTTTGTGCTGTGTTTTCCTTTAGTCTTTCAGGAATTTTAAACACTTTAACTTAACTGAGGTCTCTGTGTTTTACATGAGAGCTTTCCAGTGAAATTTCCTAGTGTGTGACTTGAAAGAAGCTAGGGCAGATGATTTAACTGTGTACTTCAAATTCTATGAATTATTTTGGAAGCCAGCTCTGGTCTCAACAGCACTGGTTCTTGCTGTTTTCTAGTGACAGATGCTCAAGATTGCCAAGATACGGTTAAGGGATGAAAGCAGAAGCAGCACCGTCCATCTCCAGGCGAGCACCAGTCGGTGAAATCAGTTGCAGGGGGATCTCACAGGCGCTGATGCTGCAGTTGCCTGAGCTGTGTGGCAATTACTAAGGAACTTCATCCAGAGTTCTTCCATACAGACCTCCTTTTTGGATGAACCATGATGTGTGTCAGAAGAAAGGCATTGTTTTCATGTAAAAGAATCCAATAGCGAGCTTTACTTCAACCAAGATACACAGTGTATTGGGTATAAATGGCACGGTTTTGGTAACAGGGAGGCCAAGTGAGAGCTGTGTGGCAGGCGCCCATGAAGCCTTTCCAGCTGGCCTGGCAATGGACAATGGTTCCCTGCCTGCCAAAACCACAACCAGAGGAGCACATGGTGCCTCTCTGATCAAACATATCTAACAAAATGTGGTAGCTGCTACGGGAAGGAGGAAATGAGTAAGAAACAAGGAGCAGCAGAGAGGAGTCACTACGTATTCATCCCAGCCTCACCAAAGGGAGCGAATGTAACATGGTGCAAACAGGACTGGATACTTGGACAGGGGGAGGAGAGGTGTCCTGACTGAAGAAAGGCAGAGAGAAGTGTCTTCCCTAAGTGTTTAATTGTTTCTCAATGCCCAAATCAATTAAAATAATATGTTAATTGGCAGTACATCGCTATTGAGTAGCAATTTTCAAGTGAAGACTCTTTTGCCCATGACGCACCGGTGCTTACTGAGGAGACAGATCCCCTGGAAGGAGGAAAACACCCAATTCCCAGCCTCCAAATTATATTTTCCAGTATTTAATTTAACTAATTGAGGAAGCTGGCATCTCATTTCTAGTCAGACTTTGTCTTAATGTCTAGTCAGTTGTCTCATTCTGTCCTTGTCTACAACTGCAGGACAGCCTGAACATCAGGGAACACTTTTTTACTGCCGGGTGGCTGATCCCTGGCACAGGTTGCATAGGCAGGTTGTAAAGTCTCCATGCTTGGACGTACTCAAAAGCCACCTGGCCATGGCCCTGGGCAGCTGGCTCTAGGTGGCCCTGCTTGAGCAGGGGTTGGACCAGACGATCTGCAGAGGTCCCTTCCAACCCCAGCCATCCTGTGATTCTGAGACAGACACGGCGCAGCCGTTTCTGCGCCCCCAGTGACACCTGGTAGAGGATGCAATGAAGCGCAGAGCAACAGGGAACCAGGGTCACCGTACTCCTGTGGTGACCCCGCCTGTCCGGCCGAGCTCCTCACCTCCTGAGCTGGTCCTGTGCCGCACACAGCGCCTCCTCGACAGCCAGACGACGGTCCCGTTCTTCCTCCAGCTGCTCCTCCAGATACCTCAGATCCTGCTTTGTGCTGCTATGTAAGTGTTCTGTTTCGGACAGCCTGTCAGAAAATAACCAAGTGTATGTCAAAAAAGGGCTAATTAATGGACTATTCTGTTTCTATTATAATCACTGATGCAGTATGGGAACAGATTCCAATTCCCTTCCACTTCACACAGAAGGCCTAGTTACCTTTTACAAATATATTCAAACTAATTGGAAAGCAAGAAGCAAGATAAATCTCTTGAAGCTTCCGTTTCACATCAGGAAGGAGTTCCTTGGCTCTGTCATCCATGGCCCCACCTTCTGAAAATGATTTTGAAAGGGTACATGGAGCCATGTGCTAGATCTCAGTTCCAGAAGGTTACAAGGAGCCATTTGCTAGGTCTCAATTCCAGACATTCTCAGGCTAATGGCCCTGAGACCAGGACGGTTGATGTACGTAAGCAGTTGCTGAGGATGTAGCCCATCAAACCAAAGATGCTAATTTGGCTGGTGACGGTCAACTGGAATTGCTGCCGCATGGTGTCTCTTCAGTTCCTGGAGCTCCGTCCAAAGAGAGAACTAACAACAGCTGTCAAATGTGACAGTCCCTCCACCTCTGCAAGGTCCGAGCTGGAACTGAGTTTTTCCAACTCTGTGACACAGACTAACAGAAACAGGCTCGCCAGTGGCCCAAAGAGCACCCAGCACTGACACCCCCATCCCTCTTTGCTCAGGTTTCTTTACCTCAGCTGCAGCTCCTGCAGTTCTGGTGTGTAACTGCCGCTCTGAGGCTCGTTCTTTTCTTGGGGTGCTCCTGGAGCAGCATCTGTTGCAAACAACTCCTGGAAGAAGCAAGAATGGAGGGCAGGTTGCACTGAACGAAGAGGACAGAGTAGCTGTAACGCTGCACAGTCAGTGCAGCCCTCTGCAGCGAGATTTTCCGCCGCTCGCACCGAAGAGCCGCCCTCACCGTGCCCTTGTCCGCAGGCTGCAGCTCCTGCAGCCGCCTCTCCAGCAGCAGGCAGCGGCTCAGGACCTCGCCGTGGTGCTGCCGGCTCTCGCCGCTCCGGCCGCTGCCGCGCAGCTGGAGGGACAGCGCGTTCTTCTCCTCGAAGACCTGGGAGAGCTGGGGAGAGAACACAACCGCTGAGAACTCGTGGTTTTGAGGAAGTGAGATTGTTCTCTGTGTAACCAGGAGTAAGAGTTCTGCAGAGAACACGGGAACTGCCACACTGCACATCGCTAACATCCAAAAACCAGTGACGATCTCCAGCAGTAGCTTGTGGCTGAGGCTTCAGGAGTCCAAAAACATCAACACGATGTACAGAACAACACGCTTCCAAAACAAGATTTCTGAAGTGCAGAGATTGACCTAAACCTTTCAGAAATACTATCAGTAAATTATGATTTTATATTCTTGCTTGGTTCTCAAATGCAACACTCTTTCTGAAGATTGCTAGATTCGGAGTCCTCCATTTCAACGTGGGAATCGGACTGCTTGTGATTCTGCACTGAAACACACACTTTTTCAAGATCACCAGCGTGCCTTCCAAGTCTGGAAAGAACTCCCAGCAACAGAAATGAACCTGGCAACCACTTTCTTCATGCAATCTTGCTCTCTGGTCCCTGTGACTGGTCTCCCTCTCTCTCCCCTTCATCCTTTCTCCATTGTCCCCCCAATCCTCTCTCTCCCCTCTGCCCTTCTCTTGTTCATTCCTCCACTTCTTTTTCCTCCTCCCTCTGGTCACCTTAGGGAAAGGGCACTCAATTCAGTGGCAGGAAAGTTGCCAGTTCAGACACACTGTCACTGATCCTCCTGAGGACGATCCACTCGTGGCCTGGAGTGTCCCCCGGGCCACCCAGTCCAGCTGTGCCAGCTGTCACCTCTCCCAGGCTCCTGCCCACCCCAGTCTGCTCACTGAGGGGAGAGCAGTGAGAGATGGAAACGGCCTTAGTGCTGTGCAAGCACTTTTCAGCGACAGTTACACACCGGTGTGTTACCGACACCGCTTTAGTCACAAACCTGTAACAGCGCCCCAGGGACTGCTGTGAGGAAAATTCACTCCATCCCAGCCAGCTCCAAGGCACAGAGCTTTTAACATCATCACCACGGTATCCACATTTGGAAACCGAGGGGCTCTGAACCAGACAAATGAACTGCTACACAGAAACTGGCTGCGCCACTGGACTCAAAGGCAACAAGAGGTGGCTTAACAGCCAGCAAGGATCACAATACTCCTGGGGCACATATTGCTCAATGCTAAGAGCAACGTAAGGTATGACACAGAGTATAGCAGCAGCAAATCTGCAGTCAATACTGAATTTGGGGGAGTGGCTGACATTACAAAGACCAAAATTTCAGTCTGGAGGGACACTGAGAAACTTTAGGATTGGGCCAGTGTGAGTCCTAAGCGCAGCAAGAAGCGTAAAACTCTGCACCTGAGGCAAAACCTGTGTGTCGGTACAGGGTGGGACGAGGCTGCCGAGGCAGCTGTGCTGGGGAGCAGCAGTCACAGCCGCCGCTGAGGCGCCCCAGGAGCACGGCCCCGCTGCGACCGCGGCAGGCAGGCCACGGAGGAGAGGCACGGAGCGAGGGACGCTACTGACGCCAAGCAGAGCGGGCAACAGGACTGCACCTGAACTACGGGGACTGGGTTTAGGCCACTCACTTTCAGCTGTGGAGATCCCAGGTGACTGGACCTGTGCAAATGCAACACCCATCCACAAGAAGGGTCAGGAGGAGGATCTGGGGAACTACAAAGGTAGGCAGCATGACTTTGGGGCCAGGGAAGGCCATGGAGTGGATCATCTTGAAGGCCATCACACAGCACGTACGGGACAACCAGGTGATCAGCATGGGTTTATAAAAGACAGATCCTCCTTGACCAACCTGATCTCCTTCTATGACAAGGTGATCTGCTTAGTGGATGAGGAAAAGGCTGTGGACGTTGTCTACCTGGACGTTAGTAAAGCCCTGGCGCTGTTCCTGCCAGCATCTCCTGGAGAAACTGGCTGCTCATGGCCTGGAGGAGTGCACTGTTCGATGGGTACAGAACCGGCTGTTATTAAAAACTTCTTCACCAAATGGTTGTCAGGCACTGGAACAGGCTGCCCAGGGCAGTGGTTGAGTCACCATCCCTGGAGGGGTTTAGGAAAGACGTGTGGACATGGCGCATAGGGACACGGCCTAGGGGTGGACTGGGCAGTGTGAGGTTAACGGTTTGACTCTGTAATCTTCAGGGTGTTTTCTGGTGCTAAAATGGACAGAGAAATGGGAAGGAGTCCAGGAAGAGGCTGCTGAGATCATCAAGTGACTGGAGCACATGGTGCCTGTGAGAGCTGGGCTGCTTTAGCCTGCTAAAGGGTCATTTTAAAATAGCTTACAATTAAATTAAAGGGAGTCATAAAGTAGACAGAGCCAAACTTGTTCTGGTAGGGGCAGAAAATACAAAAAGGGGCCAGAGCCACATGCTGTGGCTTGCAAGAGTCAGACTGGACACTAAGGAAAACATCTGCATTAACAGTGCAGAGCAGCACTGGAGAAAGGCCCAGAGAGGCTCTGCCACCTCTGTTCTTCCAGCGCTCAGCTGGGAAAAGCTGAGACTGACCTGGTCTAATGCTGGTGACAGTGCTGCTCTGAGCAGCAGAGGATGTGCTGGGTCATCTCCACAAGTCTCTTCTAACCATCATTTTTGGTTTTGTTACTCCACTAACGCCCACAAGAACAGAAAGGTCCATTCCTGCTCCCTGAGCCATATTCAAGCCTCCCACATTCCTCATCCCAGACTCTGCAAGCAGGTGTAAGATACAAGCAGTACCTTGCTGCTCAGTTGCTGGATTCTGAGCTCTTTTTGGTGCAGCTCTTTCAGGCTCTCACTCAGCTGGGCTTGGAGGTGTTTCCTTTCTGTTTCTATGCTTGAGAAGTCGCCTCTCAGCACTTGTGCAGAGATCTGCCGGGGAAGGAACGATGAAAGACACACTGCACACACGACAACCCCTCTCACATCAGCCCTCTCTGTTCAGCATTGGTCAAAGCCCAACGTTATTCCTCGCTCTGGAGCTTGATCTGCTCAAGCAGAACAGACAATGGCGAATAAACAGAGATAGCCATCTGGGCTTTTAGGAGAGATCACTGAACTTGCACATACAATGGGGTGGGTCCTTCTCAAAAGTTGTCTTAAAGCTGTCTGCAATACAGGAAGGAAAAGATGTATGAATGAGAACAAGAAAAACAAAAAGCAAAGCAATGTCCACATTGCTCTCATTTGACACAGACTAAAAGGTCAGCACAGACGCATTCTCCTGGAAAGCATCACCTGCACACTGTTATAGCATTTTCTTTGCATATATGCATATATGTATGTGTGTCAAAGAGAAAAGGGCAGATTTCCTCCCTCCTCCACTGACACAGAAGCTTCTCACTGTAACGTTACAGACGCGGACAGCAAAGCTCTGTCCTTGCTCACCATGCAATGGTGTCGCACACGCAGCGGGCGAGCGCCCTTCCTTACACCGAGCAACACACCCAGGATATCCCACTCCACTTTCAGGACTGTGATACATGGGGAAGAAGGCAGAAAGTGCAATGTTCCATCCCCAGCCTCTCTGGGCTGGAGCCAGGATTGCAGATCCTCGTTGTGGTAAAAACAGCAATAAAAACTCCATAGGAAACTCAAAAATTAGAATGTGACATTAAAAGGAAAACTAAACCAGAAGATCTGAGATTCAAACATAGCACGAGAAGCAATTCTAAAATAGTCAGAAAGACCTGAAAAGTTTCATACTGACTGAAGAACCTAAGGTGCCCAGGAAGCCCTGTCTCTCCCACTGTCTCTCTAAAGCATGAGGAACCGTGAACTAACAGAAGAGCACATAAGGGTACGTCAGAGCTTTCCCGAGGTTTTCAGTGGTTCAAGTTGAATTGTTGCTACAGTACTCGGAAGCCCCACATCAAAACCTGATACTGCAACCTGTACAAGCTGAATACAAGTGACACAGGCTGCTTTGACTGAATTTCAAACCACACATTTCCAGGCAATAAAGGAACCGTAGGTGCCCCCACCTTCGCCGGGTGCTGCTCTGCTGCAGGCTGGGCCCTGCCGAGGGGCAGACCCCTTTCCTGCACCATCTCCCGCAAACGGCTCAGCTGTTTGTCCTTCTCCGCCAGGGCCGCCAGGCACTGCTCCTTGATGCTGCTGTTCTGCCTCTCCCAGGCCGTCTTCTCCTGTCTGCCCAGAACCACACACAGGAAATGACCAGAAAGTTACCGGTATCACTTACAACATCCAGGTCAGAACATGCTGAGGATGATTCTATTTCCTATCATTACTCCACGCCAGAAAATAAGTTTCATAACTAAAACAGAACAAAACAGCCCACTTAGTGCACGAACCCAAAAAGCAGGGTTAAGGAAGTATTCTCTGTTGGGCTCAACACTGCAGATTGTTCAACGCTCACACTTTCAGTACCCCGGACATGGTTTTGATCTCGCTGTACAGAGCACTCTGTCAAGCAAGTCATTGCCAATGCCACTTGTCATCACAACATTGTCACTGCCTCCGTCAAATATGCACCAGGACCACAACACGGATCCCAACATGCAAACGTGAGGCTTTGGCTTCATTTACGTTTGAGAAGCCAGAGAGGTGATAGATAAAACTGCTGCTTCAGCCTGCAGGAGACCTGGGGTTGTTTGGTTGGGCTGGGGCAGGGGAGGGGGGAGGGACACGGGTTTTGTCACTTTGCACAAGAAGGAGCTGTGCTGCTCCCACAACAATCCCGCCCTTTCGCCCCAGGTTCAGTGCTTCCAGATGATCTCTGGAGTGCCTGAAAGGGTCTTTCCCCATTTTTACAGCAGAGCACATCTGTCTGACCAGTTTTAGTCCAGCTGGAGATGGCAACTTACTAGACTGGACTTACTTTTAAAAATAGAAGACATAAAGCAAGTGAAACAGAGGATTAGACAGTCACAGAAAATCTTCTCAACAATGACATCGGTGGCATAATAAAGGGTGTTCATCATCTGGAATGTAGAGTTCTGTAATCACACACAAAAGCTCCAATACAGGAAACAGCCTAAGTTTCCTATCAAATAGATTATATCTGTCACCACTGGATAAAGGAAATAAAGGGCCACTGATCTACTTCACACAGGCATTTCCTCCCCACATCTGGGGCGGACACCCCTGGCCGTGGGTCCGAGGCGCGGTGACGTGGTGACCGCTGACAGGCGAGGCTGAGGATCCCAGGGATTTCTGCTCTTGGAATGAAAGAAACGGCACTTTTGCACCCCCGAGGCAGTGAGGAAACGGACACTTCTCACCTGAGCTGCTGGAGCTCCTGCAGGTAGGAAACGCTCTCCTGCCTCAGCTGCTCCTGGAGACGGCGCTGTTTATCCGCATCTTGCTGACATTCCTGCAGCTGTGCTTTTAAGCGAGAATTTTCAGCGGATTCTACCCCGACCAGTATGTACTGCTGCTGCAGATTCTTCAGCTCTCTTACCTTCAATTAAAGGGAAATATCAGAGTGTGACAACTGAGCAAGCAGCTGGTTTATTGCTTCTAAGTGTTTAAGAGCATTTCTTACTGTGGCATGTGCAGAAAAAAGTCACATTCAGACAATAGAGAAACTCTAAATGGAGTCAGTGATTACAGCAGTCTACTGAAAACTGCCCAGAAATAGAAAACCTCAGAGAATTCTATTGTCAATGAGCAGCGAGCTTTGAGACCTTCTGCGAAGGTTTAACATACGTTAACAAAAAGAGTATCATATTTTAAATCAAGCCAAACAAGATAAACCATCCTGCAAAGCTAACAATAAAATCAGTTTCCATGTGTCAGAGAAGATAACATGCGTGGCACTTTCTAAACCCCTGGGACCGGATGGAGCACGCCCACAAGGGCTGAGGTGGTGGGGAGGCAGCTCGACTGCCTTTGAGAGGTCACGGTGACCGGGAGAGGGTCCTGAAGACTGGAAGAAACCAAATGTCATCCCTACCTACAAGAAGGAGGAGCAGGGGAACTGCAGGCTGGTCGGCCTCATCTCCATCACGGGAGAGCGATGGAGCAAGGAATTCTGGAAACCATTTCCAGAGACATGGAAAAAGAGGTTGTCCAGTGAAGTGGTGGAATACCCACCATTGGAGATATCGAATATCTGAGAGGACGCTGTCCTGGGCGCTTACTCCAGCTGACCTCTGAGCAGGAGGGTTGGGCTAGAAGATCTCCAGAAGTCCCTTCCAACCTCAACTGTTCCATGAGGACAGTGATCTGTGTTTCACATTGCAAATACCAGATCTAAGTGTGCTGAATTTTAAGATCTGAAGATCCAAATCTCCTATGGGGCTTCAAGTAAGAGCAGGAAGAGAGAACAAGGACTTACTACTCTGTCTCTGTCGTCCTGCAAGGAGGACAGTGCCTTCTTCAGACTCTGCACCTCCGAAGGAGTGGCGGGAGCGTTCCCTTCTGCTTGTTGCTTCACTTCTTGCACTTTAGGCGTTTGGCGCAATTCATGCAGCAGGCGGTCTCGCTCGTTCTGGAGGCTCCCCATAGCCCTGGAGAACGACGCGAGCTGGGCGGAAGAGCCTTCCAGCTCCGAAGACAGACGGAGCAGCTCATCGTCTTTGGCTCTGAGCTGCTGGCAAAGCTCCTCAACCTGGGCCAAGAGACCTCTCTCATCAGCGGCTTTCTGCAGTTCTGTGAGCTCGGATCTCACCTTATCTCGGTCCCTGGCAGTGCAATGTTGCTCCTCTTGTAGCTGAATCACCTGTTTCTGAAGATTCTGCACCAGAGACTTTTGTTCCTCTAAGTCTGCAGAGTATTTCTGTTTCACAACATGCAGCTCTTCATTGGCCTGGTCGCGGCTATCCTGAAGAGAGCTCATGGACTTCCCGAAAGACTGAATTTGAGCTCTGAGATCTTTGTTTTCATCTGTGACCGCAAGAAGTTTCTGTTCCATTTCCATCAAGTCCCGTGCCAGCTCTGCTACTCTCTCTTCTGCTGTTTCTGTTTCGTTCCTCATTATCCCTGCATCGTGGTGCAGGTGCTTCAGCTCCTTCCGCAGCCTGTCCTCCGCCTCTCCCACTCTCTTGGCGGCGTCCCTTCGAGCACACGCTAACTCCGCCTCCAGTTCCGTTACCCTTTTCTGCGAGAGGGAAAGCTTACGACCCAGTTCTTGCGTCTCTTCCTCTCGGGCCTTCAGCTGCGCTTGACACTCCGCGACAGGACCCCCCTCACGTAACGCTGTCACCTCACCCTGCACCCGAGACAGAGAGGACGTCAGGGTTTCGATCTCCTCAGCCATTCTGGCTTTATCCTCCGCCAAGGCTTCCACGCGCTCCCGGAGGCCGCCCTGCGCGCGCTCGGACTCGCTCAGCTGGGCTTCTGCGACGGCCTTCTCCTTCTCCAGAGCCTGGATGCGCTGAAGCTGCGCCTTGAGAAGCTGTTTCTGCTGGGAGTCCTTGATCGAAATCACTTGGTTCAGGTCTTCTCTGTACCGCACCAGCTCCGCGTTCAGCTTGGCGTTCTCGGAGTTGAGGTCGTCCATCCGGCTGTGAAAACTCCTGATCTCTTCCCTGAGCTTATTGTTTTCGGCTGCGGACTCTTGAATTAACTGGTCTTTTTCCAAGATGATAACGAGATGACGTTCCTCAAGTTGCTTGTAGTCTCTCAGTATGCGGTCTCTGTCATCTTGCAAAGACGACATGGACTTGGTGAAGGAATCCAGCTGTGCCTTCTGCTGCTTACTTTCTTCTCTGCTTATCTGCATCTTTTCAGTGAGACAATCAATCTTGTCACGAAACGTGTTCTTCTCATTTTCCAAGGCTTTTTTATCTTCTTCCTCCTTACTGAGCCTCTGCTCCAGCTCTTTCATCTCTTCAGAATGTTGCTGCTGTAACTCAGATAGAGCAGCCATAACCGCCTCTTCCTTGGCAGACAGCAAACTAACGATCTTCTGATCCTTGGCACTGGTTTCTTCATGCAGCTTATTTGTTAGGTCCTTGGAAGCTTGCAGATCAGCCTGAAGCTGTTCGCAGCTGAATTTAAGGTTCTGGATGGTGGTCTCTTGTTGCCTCACCACGGCTGCCAGCTCCTCCCTGGCCCGTTCGCAGCGGGTGAAGGAGCCCTGCGAGTCCGCCAGCTGCTCCCTCAGGCCGCCGATGTCCGACTGCAGCCGGTGCCGCTCGCTCTGAGACTCGCTGTGCAGCTTCCGAGAGGCTTCCAGCTCAGCCAGAAGCTGCTCCTTCTCCTCCTGCAACACTCCACACGCCTGCTGATGGCGCTGAGCCTCCCTCCTGGACTCAGACTCCTGCTCCTCCATGTTGAGTTCCAGCCTGAAAGCAGAGAAGAGAAAGTCAGTTACAAATCAGTGAAGAATATCAGTATCCAAAAACCACAGCAATCGTTTTCATTGATTATTGTAATTCAGAAAAGCCACAAGATCAGTTTTACTTTAAGAAAGCAAACTGGAAATACCCAGATGATCAGTTTTCCCTCAATTTCAAGGCATCTTTTGAAGCCCCGACTGCACCATCTGCAGGGAGCGGCGCTGGGGGAATGCACTTTAAAAGCTGTCCAGTGAGATAAATCTTTATGTCAACATTGAAAACATGGAGGGGGTTAAATACTGAACGTTATAACCTGTTCACTAAAATACTACTTTTCTCTCATTCACTGTAACTAACAACGAGTCACTGTTCTCCTACCTTGATGTTCATCTCATGTTCCAGCACACATTTTGATCACGAACTTTAAAGAACCGTTTTCCTCATGCAAGAACAGTATGGTTTTGAAGTTTAGAAATCCCCAGATGTACATTTTGGTACGTTTCCACAGCTCCATCTTTCCCTCACAATCAATTTTGGGATGAAACTGGAATTAAGTACCCAATGCTCTCTTGATTTGCCAGGTTTAATTTCTGAATGCAACGATGTTAGGCAAAAGCACCCATTTCAAATTTCAGATGACTAAAGACTCTAGATAGTACTCGGGTGGCTACTGCTCGTCACAGAGAGCAGATTTAGCACAGGCACCCAGGAATATTTCACAGAGTTAATCTCTCTGTACCCTGTGCAGATGACAAACAGACAGTAACTCCCCACACACACCTCCAAACATCATCTCTATCCAAACGTAAGTGATCCAGGAGATGAGCCTTGCGCTTGTGGCTTTATTAGGAAGGCTAATTATGCTCTCCATTTTATGCATTCACTAGTCTTGCCAAACACACATCACAGTTAGCATATCTACCTATTCGAAATTCTTCCTTTCCGGTACACAAAAGAAAAGGGGAGTCCTCGCTCGCCTCTGGCTGCTGCCTTGGCAAAGGGAAATACGAGAATACCAGCCAGGTCATTACCACCTCTTACCTGGATATGTGAGCCTGAAGCTCTTCCACACGCACGGCCATCTGCTTCACCTGGTCCTTCAGCACAACACACGTTTCCTCTTTCAAACGGATCTCCTCCTCCTTCTTTTGAACGGCCTCAGAGAACGTCTTCTCCCACGCCTTTGACTGGTCTATCACCCTGTCCCTGTCGTCCTGAAGGGCAGACATGCTCCTGGAGAAGGCTGCGAGCTGCGCCAGCGTTCTGTTGAGGCTGCCTTCCAGTTCCTTGGCCTCTTGATCCTTGGTCTTCAAAGAGCCTTGAAGATCACCAAGCATGGTTTCCATAAGGCCTTTCTCCCGCTGCAAAGCTGCCAGCTTTTCTTCCATGTTTTTAATTGCCTTTGAGTGTTTGTCTCTCTCCTGTTCCAGTCTTCTCTCCAAGTCCTCCTCTTTTTTCTTCATTTGAACTCTCATGTTCTCTCTGCTCACCTGCAGCTCTTCCCTCACCTTCACGCTCTCGGCCACCACCCTGGCTGCCTCGCTCTGCGTGTCGTCCAGCGTCACCCTGCACAGCGCCAGCTCCGCCCGCGCCTCCCGCGCGTCCTCAGCTGCTTTGGCTAAAGCCTCTTTGGCCACCTCTACCTCCTTCTGAGACTCGCTCTGCACAAACTCCAGAGCTTTGACGGTTCTTTCTAAACTGCTGTTCTTTTCCTGGCTTTTAATACAGTCCTTCTGCAGCTGCCTGATCTCCTGCTGTTTCTGTTTCAGCAGTTCCTGGAGCTCCTTTACATGGGTGCTGTCTCCCCTCCAAACGCATTGCAGCTTTTCTACAAATTCCCTTTGCTTTTCTGAACTTGCTTTGCTCTCCTCTTTTGCCATCTGACATTTCTTCTCCTCCTCCAGCTCGTGCATCATTCTCTGCAGACTCTGAAGCTCATGTTTCAGCTCCTCGTTTTTAATCTGGAAGTCTGTTGCATCTTGCTGATAGTTTCCAATACTCCCATTAAGTTCTGCCAGTTGATTCATGAGCCTTTCTTCCAAATCGTCCTTCTCGGCCTCCAGCGTGTCCTTCAGTTCTGTCATCCTAACGAGGTCATCTTTGGTTTTCTGGACCGTTTGTTCCATTTTCGCTACTGTGTCCTTAAGAGCATCCAGCTCACGGACCTTCTCTTCCACTTGGGTCTCTAAAGCCCTTTTGTCACACGTTAAAGCCTCGACACACGCGCGCATGTCCCGCAGCTGCTGCTCGGAGTCCCCCCCGTGCTCCTGCCGCCCCGTGATCGCAGCGCTCTGCTGCGCGGGGGAGCCGGGACCCTCGCCGGGGCCGCCGCCTTCACCTGCCGTTCGCTCCAGCTCCGCAGCAGGACACTCTGCTCTACAACTCACATCCACTCCGTTTTCAGCCCTCTCCACTGGTGACGCTGTGTCAACTGCCCCGTTTGTTTCTTCCCCTGCTGTGTTCTGAGCAACATACTTGTCCATGAGTTCTCTGCTTTCCTTCAGCTCAGATTCTGTTAACTGCAAACGACACTTCAAGTCTGCGACCTCTTGACTAAGAGACTCCTTTTCAGCCGTCACTGTCTGAAGCTGAGCAGAAAGAGACTGGTAATCCCTGCCAGAGCTCTCGGGATCTTCCTGCAGGCCGGTGTTGGTGAGGACATCTCCAGTCCTGCGCAGCTCCCCATCTCTGAAGTGCATCTCTGCTCGAAGCTTCTCATTCTCCTCCTCTAGCTCCAGGATCTTCTGTTGCTTTGATTTGGCAAATTTCCTCATTTTCTCCTTCATCCCATCAATCTCCTGTCCTGCCTCCTGTAACTGTTTATCCGTTTCCTCTTTTTCTGCTTCTACACCTTTCAGCTTAATGAAAATGTCCTGCTTTTCCTGCCTGACGGCCTCCAGAACGCGCTGAATCCGCTCAGCCTCGTCACTCACGTTCTCATACGACTGCAGCAGGGTTTCGTACTCTTTCTGAAGCTCCCTGTGTTTCTCGTGCCACTCAGAGCTCTCAGCGGCTTGAGAGCACTTCAAGGACTCCATCTCCGTCTCCAGCTTCTCCTTCTCTAGAGCAGCCCTGTCCAGACTGAACGTCAGGTCTTTACAGCATCCAGCAAGGTTCCGATTTTCCATAAGTACTTTATCAACTTCTACAATAAGTTTTTCTCGCTCTTCAGTAAGGCTTGCTAGCTTTTCTGTTAAGGTATCTGTTTCTTTAACACGGCCACATATTTGGCTTTCCATATCTGTCAACTTGACACGAAGATTTTCAATCGTAGTTTTAGCGTCAGCCAGCTCCTCTTTCAGAGCTTTGCTCTCCTTCAGCGCCTCTTTTCTGGAGATGAGCGCAGCCTGCAGCTTTCTCTGCATTTGGTTCTTCTGTTTAGCTGCTTCTGCATCACCATCTTGCTTCTCCTGGATTTCAAGCAACTCTGTTTGCAGCCGCTTGCTTTGCTCCTCATGCGCCTGAGCCTGCATTTCCAGCTGACCACGCAGTCTCTTCACTGCATCCTCTTTTTCCAGCAACTGTGCCTGCACATCACTGAGAGCTTCACTTCTCTCCCTTAACTGCAGGTTCAGAAGCTCCATCTCTCCATCCCTTTGGCGCAGCAGTGCCTGCAGCTCCTCCAGGCCGCCCTCCCCGGACTCCTGTGCTCGGCTCTCCTCCAGCTGGGTCTGAAGACTCGCTGCCTTAGCTTCAGCTTGGCCAGAGGTTCTCTTCAGCCCTTCTATCTCCAGAAACAACTGCTCTATGTGCTCTTGCAAACGAGAGACCAATTCTGATTTGCAAGCAAGTTCGCTTTGTATATGGCTAGCATGATATTCCAATTCCTCTTTCTCCATCTGCAATTTTTCAAGTTTTTTCTTAAACTCTTCCCCAGAAACATCTGCAACTTGTACAAGCTCGTTATTTGTTGCATTTTCTGCTTCCATGCGTGAAGAATCCAACCCGGCTCGATTCTCCAGAGCACGCTCTGCTGGCCCCTTCTGCTCCTGGAGCTGCCTGAGCCGGGCCTGGATGCTCTCCTTCTCCTTGCTCTGCCTGTCGAACTGCTCTTGCAGGATGCTGTACTCGTCCTTGTGCTGTTTCAGCTGTTCTCTGTGATGCCTGTCTTTTTCCTGAGCCTTTTTTATAGTGTCTTTGCGAGACACCAGGGCTTCCTGAAGCTTTTTTTGCAGTTGTTCTTTCTCTTGCTCAAGGGTTGAAATCCTCTCTTTCAGCGCAGACTGTTGGTTTTCTTCAGGATTCATAGCTGCTGAACTGTTTTCTTCATCTTCTTCATAATCTATCGGGCTTTCATTGGATTCAATTACTTTGTCAGCAATTGTCTGACTGTCCATGATTTCACCTTTAACTGAAACAACATTGGTTTTGCCGTCCAAGCTTCGCCTCATTTCCTCAATCGCCGCCTGCAGCTGCGCTTCGGTAGCTTCTTTATCCAGCAGGTCCTTGCGCATCCTCTGCAGCTCAGCATCCTTTTCAGACAGCAGCTGAACCAGATGCTCCTCGCTGGGCTGGCTTTCCAGATTCACCCATCTGCTCACCACGCTCGGCATGCTTTCTTCTCCCTCAGCTTTCCGAGCCGCTGCGGTTTCTGGTTCGCGTTCTCCTCTCAACCGCGCCAGTTCGCCCTCCAGGCTGCCCACCCTCCTCAGAAGCTCCTTCCTGCTGCCCAGCGCCGCCTGCAGCTTCCGCTTCACTCGCTCGTTCTCTCCTTTCAGAAGCTCCAGTTTATTTACTAGTCCCTCACTTCCTTCGGATGCTGCCTCCTCCGTCTCACGCGGCTGCTCAAACGCCCCACATCTCAGGGATGTGTCTTTAGCTTCTACGTTGTGGTCTTTTTCTTCCTGCGCTTTCAATAACAGCCTGGTTTGCTCTCTAAGACTCCTCAGCTCATTTCCCAGAGAAAACTTCTCTTCGTTCAGCAGGACCATTTTCTCGGACATGCTGACGCTGATCTCCGTCATCTGCCGGTCCTTCTCCAGCAAGGCCTGTTGCAGGCTCTCGATAGACCCGGCGTGCCCAGCGACCAGCTGCTGCAGGCTCGCTGCTTCGCGGCTCTTTGAGGCCAAGTGTTGGGACAGCTCCTCCATCTCAGCTGTGTTCTTCCTCAGAAGCTGTTCTAGATCGAGTACTTCACGTTCCTTCTTCTCGTTCTGGCTCCTCAGATCTTTTAGCTGCACGTCCTGGTCAGAAAGCTGAAGTTGCGCTTCATCCAAGTCTTTCTGCAAAGCTTCTATTTTTACCTCCTTGGATTTGAATTCGTTTTTGAGGCTCTGGATTTGTTCTTTCAGAAGACTGCTCTGACTGTCCGACAGCCTCTGCTTTTCTGAAAGAGCCAGGTTTTCCTCAAGCTCCTTCACTCGCTCTTTCAGTTCTGCTATGGTAGAGAGTTCCTGCATCTGATGCAGCAGCTGATCTCGCTCTTCAGCCAAAACACAAAATGCACTGTCCGAATCCTCTATTTTTTGTCTGTATTCCTCGGCCAACTCATTTAGCCTGTTTATTTCTGCGCCTTTTTCTCCTAGATCTTTCCTATAGGATTCTTCTGATTTCTGCAGAATTATTTGCAGTTCTGTAATTCGGTTCTGTAACTGCACCAGTTCTTGATCCTGAGAGGTGCGCGGCTGCTGTTGCGCTGCGGAGGCTGCTGGCATTGCCCCCGTGTCCCCTCCGCAGGGGACAGCGCTTCCCTGCGGCGCTTCCTGAAGACCGGTTCTGTTTTCCTGACACACACCGCTTTGCTGCAATTCTGTTTCTCTCAGCAATGAGCTACTGCCCGACTCACTTTGTGTATCTGAAGCCTTTTGCTCTTCCCTCTCAAGACACAACATCTGGGAATCACCTTCCACCTGGTCATCGGCTTCTCCGGTTTGGCTGCCTGTAGAAGTTCGGCCACTTGGCCCCTTGAGCTGCCTTTTCAGAAAAGTTATTTCTTCTTGGGCTTCTTGCAGTTCCAGCAGCAAAACTGAGAGTTCTCTCTGTTTCTCTGCAGAAATATATTCTAGCATTGCAGGTGGACAACTTTCCTCAGAAAACTGCTCGCTTGCATCGGGAAAGCCGTCTGTTCTCGCCTAAAAGAAAAGAACAGGTTTCAACTTTCCTTTGCACCCTGTGAAAGGGGCACTTTTGGAAGCATCTGCCTCCCCCACTGTGTAGTTTAAGGATACCCCTTCTTGAGCTGGCTACTGCAATAAATAGATAAATAGCCTCTCTGAAAACTCCATTTGTAAGTTAACATGAACCAAAAATGAATGGCAACATTTCTGGCTAGTTCCCAACACACATTGTCTTTCACAACAACAAACACTTGGCACCATTAGTGCTGCTCCCCTGGGAAAAGGTTTGAACCAGAGCATGAGGAGACAGAGTCAGAACTAAGCAAAGTGTCTCTAAAACAGCTGCTCCCTCCCGAAGAGCAAGCGAAAAACCTCAACCCAGCAACGGAACGACTGAAAACAAAATGAAGCGTTCAGAATTAACACCGGCTGCAGCTACCGAGAATGTAAGTCCAGGGCACTAAGCGCTCACACAACCGTAAGGAAATGATCTCCAGCACGTTGCCCTTGCAAGCTGCAGTCACTGAAACGGGATGTATGGCGTGCATCTAAATAACCTGCGCACAGGACCCAAACCCCTGAACTGGCTTTGGATTCACATACATCTTGGTCTAAAGTCACGGGTCAGACGCAAACGGCAGGATACGGCTGTGCAGGTGTAAACGCTGACAGGCGTGCTAGTTAGCTGGACTCTGCTCGTGGTTAAGACATTGAAACGGACAATTCCAGGGTTGGATTAATTGACCCATTTTCAACATCCAACTTGGTCCAGCTGAGCCATGTGCTAAAGAACCTGTTATCTCCACTGTAATAAAAGGGCTTTAGAAAATAGCCCCAAGGCTTATATCTGTCCTTGAAAAGACCATGTGTCTGTGTGTGTCTCAGTGTCCCCGTGTGTGTCCCAGTGTCCCTGTGTGTGTCCCAGTGTCCCCATGTCTGTGTGTGTCCCAGTGTCCCCATGTCTGTGTGTCTGTCCATTGATCCTCCAGCATACTCCTTGACTACAGGCAGGCGGAATGTAGGAGTCTGAAGTCAAGCAGGATGAGCTGGCTCAAAATGCCTTCTCCAGTTCCAACATGAGTCCCAAATGTCAACTTTTGCCCTAATACTTCACAGTAATTCATATACTATGAAGTCTCTCTGTTGAGGCGGAATGTATTAGATGAAACACAGCATCGTCTGCATCTGCTGGCAGGTTGGAGCAGAGGGAGCAGTCTGGAAAGAGCCCCGGTCTTGCCCTAAGCTAACAAACAATTCCACAACAAATTCTTAGTACAGATATCCATAGGCAAAGCAGCAGGTGTCTAATCCTGCCTTATTCTCACCAATACACTGACTGCAACGGTACCCGCGGCTGCTCCCAGCGGAAGAGCACAGGACAGTCTGCTTGTGTCCACCTACCACAGAGAGCCCAGCTTCCTCCAGTATGTCAGACCCCCATCGGGGCACTGGGAACGGTGTGACAGGCATCCCACGACAGCTGACACTTTGTATTTCCTGAGACTTGTCTCAACTTACCCTATGGTCTTGCTTACCCTATGGTTTTGTTGAAGAACTAACCCAAAAGAGGCAGAAAAGAGCACGAATATGGATCAGCTGGATCAAGGACACAAGAATTCCGCACAGCTAAAGAGAAACACAGTCTGATAAGAACACAGCACGAGCAGCATTTGAAAGCTATTTCTGTCTTTCATCATTAATCCTGTTAAAAATAACCTTCCAAAGAGGATTGTTAAAAAAGGCCATAACAGCTTAGCTGTTTCAAAGCCAGCCCTTGACCTGTTTTAGTTTTAGCTTGTTTCAGCTCCTTAATCATTACCTGCTTCACACATTCCGTGACCATTGGAGCGTCCCGCTGCGGCTCCCGCAGAACGCGTTCCGTGACCATTGGAGCGTCCCGCTGCGGCTCCCGCAGAACGCGTTCCGTGACCATCCGAGCGTCCCGCTGCGGCTCCCGCAGAACGCGTTCCGTGACCATCCGAGCGTCCCGCTGCGGCTCCCGCAGAACGCGTTCCGTGACCATCCGAGCGTCCCGCTGCGGCTCCCGCAGAACGCGTTCCGTGACCATCCGAGCGTCCCGCTGCGGCTCCCGCAGAACGCGTTCCGTGACCATCCGAGCGTCCCGCTGCGGCTCCCGCAGAACGCGTTCCGTGACCATCCGAGCGTCCCGCTGCGGCTCCCGCAGAACGCGTTCCGTGACCATCCGAGCGTCCCGCTGCGGCTCCCGCAGAACGCGTTCCGTGACCATCCGAGCGTCCCGCTGCGGCTCCCGCAGAACGCGTTCCGTGACCATGGGAGCGTCCCGCTGCGGCTCCCGCAGAACGCGTTCCGTGACCATCCGAGCGTCCCGCTGCGGCTCCTGCAGAACGCGTTCTGTGACCATCCGAGCGTCCCGCTGCGGCTCCTGCAGAACACGTTCTGAGTGCGGTGTTTCTGAAACAGTCAAACACAAACAATTCCCTTGAAAATTAAAACTCTGATGTAGAGAGTGACGATATATCCCTCCAGGAGCTTTAGAGAACAGGGCACACGGCTGTTAGCAACACGTAGTGGAGATGTGTAACATTGTCATTGGATACTGCATTTTGGGGCTTTTTTTGTTCAGTGTAGAATCACAGACTGGTCTGGGTTGGAGGGACCTTAAAGCTCATCCGGTCGCACCCCCACATGGGCAGGGACACCTTCCAGCAGCCCCATCCAGCCCGGCGCTGAGCTCTGCAGGGACGGGGTACCCACAGCTGCGCTGGGCAGCCTGGGCCAGGGCTGCACCCTCAGGGGAACAACTTCTTCCTTAGACCTGAGCTGAATCTCCCTCTTCCCGTTTAAAGCCATGGCCCCTTGTCCTGTCACTCCCTGCCCTTGTAAAACGTCCCTCTCCAGCTTTCCTGTAGGCCCCATTTAGGTGCTGGAGGCGGCTCTCGGGTCTCCCTAGAGCTTCTGTTCTCCAGCTGCACAGCCCAGCTCTCTCAGCCCATCCTCACACGAGGTGCTCCAGCCCTCTGAGGACCCCAGCTCAGGATGCGATGAGGGGGCGGACTGCACCCTCGGCGAGCTCGCAGGTGGCACACGACTGGGAGAAGCTGCGGATACAGCAGAGGGTTGTGCTGCCATTCAGAGGGGCCTGGACAGTCTGGAAAAACGCGCAGACAGGAACCTCACGACGTTCAACAAGGAGAGGTGCAAAGTTCTCTACTGGGGAGGAACAGCCCCACAGCACCGGTTTATGCTGGGGACCTCCCAGCTGGAAAGCAGCTTTGCAGGAAAGCCCCTGCGGGTCCTGGCTGACACCAAGCGGATGGGGAGCCAGCAATGTGCCCTGGCCACAACGGCGGCAAATGGTAACCCGGCTGCATTAGGCACAGCGTTCCTTGGCCCCAGCTCAGCACTGGTGAGGCCACCCCGGGGTACCGTGTCCAGCTGGGTGCTCCTGACCACACCAGAGACAGGGCACACTGGAGAGTCCAACCAAGAGCCACGCGGATGATTGAAGGACTGGAGCACCTCTCTAGAAGGAAAGGCAGAGCAGGCTGGGGCTCCTGAGCCTGGCAAAGAGAGGGCTCAGCGGGCATCTTATCAAAGAGCATAAATACCTGAAAGAAGAGTGTAAAGAAGATGGAGCTGGGCTCTTTCCAGTGGTGCTCAGTGACAGGACCAGAGGCAATGGACACACACTGGAACACGGGAGCTTCCCTCAACATCAGGAAACATTTTCCACTGTGCAGGCACAGGTTGCACAGGGAGGTTGTGGAGTCTCCCCGCTTGGGGATACTGAGCAGCCATCTAGACATTGTCCTGGGCAATGGCGCTGGGTCCCTTCCAGCCCCAACCATTCTACGATACTCAGGACATAATCAAGACGTTTTGATACTCCAGACCAGGAGATAGGCAAAAAAATAGTTCCTGTATCACATCTGGAAAAAAAACATCAACCCTCCATGTTTGAAAGTAATAATTATGGTTATTTAGCTTCCATGATTAATTGCTATAGGAAGAAAGCTTCTATTCATATTTGGTACCAACAGATACCATCTCAGTCTTCTCACTACCTGGGAAGACAAGGAATGTGTTCATCTCCACGCTGGCCACGTGCCAGTAAACATCTGTCTTCAGACAATTTGAGGCAGTTTGTGTGTCACAGATCCTGAATCTTCTGGGGGCCTTCACCTCCCCGGTACCTGCCGGAAGGGTAACAGGGAAACACGTCCCAACACGGCAACCTGCGAGACTGCTGGAAAGCATCAGAGGTAAGTTATTGATGCAGGCACTGGATGGGCCGAACAAGAGTGACACACAGCTAGGTCTGCTGTTCATAAGCAGGGAATAACCAGCTGGATATGTGATAATCGGTGTCAGCCTTGGCTGTTGTGACTGTGAAACACAGGACTTAAAGATCCTGAGCAGAGTGAGGAAGGGGGGCGAGAGAGGTGCAGATTCCAGACTCCAGGAGACCAGGCTTCACGTTATTTGGGATCGAGGTGGGATCCCAGGGCAGAGAGCTCCGAACGGAGCAGAGCTCAGTAAGGCTGGCGGGTTTGTAACGACAGCACCATCCCAGCACAAGGACGGGTCAGTTCGGCACTCAGGAAAACCAACGCACCAGGAGACCGGCTCGAGCGAACAGGGACTCCTGGCAGAGCTCTGAGGCCAAGACGTGTTATATAGGGGATAAAACCAGAACAGGCTGCAAAGCACAAACTCAGGTACATTTAAGGACAACATTAGAAAAGCCAGAAATGACTGCACTGAAGACTTGCAAGGGATGGCAAGGGAACAAAACAGCCTCTGCCTCTGCATGGGCAGTAAAAGGCTGAAGGAGGAATACGCAGGACTGTGGTTGAATGAGTTTTACAACTTAGTGACAGTGCGCACAGGTAACGTGAGATACTCCGCACCTTCTTTGTCTCTGTCTTCACCAACAAGGTTTTCCGAGCCTCTGTCCTGAGCACTGAGTCCAGGACTACCTGTGTGAGGAATGGAGCGATACCGGTTCACGAGAACAGACAGGTTGTCTTGCGTTCGAGGGAACCGAGAGAGCTGGTCAGCATCGCTGCCAGGACAGTACGGTCACCGAAAAGCTATGAAACTGAGGGGAGCCCACTATGACTGGAGAAAGACAAATGGTGCATCCATCTTCAAAAAAAGGCCAAAAACATGATATGGCAAACTCCAAGCCAGTGTGCCTCACTTCAGTCCCTCCAGAAGTCACAAAGTGAGTCCTCTCGGAGCACGTTAGCAGGCACAGGGGAAAGGCAGCAGCTAAGAACGCTCAGCGTGGATTTACCACAGTTACATCACATTTGGGCTAGAAAATTGCCTTCTATGCATTTGTGGATGAAGAGAGAGCAGCGGATAGCATTTATTTTGACTTCAGCAAGGCTGTTGCCAGTGTCTCACACAATATTTCTGTATCGAAAATAAGAAGCGATGGTTTGGACTGAAGGACAACTCAACGCACAAAGAACTGGTTGGATGATCAGGCCCAGAGAACAGCGGTGGACAGGCCACGCTCTCTCTGGAGGTGAGTAACACGCGGAACACCAGAGGTCTGTCTGTCACCTCTCCTGTTAACGTCTCCATCTGGGACCGGGAGGCAGCAGAGTCCACACTTGGGTCTGGAGAACATGGAACACTGCAGGGAAACAGCTGAAAGGGCTGAAACACAGGCAGGGCTGCCAGTCACCGCAGGCTACACAGGCCATGGGAATGGGGCAACAGGAACCTCCCAAAATTCAACAAGGACAAATGCAGAGTCCTGGGAATACAGGCTGGGGACAAGCTCTGCAAGAAAGGATGAAGAGAATCTGCTAGACACGAGCCAGCAAGCGTGCCTGGCAGCAAACGTGGCCAACAGCATCCTGGGCAGTGTGAACAGCAGCGTGGCCAGCAGATCAATCCAAGATCTCTCTTCTTCTGCTGGGCACTCGCTAGAGTGCATTTCAAATACTGCAGTTGGTCTTGGACCGGCAGTACAGGAAAGACACCGATAACCTGAAGCGAGCTCAGTGGAAGACCAGCAAGACGGCCACAGGCTGGAGCGCTTTCCCTGTGAGAAGAGGCTGAGGGAACACAGAAGGCTTTGGGGAGACACAAAAGCAGCTTTTCAATACCTATGAAGAGATTACCGAGAAGATAGAGCCAGGCTTTTCACAGCGGTGCAAGGCAGGAGGATGAAACACAACACACATATACTGAAACTAAACAGTTTCCAATCAGATGTAATGAAGACCTTTTTTTGCCACAAGTACAGTCAGGCACCGTAAGAGGTGCCCAGGGAGGCTGTTTTGTCACCGTTGTTGGAAGTTTCAGGACCTGGCTGGATACAGGCTTGAGCAACCCAGTCTGATCTCACAGTTGATCCTGTTTCCAGGAGGAACCTGGACTAACATCTGCCTTCAGTCCCTTCCAACATAAATCATTCTCTGAGTCTATGATTCATCTCAGTCCTAGTTAATTCTATTAGAGATGATGCCACAACCTTTAGTGTAAGAGCCAGTAAAAGAACTTATACAACAGAATCATAAAGTACCAAGTTGGAAGGGACCTCAAGGATCATCTGGTCCAAGCTTCCTTGGCAAAGCCCGGTCTAGGCAAGCTGGCCCAGTACCCTGTCCAGCTGAATTTTAAAAGTGCCCAATGCTGGGGAATCCACCACTTCCTGGGGGAGATTATTCCAATGGCTGATCGTTCTCATCATGAAAGACTTCCCTCTTGTGTCCAATTGAAACCTCTCCAGGATTAACTTGGACCCAATACCCCTTGTCTTTTTCATGGGAATCCTTGTAAAAGGTAGTTTCCATCTTCTTAATACTGGGACATGATTATAAGATCTCCCCTAAACCTTTTCTCAAGGCTCAACAAAATCAGCTCTCTCAGCCATTCCCCAGATGGCAGCTGCCCCATTCTCGGATCATCTCTGTGGCCCTTCTCCGGACCCTCTCAGCCTGTCCACATCTCTTTGTATAGTGGGGACCAGAACTGAACACAGTGTTCTGGATGTGGCCTGACGAGTGCTGAGTGGAGTGGGATTACGACTGTGTCCCTGCTGGCGATGCCCTTGCTAACGCAGCCCAGCACCCGCTGGCCTTTGCCACCGGTCACTCACACCGAGCGTGTTGTCCACATGGCCCCCGGGTCCCTTCCGCTGCGCTGCTCCCCAGCCAGGAGATCCCACCTGCGCTGCTCCCCAGCCGGGAGATCCCACCTGCGCTGCACCCATGGATTACAAGACCTTACAAGACCTTACACCTGCCCCTGCTGAACTTGAGAAGGTTCTTGTCAGACCACTCCCAGCCTGTCCAGGTGTTTCTGCAGGGTGGTTCTCCATTCTGAAGCGTCCACTTCCCCACTCCGTTTGGTGCCATCAGCAAACTGCATCAGAGTACACTTGATTCCATCATTCAGGTCACTGATGAAGATGTAAAACAGCGTTGGGCCAATATCGACCCCCGGGGCACCCACTTGTGGCAGGCTGCCAGTGTGAAAAGGAGCCATTTCCCGCCACCCCCTGGGTACGGCCTGTCCGCCAGCTGCCCATGGACGCAGGACCGCTGGTCTGGACCGAAGCGCACCGGTGTCCCCAGGAGGAGGCTGTGGGAGCCCTACTGAAGCCTGGGAGAAAGCCAGGCAATCGCCACCCACCACTCGCTGCACACGGACCCAGCGCGTTGCTTGTCTCAGGAGGCGCTCAGGCTTGTCGAGCACGAGGTGCCCGTTGAACCCGTGCTGACTGCTCCCAGTCACTCGCTTCAACTGACCTGCGACCGCCCCCGGGGGATCCATTCCATAACTCTTGCAGGGACTGAAGACAGACTGTCGCGATAGACCGTGCGGGAACATGACGCACACAAACCATACAGTAAACGGGTTCTACCCACTCTGTCTCATGGCCAAACACCAACCACCGCTCCATACCACAATCAACACCATGAAGGCAGGCCTGCCATGCACAGCCCCATCTTTTAATCATTCCAGATTATTTACTCATCGGTTTCTATCAGTCTTTTCACTGTCTTAAGATTCAAATAGCTCATTTTCCCTTTAGAATTCAAACCTACCTTAGCCACTGGAAAGAATTACAGAGTATTTTTTAAGATCTTGACAACAAAAGCATAATGAACCAGTAGCCACAGACGAGTTTATTATCTAAAAATAGGCAAGAATTCAAAAATAGGTAAGACAATCATGTTACCTTCAGTCTTCTGTCTCTCCAAGTTTTCCGTGGGTAGGAGTGAAGTCCCACTCTGATCTTCCTGATCTGTTATTTTTTCCTGTGAAGCTGTTTCATTCTGTTTAAACATAGGACAGAGGGGAGAAAGACAAATTTCAATACAGTTTATACCTATACAGCAGTCTTTGATCTTTCACTTAACCTTTTAACAAATCACAGTATCACAGTATCACAGTATGTTTGGGATTGGAAGGGACCTCAAAAGATCATCTAGTCCAATCCCCCTGCTGGAGCAGGAACGCCTAGGTGAGGTCGCACAGGAATGTGTCCAGGCGGGCTTTGAATGTCTCCAGGGAAGGAGACTCCACAACCTCCCTGGGTAGCCTGTTCCAGTGCTCTGTTACCCTCACTGAGAAGAAGTTCTTTCTCAAATTTAAGTGGAACCTCTTGTGTTCCAGCTTGATCCCATTGCCCCTTGTCCTATCATTGTTTGCCACTGAGAAGAGCCTGACTCCATCCTCATGGCACTCACCCTTTATATATTTATAAACATTAATAAGGTCACCCCTCAGTCTCCTCTTCTCCAAACTAAAGAGCCCCAGCTCCCTCAGCCTTTCTTCATAAGGGAGATGCTCCACTCCCTTAATCATCTTTGTTGCCCTACGCTGGACCCTCTCCAGCAGTTCCCTGTCCTTCTTGAACTGAGGGGCCCAGAACTGAACACAATATTCCAGATGGGGTCTCACCAGGGCGGAGTAGAGGGGAAGGAGGACCTCTCTCGATCTACTGACCACCCCCCTTCTAATACACCCAAGGATGCCATTAGCCTTCCTGGCCACAAGGGCACAGTGCTGGCTCATGGTCATCCTGTTGTCCACCAGGACCCCCAGGTCCCTTTCCCCTACACTGCTCAACTTTTACATTACTCAAATTGACTCCTATTTCTTTCCAGGCTTCCACAACCGTAACGTCTGCTCATCAGCTGAGAGCCTATAAGAGCCTTTCTCAAGCAATAAATCATAGAAAAGGAATTCAGATTCAGTTCCCCAACGTATGGAAGAATTTCAGGAGACTCATGAAAAGGTCATACCTGCTTCTCCAGTTCAGAGACCTGCACTACTGAATGGGATCTCAGCTCCTTCTGACCGCAGGTAAATTCTTCAGATTCCTGTACAAGTTCATCTAATGGAGGGAAAAGGGGAGTTAAGGTGTGTTCTTGCCTTTTTTGCTGACATATATCCAGTTTAGACATATGCACAATAGTATATGAGATTCCTTATCTCTCAGTCACTGCTTCAGTTTTGGGCCATGAAAGAGCTGGAAGAAAATCAATTTGCAATAAGAACTTCAGACAAGATCAATGTTATTGGCTTTAATACAAGCCTGCAGAGAAAATGGTACTATTTGCTTTTCCTGGTTATTTCAATTTCAGTAGAAATTCAGAGTAAAGAATGCGGCACATCTAATAAGAACTTACTTGCTGGAAAAAATCCAGCAAGTTATTAAACTAATTAAAAAATGCATCTGGCTCAAGAAATCCATAAGCCTCAGAAGGTTATGGGCTGGGACAGCACCCCACATGCTACCCTGCTCATGCTCCTCCTTGGTCACAGCCAAAGGAAAGGTGGGATCGCACCAGAGACACCTCCAGTTTGGTACAGTACAACCACTCTCGTGTTCCTACGCAATTAGGAATTGTTACACTAAGACTGCTACGAGCTATTATAAAAACAAAGCCAAACAGAAGGCAACCCAGTGATCCTTAGGCCCTGCTTCACCAAAGCACAGTGCTTGCTCACCCTGTGGTTTCTGTACTGCAGCACTGTTTTCAGCAGACAACACCAACAGCCGATCAACGTCCTGCTTCAGCTGCTGGTTTTCAGCTACAAGGACAGCATGCCTGGACTGCAGCTCTTGCTCGGCCGCCTTCAGACAACTGATCTGCAGGTTCTTCTCTTCCACCTCCAGCCTTTGTTGCTGCTCCAGGTCTTTACACTTCACGTCTAATGCAGCTTGTGCTCCTCTTGCCTCTTCCAGCTGCCCCAGGAGACACTGCAGCTCCTCCTGCAAGCGATGCGAGCACATCTTCCTCTCAGCCAGCTCCAGCTCCAGCTTCTCTCTGAGGCCACGAGACTCTTGTCTCTCTGATTCTAGCACATCCCTCAGGGAGCCCAGCTCTACCTCCATCTTCTGGCACTGATCTCGGAGCGTCTGCGAGAGGGTATGGAAATTAACTTCTCTCTCACCTTGTTCAACACATTGCCAAGCAAAGTACCCCAATTATATTTTAAAACTGCCATTAAATAATTCTCAAATATCTAAGTAGCAGAAAACAGGAAATAACACCACTCCAGAAGCTGTCTCACCATATTAGCAAGCTCTCAGCAAAATATACCAAAGAATATCTGTCTGTGCTCTAATCTGGCCTGGATACTGCACCCACAAACAGTGTAGCTGCAGCAGCACTGTGTTAGTCCCTTTTGCTGTGGGTAAAACGTGTATTTGATGTCTTTGAATGTATCAGTCAGTGGTGGAGTATGGACAGATATTGTCCCTCTGGGTCACTCGAGATGGCAGCTGCAGCGTCCCTGTCCCTGCTGTTTGGCTGGACCTGCTCTAAGCTCTGCAGACAGACCTGCAGCTCCAAAAGCCGGCCTGAGGGAGCCCCCACTCATTTCATGCTGGAAACCTGTGCCAGAAATAAGCTAATCTGGTATCTTCCGAGCTACTCAAAAAGGTCCTATCCACCACTTAGACAAGAGTGAGGCAATAAGCAAAGCACAAACCGGTACCTGGTTTTGTTGTTCAGCAGCACGTAACTGCTGCTGCAGCAGCTCCACCGCCTGAGCGCGTCCCAGCAGAGCTGCCTCCTGCTCCTCCAGCCGCTGCTGCAGCGCCCGCAGGTTCTGTGGGACAGACAGTGCTTCACCAGGACCCGGAGGCTCACATCAGGAGCCAAGGTTTCCCGGCTTCATCCACACACCCTGTTTCCATAACACAGTTAGTCTGATAGCCTGAATAACTTCACTTCTGTTGACACTTACTCTGGAGCCCTGGTGCAGTAGGAAGAGCTCACCATTGTTTCACAAATAGGGAACTGGAGCACAGTAATTTAATACTTCAACTGTTTTTTTTCTTTTGAACTGATACCAAATCAGCAGACTGAAGCCAGGACTCTCAAAGTCCAAACTCATGTCCCAAAAAATCCCTAACAATCAAATCATATCTCTCCCCACCCCTTCCGAGTTACTTTGATGACAACTGCTCTCTCAAGGCGTCTTCAGACTGGTACAATTTCTCTATCTTTCTCCTCCATAATAAGATTATTATATCAAATATACCTGCTGCATCTCTGCTTCCAGATCTGACTGAGCCACTATCTTGAGTAATTCTGCTTGGTGCTGGTGAACCTGCTCTTCCAGGAGAGCTTCCTTCTCCCGAACCGCCTCCTGCAGGGAGCTCAGCTGGAAACACATGCCGCAAAATGAAATGACAAACAAACAGGAAGGTTACAAGCTTGACAGACATGAGCTTGCTCTGAACATGCGTCAGCATATTATGTGTATGAGGTCTTCACCTTGATAATCTTATGTCACCTTGGTCAAATGGTATCTTTATCCTACTAATATGTACATATTAACTGACAATATTTCAGACCCACACAGAATTTAATCTACATCCAGGATAGAATGCGGGGAGGCAACGGCGGGTCTGGGAGCAGAGGGAACACTGTTCCAGCCATTCCAGAGCCCATTGCAGAACAGCAAAGGCAGGCAGGGAAGAACCCAAATTCCAAGTTGGAGGAAGGGACTCCCAGTCCAGGCCTCCGGGGCTGTTCCCGCCTGCTCAGAGAGCCACTGTCCCACCTTCCAGGTGTGAAACGCGTTACAATGACTTCACCGCGGGGCACCGCTTGCACCAGGGGCGGTTACTGCCTAGGAGAGCAGGACACGGCGTGCGATGCAGGTCAAGAGCATTTTGGGGTTGCAAAAGACTTACGGAATGTTTAGAGGAAGAACCAAAGGCAGGGAAATGGATGGAACGAGCTGATTTGGGAAGGAACAAAAACTAAAAATACAGGGTAAGGGAATTAAAAAAGGTCAGTTGTGTAAACAGTGGCTGCTCAAAATGCTTGTCTGGCCAAACCTGAATCAGCAGTCTGTCCTGTCTTCCTACTAAATACCATTTCTAACTCTCCCATTGTAGGAGAGGGTGTCTGTTCAGTGCGTCTAAGCGCTCGTAACTGGAATGGGACTGCGGTAGAAGGGCCTGTGTGTCCACAGTGCCAACAGCCAGAGAGATCAGGGCAAGTGAACCGAAGTGCCGGCAATTGCAGTGGGACCGCAGGTCAGAAGGTCTGTGTCTGCACAGTGCCAGAAGCTTGAGCAAGCGCAAGTGTGCAAGCGACGCTATGATCACTAGCCCGTATCAAGCTGGACTAGCTGGCAAGTAGGTGAAGTAGCCTGGAAGCCAGGACAGAGTGGGGACAGCGCCCAACGGTAAGACCACAGGCAGACTTGGCTACTTGTGGGGCCAGGGGAGCTCTGACCAGCTGCCAGAGACCGCGGGTCTTGGGGCTCTCTGGAGACGAGCCCTGCTCTGTGTGCATGAATCCCCGGCGAGCCGGCTGCGGAGACGCCAGGGCAGTCCTGGCCAGCTGTGTCCATGTGTCCTGTACGTCTAACGGTGAGAACACAGGGAGGTCACTGACCAGAGGGACACGGGTGTGCATGTGTCTGTGTCTAAGGATAAGACCACAGGGGCTGGCTACCAAATGGAGCAGGGGAGCCCTGGTCAGGTGCGTGGAGGGGGAGTGTGTGCACATGCACTAACACGCTCATTTTTCTACAAGCAAGGCACAGGGGATTGGCCATTGGAGGGACCAGGGAGTCCTGGCCAGCTCTGCGCACACACGTAAGCGACGGGTCTGTACCAGCAGCTGGAGTGGAGCTGTGGGCCCTGGGGCTTCGTGTGTCCACACACCAGCAACTGGAGAGACTTGGATCCACGGGCCAGTTACTGGGCTGATGGAGTGTCTGAGCACAGCTGCTGTGAGATCCGCAATGCACATCTGTACATTATCTAACTATTCTGTCATCGGAGCTGCTATAGAGGGGAACAGGGGGAGGCTGTTAGTGCTGTTTTAGACAATCACAGACTGGTCTGAGTTGGAAAGAACCTTAAAGCTCATCCAGTCGCACCCCCACATGGGCAGGGACACCTTCCAGCAGCCCCGGCTGCTCAGAGCCCCATCCAGCCCGGCGCTGAGCTCTGCAGGGACGGGGCACCCACAGCTGCGCCGGGCAGCCTGGGCCAGGGCTGCACCCTCAGAGGAACAACTTCTGCCTTAGACCTGAGCTGAATCTCCCTCTTCCCATTTAAAGCCATCGCCCCTTGTCCTGTCACTCCCTGCCCTTGTAAAAAGTCCCTCTCCAGCTTTCCTGTAGGCCCCATTTAGGTGCTGGAGGCAGCTCTAAGGTCTCCCTGGAGCTTCTCCAGGCTGCACAGCCCCAGCTCTCTCAGCCCATCCTCACACGAGAGGTGCTCCAGCCCTCCAGCCCAGTTTGTGCACAGGTGAGTGCTGGGCGCCTCTGTCTGCGTTATCAAGGTGGCTGGACACCCATGTAGGTCACAGGAGTTGTAGCTGTGCACCCGCTGGGAACACGCCCATGCTCAGCCATGCTATGGCTGGACTTGGGGTCACAGAGCTCGGGCACCCTCTGTCAGGCTGCAGGACTCAGCCATGTTCCCAACAGCGGCCTGTTCTCAGGAACAACTGTCTCTCTTAAACCATCCAGTGACAAGGCGCAGGGAATAGTTCATAGCTGCGTCAGGAGAGGGTCAAACTTGACATTAGGAATAATTTCTTTACCAAGAGTGTGGTCACCCACTGGTACAGGCTTCCTAGGAAGGTGGTCAATGCCCCAAGCCTCTTGGTGTTTAAGAGGAATTTGGGTAATGCCCTTAATAACACACTTTAACCATTGGTCAGCCCTGAAGACGTCAGGCAGATGGAACAGATGATCACTGCAGGTCCCTCCCAGATGAACTATCCTATCCTATCCTATCCTATCCTATCCTATCATGCCAGTGTAAGTGGGGGCTGGGAAACGGGCACACACAGACTGATGAACAGAAAAACGTTTCTGTACCTGCGTAGCATACTTGATTTCAGCATCTTTGAGGCTGACTGTAGCCAGAGCCAGCTGTTCCTGCAGGTCCCGAACAGCCTCCTCTCGCGCCCTGAGCTGCTCTCTCAGTGCTTCAGCTTCCTCTCCATGCCTCTCCCTTCTCTTTTGCTGACTGTCCTGACACTGCGAGAGGAAAGAAGTGGGAGGAAACAGAAGAAAGTAAACTGATCAGTATCAATTAAAACCAAACAAAATAGAATGCTACTCCATTCCTGACTTATAACCAGATGCTTATTTCTACTGCCTTTAAAAAATTTCTTCACTTTACGTTTTGTTTCTTTAAATGAAGTCCTATGTTAAGTAACTGTTTTCCCTATTTCTGTGTAGATACGCACAAGATGCCTTTAATTGGCAAGTTTCAAAGCACTTTAGACAAGCTAATTATCCATGAATGCTTACAATACAAACTAAAGTAAATAATGTTATTAAATAAAACATAATGCATAATCAACAATATGACCACCTTGATCTGTGAGGCTTTAAATGTCACAGATTTCTCTAATGCCAGAAATGAAACATTTTAAATTAGCAACACAAGAACATTCTCCATGTTGCAAAGGGGCAGACACCGAACACTTGAGATCACAGAAAATGCCAATGGAACCGCTAAGGAGATTCATGGCAATGAACCTCTTAGAAATAAGCAAATGAAACATGCAAAAAAAAATCAGCAGTTCTCCTCCACCCCGAGGCACTAAAATCCCCTGCTGGAGACCATGAAGTTTAACTCTGTCACGTCCCATAGAACAAGTGCCAAGGCTGTATCTCCTCGGACAGCCAGCACACAACACCTGCACTCCTTGTCTCTCGAAGACCAGCTGTACGCAGGCACTGCTCCTAAACGGCATTCCAACCAGAAAGGCTCTGCTCCATGTGATACAGCACAGGCTGTATCAAGACTTCACTCCTCTCATTAGAAGGCTATTGTTCTTAACGGCTAATTTACACCAACCCCTTTACCGTCAGTGCTGCAGTTCCCCCACTCTACCGGAGCGCACCTCCTCCACACGACTGCGGGAACAAGCGGTGTCCCCCTCTGCCCGTGGCTGAACAGCCAGGCTGCCGTGCGTGTCTGGTGAAAGCAGCTACCAACGCCATGGGAGAACGGAAAACCTGCTGCTGTTCTCAGAACTCATTGCCTAATCCCAGGTGAACAGAACTCGACAACACTCCACGTGAGGTCTTGCCACACTCAGTACAATAGTTGGAAGGAGAACTGTTTGCCTTACATAAAAAGGAGTAGACCTCTTTTTAAAATCTACATCACACTGATTAACCGATAAGCTTTCCCTCATTTTGCCTTCAACAGATAAATTTGAATTTTGAAGCAAGAACGCTCATTAGTTCAAAGCAACAAGTCTGCACAAAGCCACGTAACAGCTCACGGGTCTGCACGTGCTACACATGAATAAGCCAAAGGAGCCCCGGCCCCGGACAGCGATGAGAAGCGAGACGGTCCGACGGCCTCGGGGACTCACTGCCCGCTGCAGCCGCGGGGCCCGGCCCTGGCCGCCCAGCACACAGCGGCAAGAACCGGCAAACGCCTGGTCCTGCACTGTTCAGTTCTGCTCTGTTTTTATATTGTGTCAATCCTCAAGATCATCCAATTCTTCATGTATGAAAACCAAATGCTGTTCTGCAGTGAGAAAGAGTCTCAAGATTGTACTGAACTATAGTAGCCTACTTCTATTATTTTGTGATGCCATCAATCAAAACCAGCAAGCACAAGTCATGGAGCCAATCTCGACTCCATCAGCAGCCACCTCTCACCTGACAGCTCTCACACTCACCCGTTGCTGTTTCCTATCATCTTCTAATCTTCTTTTTCATGGTTTCAAACAACCCACATCTTCTCTGGTTCAATGAACATCATCCGATGTCCTGCAACCTGTCTGGACTCCTGTCACATTTCCCTTGCCTAACACCACAAACTTTTTAAAGAAAACTATGTGGTCAGCAGAACAATTTTAAGTTTTCAGAAGTGACCAGCTCCAGTGGGAGTTTTTAGCGAGTGGTTAATAGCTTCTTTAAGGCCTTGGTACAGGACACTTTATCCTCATTTTTTACCTAGCTTTACACAACTATGGCTTGTTAACCATAAAACTTTGTGGTGGCACAGGAAGCTACGTGGCTAGAAAAAAAAGTTACATCTTTTTTTACATTGAAGTTAGTGCCTTTCAATTTTAATGATCTCCTTTCTTCCTTGTTCTTACATTTCAGCCAACCTGCCCTCTCCTTTGCTGTACTAATACAACAGATAACATTTGAAACTTACAGTTCAGATGGATGTGTAATTTCTGCAGGAAAGAACTTTGCTAGAACAGATGACTGAAGTCATGCAAAACGAAACCGGCCTGTACTCTGAGGAGATCAGGCTGAGCGCTCCAGGGGCACCTGCAGTACCAGCAGCACAGTGGTACAAGTACAGCAGGGACACCCCGCTGGAACTGTGCACATCCTGTTAACAAGAGAGGCCCTGCTAGTGCACTGGGACTGAAAACGCAGGGTGGCACCAGACTACCCGTAGAGGCCAACAGCTCTGAGGTAGCCCTGTTCTCCCAACCGTGGGACATACCTGCTCTTCACACAAGGTTTGTGCAGGCAGTGGTGATCCTTTCTCTGTCAGCTCCTCAATGCGTTTGTTTAGAGAGGCCACTTTGGCTTTGGCCTGAAGTTTAAGTTTCATCAGCTTAGCATCTGCAGCCTCTCGCTCTTCCTGCAAAAGGACACAAACCAACCGCATTTAAAATTCCAGCGCTGCCACCCTGAAAGCATCACTTGGAAAAGCTACATTATTTGTCAGTCTGCTGTTCCTTGTCCAAACCTGCCCCCCCAGTAACAGTGCTAATTAAAGCACGCCCGGGAAACGAATTCGCTCTGAAGAATTATACATAGCAAAATAGGTGGCTCTAGTACTTCCTCCTCAAGGGACACATCCCTCAAGGGACTTCCAGCAGTTAACGCAAATCAGTTTGATTTCCTCTGCTATATGCCGTCCCTCAACACTACCTCAAGTAACTGCACTTTCTCTCACATCGTGCCCCAGGGTACACAATAGATATCTTCGGTTACGTGCCATAAAATCACAGGACTGCTCCTTGTCTCAAACACTCTGAAGCAGGGAAAGAAAAGCCTCACACAAAACAGATTAGTATATGTTAGAGCCACCATCAATCTGCACGGGCCTTGACGAGCTCCAAGACAAAATGCTACATAACCGGGATGTAACTTATCTAATCTAGCAGGAATTATTCCTACACAAAGTGAACAGAAGCTACCCTATATCTCTCGGGTTAGGGTCTATTCTTTGGATTCCAACAGTTCTCCGGAATTGATGCATTTAGTAGTGCAGGTGCCTCAAATATTCACAAACAGACAGAGACTGGCTTGCACAGGAAGCTGAAGCAGCACACCACTCTTGCTCCCAGGTCCCCAGTGACAGAAATGATACCTTGAGTACAGTCTCTTTCTGCTGGAGCAGGGCATCCTTTTCTCGGATCAAATCCTTCAGCTGAACGACGAGCTGCTCTGTTTGGGCGAGGCGCTCCAGCAGCTCCTCAGGCGCCTCCGCCATGCTTTGTGCTTGTGGCTCTGCAGCTTGGACCTGCAACAGCGAGATGGAGGGTCTGGAGGAAACGTCCAAACGGGCTGCAGCACAGCATCTGCAGCTCCAGTCCTAAATGCCGCACTCTGTTGCTTGCAAGCACTTCATGTAGCCTATAAAACTATACAAAATTAGGTGAAACCAGTAGGAAAGCTCAGGATACCCATGAGCCAACACACAGAGAAAGCAGCAGCAGATCTGCCATGCGTGGCACTGGAGAGACTCCACCATCCACACACTGTCCACGGTTCCAAGTACCAAAGGGCAACGTACAGATCAAGCCTTCCACTGTCACCGGGCATGCAGAGCTCCCCTTTCTGCCACACAGAATAGGCAGTCTTCACCCTAATTCCAGTTTGTTCCCTAGGATCACCTTGAGATGTGGAAACTAAGGATTATGGTCTGTCCCACAAAGTGCTGACTTAAGAGGTAAGGAAAACAGAAGCAAAGTGAAATGGCAGCTGTGTCCGGCAGGAAACAGTTCTCACTGCAGTCAAATGATCCACACTCCCCAACCCAACTCTCAATAAGATCTGAAAGTCTTGAGATAACATCACACTTACTGCAATAAAGGATTCAGTAACTGGATCTCCATCATCTCTGTCATCACCTGACAGTTCTTGTATAACAGTAGTTGCTAAACCTGACAAACGGCTTAGCATCTTCAGCCTAGAACAAAACACAGAATACAGTTACAGAGGTGAAACGACCAGGAGGAACAAGCAGATGAGCAGGCTCACAGGGAATGCGTCTCCTCTGCCCAGAGAGAAAAGCCAAAGTAAAACCTCGGGAATAAAGAAATGATCTTGTTAACAAAAGCAGCCAGACTCTGGGAACATAAAAGCCGAGCGTGTGCTGATAAGACACATACAGATGCCCCCACTACTCTACATATACGATCAAAGAATACATTTTTATGCCAGATTTCAAGTCACTATCATAGTTTATTCTTGATCTTTCTTAGCAATTACATTACAGAACCACGATCTGTTCAGTTTAATCAACAGAAGAGTAAGTGATTCTTAAATGAAGTCACTTCCTTACACCAAACATGGCCTGTAAATACATAAAATAAGCTTTCTGTTAACAAGTAGTGGGAATGGTGAACTCAGTCCTGATGTTTGATAAACAGATGCAAGTGTGTCACATTAGAGAGATGATGAGACCTCTGCATGCCACACATGTGGCAGGACGGGACCTTGACACGGAGGGTCAGTCTGGAGGGGCCATGCACTGCCTGGCTGCTGCTCAGTGTACCTTCTTTTCTTTCCCTGAAATTCAGGAGCCAAACTGCTCCAGCAAGTGGAGGTGAAGCAGTACCAGCCAGCAATACATCATTTGCCATTCTGAAGGAGAGTGGAAGATTAAATTCTCCATCATTAACCCAGACAATGGGATGTAATCCACCTCAATAAATCCACCAAATTCTAATGAGTGGTTGATGACCTAAGTATAGAGCTGCCAGCCAGAGGGACTCCCATGAGCTAGAGAAACAGATGCACAGAAACATCATGAGGTTCAGAAAAGACAGATACAGAGCCTGACACCGGGATGGAACGAACCTCTGCAGCAGCACAGGCTGGGGACCAACGGGCTGTAAAGCCACACCGCAGGGAACAACCGAGGGATGAGCCCAGCGTGAGCCGGCGCTGCCTCCCCCAGCACAGGGTCCGCGACAGTGACAGTGACACCGCAGCCAGCAGCCCGAGGGGAGCAATTATTCCTCTCTGTTCAGCACTGACGAGACGACACGTGGAGTACAGCCTCCACTTTACACAAACATGACAGTGACAACAAACCAAAGCAAGCACAGCAGAGAGCCCCCAGGATCATCGGGTGTTGAATTACAAGACATACAGAGACGCTAAAAAACACTGGACTTGTTCAGCCTTGTGAACAGGGTAAGGAGGGGATACAACAGCCACCTTCCCTACAGTCGCCTGTTAGGCAGCTAAAGACAGAACCAAACACTTCAGGGCACGCAGCAGATGGACACGAGGCACTGGGCACAAGTGGCAGCGCAAGAAACTTCAATCAGAGGAAAAAAAAGCACAGGTAAGATGACAAAAAATACTGGAATAGGCTCATAGCAACCTGACTCAACTTTGACGTCAGCTGTGCTAAGAAGTTTGACCAAAGGAACTCCCAATGTCCCTTGAGACCTAAATCTTTCTAACGTTCTACGAAGAAAGGTGACACATGACACTTCACATATTTCTTAACAGAAAAGTTACAGATCTGTCCCAACTGTAAGTCCATGCCTGTAAATGGCAAAATAATTTGTAAAAGAAGCTACAACACTGCAAACTGAAACTGGGAAAATTCCCATTAGCCATAAGATCAATAACTATCTCCATCAAACGGAATCTTTCAGTACAACAAGAAGTCTCTGTTTAGCTAGAAGCAGGCTTCTGGAGCTGGCTACAATGATCCACTCGCTCCAGACCTCCTTTCTCTTAGGAAGCAAATCCTTGCTCTTAGCTCAAAATATTGACAATAGAGAGAACAGTAATGCATTATTTTCCCGTAGCAGTCACACCTTCTATCCACCTGATTTTGCAGAAGCAGAAAAATGTCACAAAGCACATTAGAATATCCATAGCAGAAAATGGAGTGAGAACACCAACCTCTTCCATGCACCGAGTAGCTCACAGGTCTGCTAATTCAGTGGTGAAGGGGTTTCCAAGGCAGCGCAGTCACACACGAGTACTTCATGCCGTTCTTTACCCTGCGGGTCCTGACAGGCTGCACGAACAAGTCTCTTGGTGAAAGAAAAAAAAAAAAGAGAAAAATAATCTATCCCACAGTAAAGAAACAAGGCCATTCTTCACCCTACACACTACATCTCGGGATTATTACAGTCAGTCATTTGCAACAAGCATAAAAAGTGAAGTCTTCCCTGTTCTGGAAACCGGATTTCTGCTGTTGTGACCCGTTCTGCTGTGTGGTGTAAGCTTGGTCTCAGCAACCTACAGGACAAAATGCTGCAGAAGCAGCGACTGAAGCAAACAGACAGGCCAGCAAACGCCAGGCCTGAGACAGGCTCCCGCGAGCTGTTCCACAGGATGAAATTACTCAAGCCGTGGTCAGAAAGCCAGCATTGTCCGCACTCTGTATCAATACAACAGCCAGTGAAAAAAGTGACCGTACTTCGCTTGCTCCTCAGCTGGCCGGGGAGACTGAGGCGTGGAATTCGAGAATAATGTAGTCTGACAGAAGAAATTTCCCTAGTAGCACCTGGAAATGTCAACTGTTCACCAAGCTGGCAAAACAAGAGACTCATTCAAACACCTGGAATACCCGGTTCACTATAAGGATAAAGCATTTCTAGTTTTGTAAACCACCACCCCACGATGCCGCAGTGACGAACAGAACCTGCTGCCTTGGCAGTGCTAAAAACTGCCATCCAATATTTGAAGAGGAGGGATCTGATCTTCCCATGGAGCATTTGGCTCTTCAAGTCACAAATGAACAACATGCGGCTGAGATGCCACATGAGGTCATACAAGAAAACATGACTTAGGGCTGACAGAACCAATAGATGATTTATTAGAAGTGGTATTACAAATACGGAAAAAAGTAGAACCTAGGCATCCACAGACATTCATTGCAACCAGCAACAGGTATGGGGCCCGGCACATATCTGCATGCTAAAACATCACCATCTCAAGCATGTGTACATGGACTACGTTGAGAAATGATTCCCTGGCTTCTATCCAGGCTGGCTACATTAAGCCCACACTAAACTCAAGCTCATACGCCTCACTGGGCTTGGTTCAAAACGCAGGGGAACTGAGGCCTGACTGTACCTATCTGCACAGGCACGAACTTTAACAACCTGAACTCAAGTCTTAGAGACTCACATCTTTTGAACTCGTTTTTAAATTGCATTATCAGGGGAGCTGAATACGGCAAGGGATGAGAAGTGGAATGAAAAGTGACTCTGCAACTATACAAACAGCAAAAAGCAGCCCAGGGAGAACACAGGCACACCTCTGAACGTGGCAGGGCCCTGACCACACAAAAAGCAGAGGCACTCACTGTCTTCTGTCCCACAGGTTTTAGTGGCAGGACCAGGCTTCAGGTGTTCCAGTCCACCAAAACCCAACGGGACGCCTGGAGCAGAAGACGATGTACCGTATGCGAAGAAGACCAGGCAAGGGAGCACAAACTGGTCACACACGGCCACGTGGGGGTTGGCAGGATGGACCAGCAGTGCGGAGCTGACACAGAGCTGGGAGGAGAGGCTGACACCCCACAACAGGTAAGCTGCCACCCATGGGACCAGGACAGGCTGGGGAAATGGGCCACTGGAACCTCATGAAACTCAACAAGGGGAAACGCAAATTTCTGCACCTGGAAAGCAGCTCTGCGGGGAAGGACCTGAGGATGGCGGTGGACAAGTGAACCATAGTTCATGATGTGCCTCATAACAAAGGCCAACAGCACCCTGAGCTGCATTAGGAGCGTTGCCAGGAGGGGGATGATCCTTCCTCTCTACTCAGCACTGGTGAGGCCACATCTGGGGTACTATGTCCAGTTCTGGGCTCCCCAGAACAAGAAAGGTGGGAACTCGTTGGAACAAATTCAGTGGAGGACAAAGAGAAGGCTCAGGGAGGATCTTATCACAGAATGGGTGAGGTTGGAAGAAGAAACCTACAGCAGTCATCTGGTCCAACCTCCCTGATCAAACAGGGCCACCTAAGGCCAGCTGCACAGGACCATGTCCAGATGACTTTTGAATATCTCCAGAGGCTCCACAACCTCCCTGGGCAGCCTGTGCCAGTGCTCAGTAACCCACACAGTAAAAAAGCTTTTCCTGATGTTGCGAGGGAACCTCCTGTGCTCCATTTTGTGCTCAATGCCTCATCCCGTCACTGCATCCCACTGTAAAGAGTCTGGCTCAGCCGTCTTTGAACCCCCCCTGAGAAGAACTCCAGGAACAAGTAGTTTTAAAAGCTGTCCCAAAGCCAACAGTCCATCCAGCGCCTGCAAGGTGGGAGCTGCCTCATGCGTCAGCCTCAAGGGCTCAGGGCTGGAACACCCTGGTGCTTGCACTTGATATTTACTTCTGAGCTTGTAGCAGGAAAGTATTATACAATGCTGACCATTTTCCTCATAAACAGAAGTAGATAAACAGAGAAGGACATAGGTTATTCTGTGTTCCACTGCCTCACCCAAATAAAGCAAACAGAACAGCTCTCAAAGACCAGACTGTTGTTTTACCAGGGTCACACTGGCTTTGGTATGGATTTCCATTTTTGTATTTAATAGCAGAACACAAAAGACCTGCAATCTGTTCATGATCTAAGCCAGTACAGTTTGTGTTCTGGATGTACCTGAAAATAACTTTCTGTTCAGCATTGCTATGATTAATGAATTTTTGCCTGTAAGACTTTACTTTGAACACTGGGACTATCAGTAGTGTTCCAGAAGAGGTTTCTTTGCTCTAAAATACACTTCCCCTACTGACCCAAGCAGCCTAAATCCATTACTAGTCACAGGACAGTTTGCATATGAGTGATAAGCAGTGCATAAATCCATATTTTTCTGTCTCTAGGTACCAGTCACAGGGAAGAAAAGCTTGACAGTGGTTTTCCCTAATTCATTCTATTATAAGCTTATCATACATAATTTAAGTTTAATTCCTTGCATTTCCTTTGTTTTGAAGGTAGGCAGACACTGCAGGCACTGCTGCTGCACACAGGCCCTGGACCCAACCTCACACGGGGCAGAGGGGCTGAAGGGATCAGAGACCAACAGCTCCTGAGCACCCGCGGCCCCGGGGCCAGAGCAGCCCCGCAACCGGGAAGGGGACGCCAGCGCCCACGGAGCTGCGGGACCGCGCGGAGCCCCGGGCCCCGCACACCCACCCAGGGCGCCCCGCACACCCACCCAGGGCGCCCCGCACACCCACCCAGGGCGCCCCGCACACCCACCCAGGGCGCCCCGCACACCCACCCAGGGCGCCCCGCACACCCACCCAGGGCGCCCCGCACACCCACCCACGGCGCCCCGCACACCCACCCACGGCGCCCCGCACACCCAGCCCCGCAGCTCGGACGGCGCGGCCGCCGGCACAGCCTCCCCGGGACGGCCCCGCTGCAGTCACACCGGGCACGGCGCTCACCAGCACGGCCGCAGCGGAGGCACCGCCGTGGCGGGGCCCAGGACACGAAGCGGCGCCGCCGGCCCACCCCACGGAGCCGCGAACCCGCGCCGGTTCCTTGGGCTCGGCCGGGCCGGTCCGCTCCCGGCGGGGCTGCACGCTGGAAGGAGCCCAGCCCGGGACCCTGGCCGAGAACCAGAGGCCACAGCCGAGCCCGCAGCCAGCGAAGGGACCAGAACGAGGGGTGCGGAACTCACCGACCTGCCAGCCGCTCCGCCACCTCAGCACCGGAACACGCCGCCGCGTCTTCCGCCTCCGGTGCGGCCGCGCCCCCCACAGGACCAGAGCCAGTCAACTACGGAGATTCGAAGATAGACGTGACCGTCAGCTAATTGCGACGAAGCAGCCTCCTCGGGGTCATGGTTGTCCTGCAACATGGCACAAAATCACCAATCACGAGTAGGGTTTGGGGACCCGCCCAATAACAAGGAAGCAGCCAATCAGCCACGGCTTTCCGAGGCAGGGCGTGGCGAAGGGGGGGCGGAGCGTGTGCTGCGCGCGGGCGGTGACACTGACCGGCGCGGTGACACTGACCGGGGCAATGACACTGACCGGGGCAATGACACTGACCGGGGCGGTGACACTGACCGGGGCAATGACAGTGACCGGGGCGGTGACAGTGACCGAGGCGGTGACACTGACCGGGGCGGTGACACTGACCGGGGCAATGACACTGACCGGGGCGGTGACACTGACCGGGGCAATGACAGTGACCGGGGCGGTGACAGTGACCGGGGCGATGACACTGACCGGGGCGGTGACACTGACCGGGGCAATGACACTGACCGGGGCGGTGACGCTGACCGGGGCGGTGACGCTGACCGGGACAATGACACTGACCGGGGCGGTGACACTGACCGGGACGGTGACACTGACCGGGACGATGACACTGACCGGGGCGGTGACACTGACCGGGACGATGACACTGACCGGGGCAATGACACTGACCGGGGCGGTGACGCTGACCGGGGCGGTGACGCTGACCGGGGCAATGACACTGACCGGGGCGGTGACACTGACCGGGACGATGACACTGACCGGGGCAATGACACTGACCGGGGCGGTGACACTGACCGGGACGATGACACTGACCGGGGCAATGACACTGACCGGGGCGGTGACACTGACCGGGGCGGTGACACTGACCAGGGCAATGACACTGACCGGGGCGGTGACACTGGCGGGGCGGTGACACTGACCGGGGCGGTGACACTGACCGGAGCAATGACACTGACCGGGGCGGTGACACTGACCGGGGCGGTGACACTGACCAGGGCAATGACACTGACCGGGGCGGTGACACTGGCGGGGCGGTGACACTGACCGGGGCGGTGACACTGACCGGAGCAATGACACTGACCGGCGCGGTGACACTGGCGGGGCGGTGACACTGACCGGGGCGGTGACACTGACCGGGGCAATGACACTGACCGGCGCGGTGACACTGGCGGGGCGGTGACACTGGCTGGGACGATGACAGTGACCGGGGCGGTGACACTGACCGGGGCGGTGACACTGACCGGGGCGGTGACAGTGACCGGGGCGGTGACACGGGCGGTGACACGGGCAGTGACACTGGCGGGCAGCGACACTGGCGGGCAGCGGCCTGAGCGCTGCCGAGTGACCGGGACACCGAGCGTTTGGTGGGAGGGACCTTTATCGTCCCCTGGCCAAGCGCGGCCGCTCTCCCCGGGTCGGTCGCTCAGTGCCGGTCCATCCCGGCCTCGGCGCTGCTGCAGGTGTCCGGGCTGAAGCTCTTGGAGCTTAAAACCGCCCCTTGTCCTGCCACTGCAGCCTTGGTAAAAAGTCTTTCTTCTGAGCCCGCTTTAGGTATTGAAAGGCTGCACAAAGGTCCCTGGAGTCTCCTCCAGCTGAACAGCCCAGCTCTCTCACCTGTGCCCAGCAGAGCTGTTCCGGCCCCGGGTCATTGCTGGGGCTCCTCTGGCCCCTCCCCAGCAGGTCCGTGTCTGCCTGTGCTGGAGACCCAGAGCTGGACCAGCACTGCCGGGGGGCCTCACCAGAGCAGGTAGACAGACAGGACCCCCCCAAACCTGCCGGTCACTCCTGGTGACACAGCCTGGAATACAGGTGATTTCTGGGTTGCAGCCGCAGGTTGCCGGCTCCTGTATGTTTTTTGTTTACCAGCGTCTCCTGTCATTCTACTCAAGCCCCCTCTCAATCCATTCATCTCCTCGTCTGTATCGATACTGGGAAACCAAACCCACGTGCAGGACATTTCACTGGGCTTTTTTTCACTTGATGAAGTTCATCAAGACTTCATCAAGTCCGAGCCACACAATCCCCTCTCCTCACACCTGTCCCCATTGTGTGTCAGCACATACATTCAAACGCGTTCGTATCACTGCTGCCGTGACCTCGCAGTCCGGTCACAGGTATCACCATGGAGAGTTTCACAACCTGCCTGCAGTGTCATTTCACTTGATTTGAATCAAAGAGAGCAGTTTCTCTAATTATCAGGTGTCTATGGCCAATTTATTGTATTTATTTATCCTTGTGTGGTACAACCATGGTTTTACATAGGTGGTATTAGCAAGCAGTTATTCTAGGTAGAATGAGATATTTACAACTCTGACACAATGACGTAGAGAAATACGGGCCTGGTGAAACAGCTGAGGCCTTGAGAAGTGGAGATGCAGGATTTTGCACGGAGCAGAACAGGCGTGGGACAATGAGAGATGGGGCACAGGCTTCGTGCTGGACACCCCATGGCTACAAACAACTAAGAATCAGTTAAAACAATGCAGACCCAGAGGAAGCCAAAACTGCTTTTAGGGGTAATAAAGCGAATTTATCTAAGATATGTACAGGGTACCATACAGAGTAAACTCAAATATAAATGTAAAAGGAATGAGAAAGGTGTAAATTTAAGTTAGCAAACTTATATACATAAGTGCAAGTGGAAGGAAAGAGAAGGAAAGGAGGGGACGGGGGAAAGAAAAAAAAAAGAGGATAGGGAACCATTAACAAGAGCATCATATTTCTGCCAGGGAAGGACTCCAGGTGCTGACAGCCTGCCATGACACCCCTGCCATGACACTCCTGCCACAACATCCCTGCCACGACACCCCTGCCACGACACCCCTGCCACGACACCCCTGCCACGACACTCCTGCCACGACACTCCTGCCACGACACCCCTGCCACGACACCCCTGCCACGACACCCCTGCCACGACACTCCTGCCACGACACCCCTGCCACGACACCCCTGCCATGACACCCCTGCCACGACACCCCTGCCACGACACCCCTGCCACGACACCCCTGCCATGACACCCCTGCCACGACACCCCTGCCGTGACACTCCTGCCACGACACCCCTGCCGTGACACCCCTGCCGTGACACCCCTGCCACGACACCCCTGCCAGGACACCCCTGCCACGACACCCCTGCCACGACACCCCTGCCACGACACTCCTGCCACGACACCCCTGCCACGACACCCCTGCCACGACACCCCTGCCGTGACACCCCTGCCACGACACCCCTGCCACGACACCCCTGCCGTGACACTCCTGCCACGACACCCCTGCCACGACACTCCTGCCACGACACCCCTGCCATGACACCCCTGCCACGACACCCCTGCCATGACACTCCTGCCACGACACCCCTGCCATGACACCCCTGCCACGACACCGCTGCCATGACACCCCTGCCACGACACCCCTGCCATGACACCCCTGCCACGACACCCCTGCCATGACACCCCTGCCACGACACCCCTGCCATGACACCCCTGCCATGACACTCCTGCCACGACACCCCTGCCATGACACCCCTGCCATGACACCCCTGCCATGACACCCCTGCCATGACACCTGCACCTGGGACAGCAGTGAACCACAGATGCTCACACCCCCAGGAGCAGCAGTCAGGTGAGCGTGACACCAGAAAACACACAGAATCTCAGTGTCTGTATTGCATTTTTAACAGGATTATTGCTTTTAGTGCAATTTTCCCCCTGTATATAGATGCTTGACCTACATTATTTTTCTTTGCTTTTCTGTAATTAGATCTAGATGAATAATGACTCTTGGACTAGACTGTTAAAATTTCTATTATACTAAGAATAAATTATTGGGTTTAGACAGAAGTGTGAAGTGGTGTGGTTAATACCCTAGAGGGAAGCGGTGCCACCCATAGGGACCTGGACAGGCCAGAGAGCTGAGTCCACGCAAAGCTCATGAAGGTCAGTGAGGCCAAGTGCAAGGTCCTGCACATGGGTCGGTGCGATCCCAGACTCGGATACAGGCTGGGTGATGAGTGGATTGAGAGCAGCCCTGCGGAGAAGGAGTTGGGTTATTGGTGGGTGAAAACCTGAATATAGGTGGCAACGCGAGCTTACAGCCCAGAAAGCCAAGCGAATCCCGGCTGCATGGAAAGGAGCGCGGCCAGCAGGCCGAGGGAGGTGGTGCTGCCCCCTGCTCCCTCTGGTGAGACCTCGCCGGGAGCCCTGCGTGAGCTCTTGGGCCCGGCAGAGAACCACTCAGACCTGCCCGAGCGCGTCCGGGGCCACGGGAACGACCAGCGGCTGCAGCACTTCGGGAGGACGGGCGGCAGAGCCGGGTGTGCAGCTGGGGAGGAGGAGCCCCCAGAGACCTTACAGCAGCCGCTGGTACCTAAGGGGACCCACGAGAAAACAGGAGAGGGACGTTTTACAAGAGCAAGGGGCGATGGCTTTAAACAGGAGGAGGGAGATTCAGCTCAGGTCTAAGGCAGAAGTTGTTCCCCTGAGGGTGCAGCCCTGGCCCAGGCTGCCCAGCGCAGCTGTGGGTGCCCCGTCCCTGCAGAGCTCAGCGCCGGGCTGGATGGGGCTGCTGGAAGGTGTCCCTGCCCATGTGGGGGTGCGACCGGATGAGCTTTAAGGTCCCTCCAAGCCAAACTGTTGTAAGATTTTGAACATAACACTGAGTTCTTAGTTTAAAATGTTTAGTGATGGTGTTCAACAGAGATAGAAATCCTCCATGTCCTTTACATACTGTCCTTCTTATGTGGATTAACGGTGATAATTTTCAAGGGTCAGTTATGCTAGTATCTCACTACATTTCAGTAACACAGACAATTTTTAATTGCCTTGCTGTTTATCTGCAGCTTCGGTATAGGCAGCTGAAACACTTGTGTTACATAGTCTGGTTGCATTGATTTGCTGTGCTCTTGAGAAAGTGAATTTGAGGCACTACTACTTGCATTGTTTTATAATGCTGGTCACAAAAGATAAGTATATGGACTGTTTAGCACTGTTCATTGTTTCAGGATATAAAATTACTTCTCTTTGTTTTATTATAAAGTTTATGGGTTTGGATTTTTTTTTTTAAATTATGCTACAAAAATAAGCTATTACCGTATTTTAGCAGATTCGAGTCTCTGGGGATAAAACAGTGGAATGACATCTGTTCCTAAGTACAGACGGTGGTTTTCCCTGATTCCTGTTCCTCGGTGCTGTCGTTGGAATTCGCCGGATCTGGTGACCTGGCAGGGGTGAGGCTGCTACCGCTGCTTCCCCACCGCGCACGTTTGCCGGCCAGGCTGGGTGTTCGCCAGTGGTCACGTACTGACATACTCTACATACTCCTAGTCCAGTTTCGGCACCCAGGACGTGCAGGAGCCTGTGATTTGTGGTCTGACACCAGCTGCTGGCACTTAGATCCTCACTGGTTCCAGTTGCCGGCTTCTGTGACCCGTGGTCCCCACTCCACTTGAGGACACTTAGAGCCCCATGCACGTGCACGCACACGGAACAGAGCTGCACAGCCAGAAGAACAGTTAGAAATGCCAGAGGACAGGAAATGCCGTGCTGATGAGGCACTGGGCACGGCCAGACACTCATACTGACCAGAAACCATTCTACATGCAACCAGCCTCTTGTATCACCTTTCCCTCCATTTTCCATGCTTGTTCATCCCCAAACCAGCCAGACCCATCCCCTTCCCCACCTTTGGTTCCTCCCCTAAGCATGCCATTGTAAGTCTCCTGCACTCCTGAAATGCTCTTCCTCTGCCCCCACATTTTCCATGTCCCCCAGGCAGCACCCTCAGTCTGTGAGTCTCTGACAACCCCTCCCATCTTCTCATTGTCGTGGGTGCCACCTCCAGGCCCATGGGGCTGATGGCTCCCGTGTAACAGCCTTGGCAGGAGCCAGGACAGGGGCTTCATTTCTCTTACGGCGTTATCTGGGTTCCCCAGCCTGTGATTCTCTTTTTGCTCCTCCCTGTTGGTGCAGATGAGCCTTTTATGGGTTCATTGCACGTATGTGGTAGTTCTGGGATCAGCCAGGTTGTTTGCTTTCCCCATCCACCACTGTTCCTCCGTGCCCCTTTTTGAGTGTGGAGATGAGCTTTCCCCCTCATAGCGAAACACTGATGATGGGCTGCCTCTGTAAGTCTATACGCTGTGCACTGGTCCTATACCGTAAGTTATCCAGCACTTCTGTTTGAGGAAACAGATTCTGAAATCCAGTTAGAGGAGCAGGTCTTCACTTCAAATCCCACATCTTATTCCCTTTTCCTCTTATCTTCATGTATAATTATATCAAAGTTAAAAATAGGGAAGTGTACCAAACCAGCATAGCTCCCGATGCTGGTATCTGATTAACCTTCTCACCCTTGCTGAACTGGCTCCTGAAATAGCAGTGATTATCTTGCGCCTCCTTTCCATTCTAAGATGACTATATAATTGAAACTTTCAGGTTTGTAAATCATCCTCTAAGCAGATTATAATCTGTAATTGGCTTGTGGAAATCTGGATCTCTCACTTAGCTGACAGTAATGCTGAACTCGGGCAGGAGCAGATGGGCAGAGCCGTGAGAGAAACGGGACGAAGAGCATCGTTCCTGAGCATCCTTCTTCTGACCACCCAAACACATGGGGAACAACAGCAGCTCCACGGTGGACGATCTGCAGGCTGTTGAGATCCACCACTGGTACAAGAAGTTCATGACAGAGTGTCCTTCCGGACAGCTGACGGAGCACGAATTCAAGCAGTTCTTCGGGCTGCGAGGGCTGGACCCAGAGGCCAACGAGTACATTGAGCAGATGTTCCGCACGTTCGATATGAACAAGGTGAGTCATCCGGCAAGGAAACGAGCTGCCTCGTACTGCTGAACGGCGAACCAGCTTCTGCGCCGTTACCGCCCTTGGTTTTCTCTTACGGACACCGGTGTGGAACGCTGCTGAGCGACGCTAACGTGAAGCAGCTAAATGCAAGGAGCAAAGTAATGTGCATAGATAATGACAGGGATAACATGGCCATAGGTAATAACACCTTATTGTCTAACAACCTTGTGCAAGTTCGTCTTTAAATTTTGAGAACTTTTTGTGTATTAATTGACTTGGCCTTGTTTGACTAGTAAAATACTAATGAAAGGAATAAGGGCAGGGAGTATTCTTAAGGGCAGGCATTATTCTTAATGTTCTTATTCTTACTATTCAAAATATAGTATATATAAGATAGTAGAGACTACAGGAATCAAACACAGTGGAAATCACCATGGCGTTCACAGAAGCGGCGATTTCCAGGTGTTCGGCAGCCGCAGCGAGCGCTGCGTGGCAGCCGTGCCCTCCCCGGCGCAGGGGCACCGCGCGCAGCAGTGGGGGGGCTGCGGTGCCCCCCCCGCGACAGCGGCCAGCGGCTGCCTGCCAGGCAAGAAACGGTAACCCCCACAATTCCTTCAAGCATGCAATTCCCCCAACTTTTTCCTGGTGTTTATCCATATATACTTGAGCCTGTGCTTGCAGGTCTTTCATAAAAGTAACAGAGAAATTTGGTTTTATGGCAGCCTGGGAAAATTCAGCTTTGCGGTCTGCTCCGAGGCTCTGCAGTGGCTGGAGCAATGTCTGTGAGTCGAGGAGGAACCAGTCAGAGATGTGAAACAGGGCCAGTTTTGAAGAAGGAGAGCCTAGGGACTGAGCAAAGAATGCTGGTTTGGACAACATGCCAGAGGCCATAAGGAGTTAAGGAATGCTTAGGAAGTTTATGGAATTCTTAAAGACAAGAGCGGAACGGGGAGGCTCCGTTGGGGTGGCTGAGGTCTTGTGGGCACAGTGACTGGAAACGGCTGCCAGTCCCGAAGCATGTCTGTCCTTCCTCACCCCGCAGTTCCCTGTGCCCGGGGTGAGCAGAGAATGAGAAGCACTTTTATGAACTAAACCAACACATTCACGGTTCTTGCACAAGTCTTTGCCTTCACCTCTGTCAGCTCTTGGGACGTTTAAGGACTTCAACATTTGTACACGGGTGTTGCACACCCAAGTTCTCCCGTGAGCCTCACGTTATGCAGTGAACAATGTCCTAAAAAGACAAATGCAAATTTGGTCATACCAAGATAAAAAACTATCTTCTAAATAAAGTTACAGTGATCTCAAGGAGAATGAAGTAAGAGTGTAGCAACCAGTGGAGATGGACCTACATCAGTTAATCTGAGCCTGTAATAGCCACTTAATCTAAGCTGCTTTTGTAAACAAGGGCAAGGAGCAAGAGCACCCGAGGAATACCACCCTGTAGTAACACAGACGTGGGCAACGGGCGGAATCACCTGCCCGCTGGACCTGCAGGTTCTGGGAACCCTGCTGAGGTCCAAGAGGATAAATTTTCAATAGAGACATTTTGTAAGTAGCAATCATACCCGCTTTCCCTCCTCTAGAGCTGGTTGTCTCTGCTTTTGGGGACTGTGCTCAGTGGGGTTATGAAACACTCACAATGACTGAGTGAACGTTTTGAAGTGTTGTGATCCGGGCTGTAACACGGTAGCGCTCTGCTAGTCCACCTACATTCGCCTTTACATATATTTACTTACATCCATTCCAGAAAGACATCTGACTTTGTTTAAATGCCTCAGTAAATTAAAGTTGGGTTTTTTCCTCTGTAATTATTCAGAATTTTTGGCAGAGCACTTTCTTTCACTTTCTTTTTTGTTCCTTTTTAACTACTTCAAATTTTAGTTAGTATTAAATCTATAGATTATAAATCTTTCATGTCTGGCATTTTTCTGGCAGAGGAAACGAGCTTTTTGAGTTTCTTCATAGATTCAAGAAATTGAATGTTTACAAAATCTAAATACAGAACAATTTTCCATCTGTCAGATCATGTTCTATGTATTTAAAATACATCTTCAGACACTTTTTCCAGAGACGCAGAGGACCTGTGCCTGGCAGAGCAGTGGTTTCCACAAGGACAAAGCAGACTGGTGCACAAACCCCAGGCACAACCACCTTCCGGTTCTGCTCCAGGGCTCTGGGGCGGTTTCTGTCCCACGGCCCGGACGGGCCACGCTGGGGACACAGTCAGTGCTGGGGACACAGTCCATGCTGGGGACACAGTGTGTGCTGGGGACACAGTCCGTGCTGGGGACACAGTCAGTGCTGGGGACACAGTCCGTGCTGGGGACACACAGTCAGTGCTGGGGACACAGTCCCTGCTGGGGACACACAGTCCGTGCTGGGGACACAGTCCCTGCTGGGGACACACAGTCCGTGCTGGGGACACAGTGTGTGCTGGGGACACAGTCCATGCTGGGGACACACAGTCCCTGCTGGGGACACACAGTCCGTGCTGGGGACACAGTGTGTGCTGGGGACACAGTCCATGCTGGGGACACACAGTCCCTGCTGGGGACACAGTGCGTGATGGGGACACAGTCCGTGCTGGGGACACGGTCCGTGCTGGGGACACACAGTCCGTGCTGGGGACACAGTCCCTGCTGGGGACACAGTGCGTGATGGGGACACACAGTCAGTGCTGGGGACACACAGTGCGTGCTGGGGACACACAGTCAGTGCTGGGGACACAGTGTGTGCTGGGGACACACAGTGCGTGCTGGGGACACAGTGTGTGCTGGGGACACACAGTCAGTGCTGGGGACACACAGTGCATGCTGGGGACACACAGTCAGTGCTGGGGACACACAGTGCATGCTGGGGACACACAGTCCGTGCTGGGGACACAGTCCGTGCGCACTGCCCACATGCAGTAACGGGTTCCATCTCTGCGAGTGAGAGCGCAGGGGAGCACAGATGCGTAATGGATCATAACCGTGGGAATCCAGGCGTTCAGCAGATCTTCAAGGCAGACAGACATAGCACATGTGTGTATGTGTATGTGTGTGTGTGTGTGTGTGTATGTGTATGTATGTGTGTATGTGTGTGTGTGTGTGTGTGTGTATGTGTATGTATGTGTGTATGTGTGTGTGTGCGTATGTGTGTGTGTATGTGTGTGTGTGTGCATATGTGTGTGTATGTGTGTGTATGTATGTGTATGTATGTGTGTGTATGTATGTGTATGTGTGTGTGTGTATGTGTATGCGTATGTGTGTGTGTATGTGTATGTGTGTGTATGTGTGTATGTGTGTATGTGTGTATGTGTGTGTATGTGTGTATGTGTGTGTATATGTGTGTATGTGTGTATGTGTATGTGTGTGTATATGTGTGTATGTGTATGTGTGTGTATGTGTGTGTGTGTGCATGTATGTATATGTATGTGTGTGTATGTGTGTGTGCATGTGTTGGTATGTGTGTATGTGTGTGTATGTATGTGTGTATGTGTGTGTGTGTGTGTGTGTGTGTACTAAAGCTTTTTCCTAAGTCCAAGTCTCTGTGCCCCTTGTTCTTCTTTCTGTTCAGGTGTGAGTCTAATGAGCGGTAAGGTAAGGCAGCTCTGGAGCCATAAGTCCCTCAGTCTGCTCCCGTCACCGTTCGGGCTTTGTTTTCCCACAGGACGGATACATTGACTTCATGGAATACGTGGCCGCCCTCAGCCTCGTTCTCCGGGGGAAGATGGAGCAGAAGTTGCGCTGGTATTTCAAGCTCTATGATGTGGATGGCAACGGCTGCATCGATCGACATGAATTGCTCAACATCATTAAGGTGAGTTTCCAGACGTCTGTGTGCTTTCCTCTGTCCTTAAAGGCAAATTCCACCACGCAAATGAGACTTCTGCTATTCCCCGAGTGGATGAGACCTCCCTTAACAGCATTCTTGCTTCCAGCAGGACTCCCCACCCTCTCGTGGTGCAGTGAGCAGACTTGGCAGGCCCTCCTGCGCCCCACACAGTGTCACCGCACAGCCAGCACTGGCTTAGCTGCCTTGCATCTGAATGGTGCTCCCCAAGGTTCCACACCCCATGGTCATCAGTCGCAGCCCTGCAATGTGTCCGTGTGTCCTGTTCCCCATGTAAACACCAGCTGGAAAGCTACTCCCGGTTTGCTTTTTAGAACCAGCTCCTAACTGTCAATCTAATAAAACATTTTTGACTGCGACAAATAGTTTAAAGAAGAATGACTGTTAATGAAAAAGATGGTATTGAAATGGCTGTTGTGGAAAGTGCTGGAACTGCAGGCAGAAACACGGCCTTGTGGATACCTCAGAATGAATGGTGCTGGGAGCTCAGGTTATCCTGCAGAGACCGGGAAACCAGAAAGATGCAGGAAAGGTTCAGTGACCTCAATCATTTACATTTCTGAATAAGAAAGATCAGAAAATTGATTTTATAAAGATTTGAAGGCTTAGCTCTCCACAAATAAAACCACTAATAAGACATTAGTCATGCATTTTCATTTGAATACGAATTTTAGTGCTGGGCATTGAAGAGACAAAACCAAATCAATAACTGTAATAACATCCAGCCACCTGGTAAAAACTTGCAGTAAAAGCGCTGAGACATCACAGCGAAGCAGCAGATAGAAACGAGTCCTGTGAGCGGTAAGTGTTGGCAGCCAGTTCACTGCCCTCTGAATTCTGTGGTGTAGTTCAGTGCCTCTCTGGCAGCCTCAGGAAGCTGCTGAGGTGACACTCAGTTTTAGTGGAATTACATTTGAAAAAGAATGAGTAAAGTTACCAAAAATTAGAAGGTAAAAACTAGAAAATGAAGTCTTAAAATCAATATGAAGGCTGTGGAATCACATATTTCATGGGCTTCCTTAAACAGGTGAAACAATTAGGCACGGAAAGAAAAGAGAACTCTGCGCTATATGACTATGAATAAGATGAATTGTAGTAAACAGTAGTGAATAATGCTTAAACCTTCTCAAGCTGAAAATGCATTTCCAGTGAGCTTCAGGGAGAAGCGAGACACGCAGGAATCGGTATATACATGGAAAGAGAAATAAATACAATGAATAAATAATACATGGCAAGAACAGAAGTGAATGACCACGGCATATAACAAAGGAATTTCATAATGTCAAATGCAGAGGGTGTTTGACAGAGCTTATTTGGCCTGGCAGACTATAGGTAACAGAAAGTGGATCAGTTAGGTGGATCCTGATTCTGCCATTTCTCCTTTACCTGAGCAGCTTCGGGGCGATCCGGGTTTCACTGCTCACTCCTCGTTCCCTCTGCACGCTGCAGCGCCAGCTGTAAGGCCGAGGATTCTGCTGTGTTTTGCTATGACGCTGGTTCATTTTTATGGGGAAGGTGCCAGGCACGACTGCCCCGTTCTGAGTCTGCGCTGGCGGACTGCAGTGCACCCAGTCTGTCCTTCTGGAGGCCATCGGCAGCTCCCTGTTCTTGCTCTTCTCTTTCAGGCTATTCGAGCTATTAACGGTGGTGACCATGAAACCAGTGCAGAAGAGTTCACCAACAGAGTCTTCAACAAGATTGATGTGAATGGAGATGGTAAGATCCCTGTCTTTGTCCTCCGCCTCAGACGGCCTCTGTGCTACAAAGAGACACCCATGTCCACGTCATCCTTTCGTGATTGAACTCTATGGATCTTCATTTCATATTTGCCTGTTGTATGAATTCTCAACCAGTAATGCATTCTCCATGAATTTTGCTAAGGCTTTCTTTCCCAAGAGTCACATGTAATCAGTACGACAGGATTTGTTCCCTGCATTGTTCTCAGCTGTATTCTGTCCGCATGAGTTTGGTAGTAGGGTCTTGGAGTGGGCTTTCCTGTTTTCCTTTTTTGTATGTTGCTGTGTAGCTTATCTCAGAGTTAGAAGTGGGAAATATTAACAGATGGCCCCACCTACTCCTAAATATTTCAGCAGCAGGGAAAGGAACAGCCGGAGTTCAATGTTGAAGCTCAGTTTCCTCACCAGGTGTGCTGCAGGCAGCACGGCGAGCACACGAAGTGCTAGAGACCGGTCAGCCGAGAGCCGGTCAGTGCCCCGTGGTCACGGCGTCCCCGGAGGCGTCGCCTTCCGCGCTGCCGCGTGCGCTCGCTACCCGCCGACGGCTCCGCCGTGTCAGAGCTCTGCCCAGCCGCGACCCCGCACAAGAGCTTTTTGGACTAGGACAGAAACCCTATTCCACCTGTCACAGCTTCCATCACTTCTTCTAAACATAAACCCCAGCAAGCACGTGGCAGGTTACGACTATAACACGTTAGGCCAAAAAGGAGGTGGCTAATCCAGCCTTATTTCTGGGAAACCATGATCCCACTCCTCATCTGTGCACTTCTCTGTTCTTTCTGATGGGCCCTTTCCCTTCTGTGGGAAAAAGAAAGAAAAAAATGAAGCTGGATGTTAGGGAAGTTCCGTATATGCTTCCAAAGACTCTGAGGCCTGTTGGTGCTTTCGAACAGTGCACGTACAGTCAGTGTTAGATCTACAGTAACGTTAGATCACTGTACTCCGTTTCCCGGTCAATGGGGGCTGCTGTGATTCTGATGCCTTCTTGTCTGTGTCTGACTCAGGTGAACTTTCTCTGGATGAGTTTGTGGAGGGCGCAAGGAAAGACGAGGAGTTCATGGAGGTTATGATGAAAAGCCTGGACCTGTCGCACATCGTGGCCATGATCAACAACCGTCGCCATAGTGTATAAATCGGGCTGGGAAACGCTGTGCCGACAGGCAGAAGGGCGCGCACACCAGAGAGGAGAGACAGCATTTTAGAAACCAAACAAGATTTCCATAAACACACATATGGAAGTGGGAAAGAGAGACGCTGCTATCTTTGTGTATCCGAGTGCATCTGTACCGATACTGGAGCTCAGCCACGTACGTGCAGGGCAGGTTCAGACACACCGGATCGTGGGTGGCAGTGTTTGCCTTGACCTCCTAAAATTTAAAGGCCAAGTTTCAGGGCACAAATTTCCTCCTTATTCTGTGCCCTGGATTGTCACTTTGCAATGGACTACAGGTAAGTTTTTGAAGAGCGCTAGCAAAACGGGATGATTTGGCATGAAGAATTTCTGACACGTTCAAAAGAAGAGCTTCAAACTGTTATCAAGGTAGGGAACTATCGAAAGAACGTAATTTCCCTGTTCTTGTAATGATATTAGATCATGAACACCAGCGTATTTGTCCATACCAGATGCGTTTGGATTTGGTAGTCTCTACAGAAGCAGCTTTATTCATAAGATCTCAAGAGCTGGAAGAAAACCCAGTGTTTAAGGCTGGCAGTGACACATCTGTTCCCAGCTGCACTGTCAGTAATGCTGCTGTTTGCAGCTGTTGGTGATCGAAGAACTCTCTACCAAGCAAACCAACAGGGGAGGAGCAGCCTCTGTAACTAGAGACAAGACGCTATTCAGTTTCCCAAAGCCGAAGAATTACCTGAGAAATCAAATCCTTTTTACACTCATTGTCCAACTACTCTCCTCTCATACAACTGAATAAATGAAGCACGTGAAGATGATCCTAATATTGTTGCTTCGCACATCCATTTTTGTTCCTTCTTTTTATTCTTGAGGAGAAAACCTAAGAAGTAAAAGAAACCACACAGCAAGGTGACGTGTGAATTCTGCTGTTCCTGCGGACACCGGAGTTGTTGACACTGCCACAAATGACACAATGGGAAGAGTGACACAGCATGGACAGAAACTGAGAACAAAGCGTCTTGTTCGCTAATGATAGGTAAGGTCACAGTTAGAAGCTCCTTTGGATCTCAAGAGAGAAGCAGAAGGTGGAGAATGCAGGGGAAGTTCAGCAGAGCGCCCGTGCCATGGCTGGACGTGTTCTTCCTGTGGAGGAGGAAGAACTTGCAGACCTGTAACAGAAGATTCAGACCGGACTTGCTCTCGCTTATATTTAAGCTTCTGTGATGTGCATATGTATATTGAACAAAGTGTCTGGGCTTTCGTCTAAGTCAAGGGAGGTTTAGTCAGGACTGTCACTGGAGCTTGGGAAAGCGAGTGACCATGTCTAGATTGGGCACCAGCACTTTGCCGGGGGGTTCATGCTCCAGGTCCATGGGCACGTACATGTCCACAGTCGTGGAGCTTCTGAGCGGCAGCGTAACCTGGGTATTGCGGACGCGGCCCAGTTCTCCAGAGGAGTTACGAGCACGTGCTGCTGGACTCCGCTGTCCCCTGGGCTGGAGACGGCAGAGGTTGGTTGGTCAGGGCTCTGTTGAACCTGTCTTGTACCTGTTATCATACAAGTCCTCAGCCTCCTGCAGTTTCGTGGGTCAGTTTATGTACAACTACATTTTTATTATCATCAGCTGACATGCAAAAATAACCCCTATTCTTATTTCTTAGGAAAGTAAAGAATTTTTGTAAGTGCAGCTGATGTATTAAAGAAGTCACCAAGCACGTGTAGCTGGCAGCAGTGCTGCAGCAAGCTGCTATACACGCTGTACGGAATCTTCCTGATGTACGTGATGGAGAAGGGCGTGTACACGGGATATTGTCAATAAGAATCCTGAATATTTGTAAGCGGAGTTTAATGTTTTATTTTTTTAACAGACACTGTAGAAAACTGGTCCTTCCTTGGCTGTCAGTGCTGATGGTGCTGGAACGGCTCCCATCTAAGATGCAGTTGTGACATTTGCAATAAACAAAGCCCAGTAACAACAAACATGCATGTGCTGTCACTGCAGCAAGCTGCAGACCTGTGTGTTGTTCTTAGAGTTTCTGTTCTGTTACTGAACGACGTCACTGTTTCTTGCGGTCCACGTGCCTTTGTCAGAGCTCTGGGAATGGGGCTGGGAGGGGAACACAAAATCTCTGCGAACGGGAGATATTTGTTTTCTCACCTACTCGTCTTTCTTTGTACAGTTAAGATAAAAAATGTACAATAAACATATCTCAGAATTGTTCCCTTTGCCAGTAAAGAATTAGGATGAGGATAGAATCAAGAGCTCTGGTTTGCATTCAGCATATTAGGGTTTTTAAGCATCTCCCAGGATGGGAACTCCACAACTTCTCTGGGCTAGGGTGAGGGTTTGTGGGTTTAGGATTAGGGAATATGGTTAGGATGTTAAGTGTTGAAGTTACCATTTGGGATTATGTCGAGGGTTAGGGTTCAGGCTGGGGTTAGGAGTTTGGGCTTGGACTTGGGCTCAGCTTTGGGATTTGGGTTAATGCTGTAGTTTAAGGATTAGTAATTAAAGTTCAGGGGGTTGGGTTGTGCGGTCAGGTGCTAGATTTAGGATTAGGATTTAGAGAGAGTTAGAATTTGAAGTGCTAGGGGTCAGGTTCACCTTTGGGGGTCAGGGCTTCATGCAGCACGAGGCAGGGTGCTGTGGAAACCGTCCCAATGCCGTCCGGGACCGCCGCGTCCCGCCATGGAGCCGGGGGTGCTGGAGCGTTCTGAACCCCTGTCCCGGAGATGTGGTTTGTGGCAGCGCAGCCCCGGGCCGGCACCAAGGCCGTGGCCCCGGCCGAGGGACGCGCTCTGGTGTGCACGAGGACGTTCACGTGGAAGAAGTGTGGGATGAGGCCTCCTGCGCCTGCCGTGGTTTGGGGACGCACCCTGTGGGTGTGGGTGCGTGCAGTGAGGGCACGACCGTGGCCCACCAGCCTCTGAAATCCTTTGCCTGTATCCCCTTCCTCAGGCCACCATGTGGTGACAGCGGAGATGTCGCATCCTCGAGGATCATTTAAAAACCCTGTCTAACACCTACCCCGGTGAAAAAGGGCTCTATGTCTCTCTCTCTCTATATATATATCTGTATCTCTATATTCCTGCACACCACTCCTGTCCCGCTCTTTCTCTGTCCCTCAGTCCTTGTCCCCATCCCTCTCTTTATCTCATCTCTGTGCCCTGTTTTCTCTCCCTGTCATTCTTTTAGTCTTTCTCCCTGTTCTTTGTCCCTCTCTGTTCCTGTGTCTTCCTCCCCGTCCCAGGCTGCATCAGCAGCTCTTGTGTTCCGTTTCCACAGGGTGCTCTTCTGGGGTTTCTCCCCACACCATTATGGTCTCAGGGCCTGGCTACTTCGGCATCCATCACCCAGTTCTGGCAGCAACTTTCCATGATGGGCCGTGGCATCTGGCTGCGTGTCCTGGGTCTGCTGCGGAGCACCTGTGCTGAGCTGGTGCAGCACCGCAGGGCTCCTTGTTCTGGGCACCACAGCGTAAAAAGGAGATAAAGCTATTGGAGAGTGTCCAGAAGAGGCTACAAAGTTGGTGAAGGTTTGGAGGGGAAGCCATGTGAGGAGCAGCTGCAGTCCCTGGGTTTGCTCAGCTGGAGCAGAGCAGACTGAGGGCAGAGCTCATGGGCTGCAGGTTCCGCAGCAGGAGCAGGAGGGGCAGGGTGAGCTCTGCTCTGTGACAGTGACAGAGCCCAGGGAACGGCAGCAGATGTGCCGGGAGGGTCAGTGGGACATGAGGCAAAGGTTCTTCCCCAGAGGTGCTGGACACTGAACAGGCTCCCAGGGAGGTGTCACGGCCCAACCTGACAGTGTTCAAGAAGAGACTGGACAGCGTGCTCAGACACACGGGGTGACCGGTGGGGTGTCCTGTGCAGGGACAGCAGTTGTATTCGAGATCCTGTGGGTCCTTCCAGCTCAGGAGGTTGTGTGATTCTGCGGTTGCCGCCCCCGGAGCTCGTTTGTTTCGTGCGGTGTTCCGCACTCCATGCGGTGTGTGCCCGGGGCGATGTCCCACCCGGGGCGGTCAGGGCTGCCCTCGGCACGGCACCAGCTCTCCCGCCCCCCGAGCCGCCGCTCGTCCCTCCGAGCAGGCGGGTCAGCCTTGCCCGCAGCGCGCCCGCTGCTCCCGGCGCCCGCACCCGGGTCGGCCCCGCACCGAGCTCAGCCCCGCACCCGGCCCAGCCCCAGCCGTGGGTGCCGGGCCGCTCCACTCCGCTGCCGCCTCCGCGCGGCGGAAAAGAACCTGGGGCGAAGGGAGCGCTTCCGGGGCGGCGGCGGCAGGGGGAGCGGCGGCGGCAGGGGGAGCGGCGGCGGCAGGGGGAGCGGCGGCGGCGGCAGGGGGAGCGGCGGCGGCGGCAGGGGGAGCGGCGGCGGCGGCAGGGGGAGCGGCGGCGGCGGCAGGGGGAGCGGCAGCAGGAGTGGTGGCGGCGGCAGCGGCAGCGGCACCAGCATCATCACCAGCATCATCATGACGACGCTCCGCGCCTTCACCTGCGACGACCTTTTCCGCTTCAACAACATGTGAGCGCAGCGCTCTCCCTGCCGCTCTCCCTGCCCCTCTCCCTGCCCCTCTCCCTGCCCCTCTCCCGTCCCTCTCCCGTCCCTCTCCCGTCCCTCTCCCTGCCCCTCTCCCTGCCCCTCTCCTGTCCCTCTCCCGTCCCTCTTCTGTCCCTCTCCCTTCCCTTTCCCTCTCCCTGCCCCTTTCCCTTCCCTCTGCCAGTTCCTCTCCCTTCCCCTCTCCCTTCCCCTCTCCCTTCCCCTCTCCCTTCCCCTCTCCCTTCCCCTCTCCCTTCCCCTCTCCCTTCCCCTCTTCCTTCCCCTCTCCCTTCCCCTCTCCCTTCCCCTCTCCCTTCCCCTCTCCTTTCCCCTCTCCCTGCCCTCTCCCTGTCCGTCTCCCTGCCCTCTCGCAGCCCCCTCGGGCCGTGTCTCCCCGGTGATCTCGGCCGCCCGGCAGGCTCCGGGCCGTGCTGAGCGTTGCTCTCCCCCCGCAGCAACTTGGACCCGCTGACAGAGACCGTATCCTTCCTGCTGCCGCCGGGGAGGGGGTGCGGGGCCGGGCCGCCTCAGCTTCACCTTCACCTTAACTTTCACCTTCACCTTAACCTTAACCTTCACCTTAACCTTAACCGCCTCGCAGTACGGGATCCCTTTCTACCTGCAGTACCTGGCCCACTGGCCCGAGTACTTCATCGTGGCCGAGGCACCCGGCGGGGAGCTGATGGGTTACAGTGAGTGGGGCACAGGGCGCCAGTGGCACCGCTCACGGGCGGGCGGGTTGGGGTTCTGACGCTGCGTGTTGTGGGTTCTAACGCTGCCTATCCTGGGGTTCTGATGCTGCATGTTGGGGGTTCTGACGCTGCGTGTTGGGGATTCTAACGCTGCGTGGTGGGGGTTCTAACGCTGCCTATCCTGGGGTTCTGATGCTGCGTGTTGGGGGTTCTGATGCTGCATGTTGGGGGTTCTAACGCTGCCTATCCTGGGGTTCTGACGCTGCATGTTGGGGGTTCTGATGCTGCGTGTTAGGGATTCTAACGCTGCATGTTGGGGGTTCTAACGCTGCCTGTCCTAGGGTTCTAACGCTGCGTGTTGGGGGTTCTAACGCTGCCTGTCCTGGGGTTCTAACGCTGCGTGTTGGGGATTCTAATGCAGGAGCTCTTCTTGCTCTTCACGTTTTCCAAATACCCAACTGGGAAAGGAACGTTATGTGGCATCTTCGCATGTGGTGAATGTCTAAGGGTATTATGTAGGACTCGCAGCAGCAGTTTTCAGTTTGATGTGCCTGGTGCAGCAGGGAGTCTTGGCTCTGGTAGCACCCACACAGGTCTGTACAGGTGAACATATGCATGTGAGCGGTTCTGTAATCCCGGAATTAAACCCGGCGCTCCGCTCTGATCTCACGCGCTGACAGGCATCAGGAAGTAAAAGTGCTGGGCGTGGGTTTTGCATTGTCCTGCAAGGGAAGGCTCTGGTGTGGATGTCATTTGCTTGGTTGTCGTGAAATATTCATGTTTTTCAGAAATGATTCCAAATACAGCTGTTAGTTTGCTTGTGCCTTCCAGGTTTTTTGCCGTGTTTTGTCTGTGCAGAGGGGTGGGAGGTGGGAGCAGGACAGGAGTCCTTGCAGGGACCCAGGAACTAAAGTACAGTAAAGCTTAAAGCATTTGCCGTACGGAAGGTGTCTCCATACCCCCCACATCAGTTGTTCATGAGCAGTGACTGAGGTGTTTCCAAGAGTACCGCATGGAAGTGTGAATATTGGTGAACTAACGCTGGTTTGGCTCTGTTTAGAAAGGAGAGAAACTACAAAGAAACCCCTCAAAACAATGTTCGCCTTTTCTTTTTCCTTCCTTAAACATACCATGTTTGCAGCGCTTCAGCTTTCCACTGCCAGATTGGCAGAGTTTCCCAAGCTCTGTTTCCCCATAGTCACCAAAAACCTCCAGTGGTTGCCAGGGTGGTGAGTTAGTTTTGGTCCTCTAGCCGTCCATTATTGTAGTCAGATCCTGAATTCCGTTCAGTTTAAGGCTCAGGAGAGCTGCTGAAAGTTTCCTTTGGGAGTCGTGGAAGTCACACCTCAAACCACTAATTTGCAACATTTCTTTTTCATTTTGTTTCCTCACTGGCCGAGCAGCTGCTGTTACACTCGAGCAAAGTGAGACTTGTGGTGATTTCCGAATGCCAGAGTGGTATCGTAGATGTTTGTGCCTTTGCCACAGCCACCGCGGTGCCGGTTTGTGCCCGTCTGGCTGTTTTGCAGGGATGCACAGCGAGGGCGGGTGTCCCAAGGCTGACGCTCTGTCTGTCCGCAGTAATGGGTAAAGCCGAAGGCTCCGTGGCCAGGGAGGAATGGCATGGACACGTTACTGCCCTCTCTGTTGCACCAGAATTTCGACGGCTGGGTTTGGCTGCTAAATTGATGGAACTACTGGAAGAAATTTCAGAAAAGTGAGTACTATGCTTATCTTTAACGCAGAGTTTTGCTTTAAGTAGTGTTCTACTTCACTGAAATTCCCCATAGTTAGAGAAAAATAACTATTGATGTTGCTGATGGTTTAAAATCCCAGGATTTTTCTGAAAGCTAACTTGCCAGAATCAGCAGGAAGTAGCCTGAATTCCAATAGAGATACTCTATAAAAGGTCCTTTTCTCGACAGCTTCGCGAAACATCAGCACTGTTTCCCATAGTGCCTCCAACATACTTGTCCAGTAATCACAGGTTTGTGTGGTTCCCTGAGGCACAACTTGAACAGATTTTATACAGCAGACAGTATCTTAATTTACTCTCTGTCTTGTGCTTGGTTACTTTTACCTGCAGAGAATGTAATTTAGTGTCAATGAACAGGTGGGAAGTGTCCCCAGCTCACGCCGGTGGGGACCCCCTCTGGTTGGTAGCACTGGAAAACAGTGCCATGTGTTTACAACGGTGCCTTTGAGGGAAGGGGCCGCCTCCTGCTGGGCAGCTGAATTTCGCGAGTGACTGCCCCGTGCACTGTGACAGGTGGTCACCGAGCCACTGCAATCTGGATTGTGGTGTTGCTTTGGGGTTTTTTTAATCACTTTATGTATATGAAGCTAATACGGGTGATTAAACCTGTCCTATGCTTTCTATTGATAATTCTAAAACCGCTGGCTGGTGTAGAAGAACGGTCGTGTGACAGAAACAAACTGGAATTGGTGCCCGTACATGGTTTGTCCCTTGGTAACGCAGAGCACCTGTTGTCACAGTGTGAAAGGTGTTTGCTTAGCGTGCCGTCAGCAGATCTGCTCTTGGTCTGGTTACAAGGTGTGGGTTATTGTTTAGAAATACAGTCACCTTACTGTGGTCTTTTGGTTTTATTTTTTTCACAGAAAGGGTGGATTTTTTGTCGATCTCTTTGTGAGGGTATCAAACCAGGTTGCAGTAAACATGTACAAGCAACTGGGCTACAGCGTGTACCGGACAGTGTTGGAGTACTACTCTGCCAGCAGTGGAGAGCCGGATGAAGATGCTTATGGTAAGTACGTGTTCTGCCTCAGGTTGAATGGGAAGATTGTCACGTTGAGGATTCCTGGGCTTGTTTGCATGATCATTGTATTTTTTATATGAAACGAGTTCAGATAGTTGTTGATGAGTGGGATTTTGTGTACTCCTTTAGATAGCTTTTCCTACTGAAGATTACATCAGTTACAAAACTTAATCTTGCAGTTCACACATTTTGTAGCATCTGTGGCAAAATAAACTACAAAACAAGAATAAATTAGTAAGTACAAAGATACTTATCCTGTAAATAAAAACGCAGTTTCCTACCTAACTTTTCTTTCTGGGAATGCTCGCACACAGGGCTGGGATTTCACTAATGTTGTTGGGGGAAGGAATCATAGAATCGTTTGGGTTGGAGGGACCTTCCCAGCTCCCCCAGCCCCCCTGCCATGACAGGGACATCTTCACCAGCTCAGGGTGCTCAGAGCCCGTCCAGCCTGGCCTGGGATGTCTCCAGGGATGGTTCAGCCACCACCTCTCTGGGAACCTGGGCCAGGCTCTCAGTGTAACAATTTCTTCCTCTCGTCCGGCCTCAGTCTCTTCCTTTAGTTTAAACCATCACCCCTTGTCCTGTCACAACAGGCCCTGCTCAAAAGTTTGTCCCCATCTTTCTTCTCGTCCCCTTTTAAGCACAGAAAGGCCGCACTAAGGTCTCCCCGGAGCTTCTGTTCTCCAGCTGAACAGCCCAGCTCTCTCACCTGTCCCCAGCAGAGCTGCTCCAGCCTCGGGTCATTTTGGGGCTCCTCTGGCCCCTCTCCAGCAGGTCCGTGTGTGTCTGTGCTGAGTGCCCTCCAGACACTGAGCCACTGATCACTACCCTCTGGATGCGACCAGCCAGCCAGTTCCTCATCCACCCACCAAATCCATATTTCCGCAGTTTAGAGAGAAGGATGTGGGGGGGAAACATGTCAAAGGCTCTACAGAAGTACAGGCAGACGAGATCCGTAGCCCTTCCTTTGTCCACTGATGTAGTTACTTCAAGGGGTCCTGTTGACTGGGAAAAGGGAAACATCACACCCCTTTTTAAAAAGGGTAGAAAGGAGGATCCTGGGAACCACTGACCTGTGAGCCTCACCCTGTGCCTGGGCAGATCATGGAACAGATCCTCCTGGAAGGTGGAGGACAGGGGTGATTCAGGACAGCTTCACCAGGGGCAGGTCCTGCCTGACCAGGCTCGTGGCCTCTGCGGCGGAGTGACTGCCTCAGTGGACACGGGAGGAGCTGCGGACGTTGGCTGTCTGGCTTCCATAAATCCTTTGGCAGAGTCAAGTTGATAACGTTGCTGCCGAACAACACTAAGGACATCAGGCTACTGGTGTGTGTCCAAGGGAGGGCAGCTGAGGTGGCGAAAGGCCTTGAGGACAAGACTTAGAGGACGCTGAGCCTGGAGAGGAGGAGGCAGAGGGGACCGGCCGCGCTCTGCGCCTCCTGCAGGGCGAGCAGGCGCTGATGCTGGGCAGCCACGGGACGCGGGGACGTGGGACGGAGCTGTGCCGGGGGAAGGTCTGCGACGGGCAGGGAGGTGGGCTCGATGGGACTTATGGGTCCCTTCCAACGCGAGATGTTCTGTGACTCTAGGAAATCTTGATTAAAAAAGGTCTTCTTGTAATAGAGAATTCACTTTATGTGGCTTTGTGCAGTGACTGTCTTATTATAATGGCGTTTTTTTTCTTTCACCACAGATATGAGAAAAGCTCTTTCCAGAGATACAGAGAAGAAATCAATTATACCTCTGCCTCATCCCGTGAGGCCAGAAGACATTGAATAACCGCAGGCTGTGGTTCTCGGGCAGCTGTGTCCCCCAGCCCCAGGAACTCGGGGATGACAAATCCCAGGCTCGATGGTTTTCCCCGTGAAATACCAAAAGGCGATACTGAGAAGATTAGCAACGCTACTCCTGTTGGTAATGGCTGCATATTCCTGCACTTACCTTATTATTTTCCTTTTCAAATATTGGGAATTCAGAGACTATTAAAATGAAATTGCCTCCTGCATTGTGTTTTCTTGGCTTTCTTTCAAACCAAAAATACCTAAAGACAGCAACAGTAAAAACTCTTTTAAGTGTTTTTTTTTCCTAGCTGATGAAAACGCTGTACAATAATGAAGAATCACGTCAGGGGAAGGCAATATATTAATACTTGCATAGAAGAGAAGTCTGTTGTACGTAATGTAGAACGTCTCTCCCCTCCTCGTGGCACAGGACCGAGCTTGGGGTCGCTGTTGATTTGAAGAAGCCAGGCAGCCGAAGCGGTCGAGGGTTCCCCATCCACCACGGACCAGATTCAAGACTAATTCTGTGTTCTGGTTACCCATACATACCTTAACACGAACTGACCTGCAGTAAAGATTTCTTGGTTTCTTGAACTCTTCCTGCTCAATTTCCAGGTCAATGTAGGTTTTCCAGAGAACCTGCAAAGGGAAGTCTGTCCTTATGTTCACAGCATCTTCCCACAACTTCGTGTCTAACACTGAGATAGTGCAATTTTTTTTATTGTAGTGGAGAAACGTGGATAAATGTGGAGTTTGCACAAACGAAAATCAGAGATCAGAGTATTAATTGACTGTACAAGCTAGGATTAACACTAATATCGAATCCTGTGCACACAATCCATTTAGTTTACTTCTGTAAGCATATTTCTCCCTCCAGGTTTTTTAATGGGTTTTATAGTCCTGCGTACCCTGCTGAGAAAAAGATGCTAAGATAATGAGACACAGGCTAAACCACTGTGGTAAGCACTTCTGTTCAACCCAGTGGGTTGTTTACATTTTAATTAGCCACACTGTGTAATAAATACTGGTTTTCCATCCTGTTTTTCTTCCATCCTGATATTCAGCTTTCTGTCCCGTTTCTCCTCTCACTTGTGTGTGCTGCTCTGGCTCTCTGGTTGCTCTCTTGTTGCTCATTGCTATTTCGATCTCTTGTTTTTTGTTTCTAAGAAGTTCCCTGTGCCTTTTCTTTCACTCCCACATCCCTGTGTCTTGTGCCATGTCCCATTTTTGAGGCCGTGGAAGTGACACCGGGGGTGACGGGCAGTCAGGAGCAGGTCCTCCAGCCATTGTTGGCTTACCTTCTCCATCTCTGTCCCAGTCTGCATCTCTGTACAGCTCAGTCCTTCTCCCTGTTCTCTGTCCTGCTTTTTCTGTCTCCACATCTCACTATTTGTCCCTATATTTATTCTTCCTTCGTCCTCTCCTTTTTGTCTGTCCTTTTGTCCTGCTCCCTGACTCCATTTCTTCCTCCATCTCACTGTCTTTTCCCGTGTATCTTTCTGTCTCTGCTTCTTCTTCCTCATCTTACTTTTCTCTTTATATCCCTCTGTCCCAGTCCCTACCCCTTTCCCCATCCCCTTCCTTTCCCCTTCCCTTTCCCTCATTGTCTCTCTGTCCTTGTCTCCCTCTTTGTTTCTCTCTCTCATGTCTCCTCCACTCTGTCCTGCTCCCTGCCGCTCTTTTTCTCATTCTGTGCCAGAGTCCTGATCCTCTTTCCGTCTGTTCCTCTGTCCTCCGATCTGTCCTTCTCCCCATCCCCGTTTCTCCCGTGCTCGCTCTTCCCGTGTTACTCCCTGTCGCTCTGTCCTGCTCCCTGTGCCGTGTTTTCTCACTGTGTCTGGCTCTCTGCCCCTGGTCTCTATTCCTCCCTTTCTATCATGCTGCCTGTCCCAGGGTTTTTCTGCACCTCCATTCTGCTCGCCATCCTTCTTTATTGTCTCTGTCCTGCTGCCTCTTTTCCCCTCTCCCTCTTACCTGTCTTGCTCTGTCCCTGCTGCTTCTTTCTCCATCTCCGTTGGGCTCCCTGTCCCCGTCTTTCTCTCGCTGTCCCGTTCCCTGCCTCATACTTTCTCATTACACCCCCTGTCCTGCTGTCTGACACTTTTCTAGTGCCCTGCGCCCGGTTTCTCACTGTCAGCATTTCCGCCTGTGCCCAGCAGCCCGTCCGTGGCTCCAGAAGCCAGCCTGGCTGTCTGCTGTGCCAGACCAGCGTGGCTCTGGCAGCAGCTACCGAGGCGTCGGGGAGCGTCGGGGGCTCTGAGCCCGGAGCAGACTCAGCTCCAGGACTGGCTGCACGTGTGACTGAACAAGCACTCGCCGTCTCCGTTGCCCTCACGGCTGCATTTGGACTCACACCAGCCGTGGGGCTCTGAGGTGACGAGTTTGTGGTGGGTGGTGGCCCCTGTCCCGCTGGGCTCCAGCTGTGGGCTGGTGCTGGAGTTGGGGGGACGGCAGGGACAGCCCATCCTTGTAAGGGGTGGTGCTGGTGCAGGGGCTGGCACTGCCCTGTCTTGGGGGCCAGTGCAAGAGCCAAGGGAGGAGCAGAGCGGTTGTTGAGCATCTCTGAGCTGCGGCTGCACCGAAGGAGAAGGTGAGCGGGACAGCGTGTACCAGCAGGTCCCCGGGAGAGCCCCAAGGGAGGTGACAGGAGCTTTTTCAGATACATGGCAGATAAAACTAGCACCAGAGGCAATGTAGGCCCATTGATGAATGAGGTGGGTGCCCTGGTGACAGAAGATACAGAGAAGGCAGAGTTACTGAATGTTCTTTGTCTCTGCTCTGCCGGAGGCTGTGCTGAGGAGCCTCGTGCCGCTGAGGCCCCGGAGGAAGGCAGGACAACGGAGGAGTTTGCTTCGGTTGATGAGGACTGGGTTAGGGAGCAGCTAGGCAATCTGGACATCCATAAATCCATGGATCCACACTAAAAATAGGGCCTGTTGCAGAGCAAGGTACGCCTCTGCAAAACTTACTTGCTATTTATTTTATCTTCCTGGCAGAGTACTCTTCTATTTCTGTGCGCTTACTGTTAAATGATACAGTGGAAATTATTTTGTACTAAAAAAGCAAAGAAGCTGTTTGCATGCGCATTGCGCTCTAAGGGCGCACTAAGTGCGGGGACATGCAAACCAGAGGAGCAGATGTCGAACGGGCCACCCGAAAAACAAAAACGAAAATAAAAAATAGAGAGAAATAGAGATAGAAACAGGAGAAACAGAAACAGAAGAGGCTGGGTAGAAATAGAACAGAAGCAAATGCCGTGGCAAATATGCAAATCGGCTGGGGGTGTGAGCGGAGAGGCGAGTGGGCGGGGAGAATGCAAATGTGGATGCGGATCGTGCCAATCAGATCACGGACAGAAAACAAGGGGCGGGGTGACGAGGAGCAGGGGAAAATGCAAATTAGAGGCGGGGATGCACCAATCGAGAGCCAGAGTGGCCGAAGGGGTCGCTGGGAGCCTCCGTCGCGGGGGTCTCCGGGTGCGGCGAGGGCCGGTGTCCGCGGATTCCGGTGGAACCGCGGGGAGAGTGAGGGGAACAGAGCGAGAAAGGAGCTCGGGGGTTGGTGCGGGCGCGGCGAGAGTGACCGTGAGGTGGGAGGGTCTGGCAGTGGATGGGGCGGTGCGGCGGCGGTTACAAAGTATCGCTTCTCGGCCTTTTGGCTAAGATCAAGTGTAGTATCTGTTCTTATCAGTTTAATATCTGATACGTCCTCGATGAGAGGACTTTATATTAAACGGATTTTTGGGCCTGGGAGTTGGATCCGGAGCTTGCTCCCTCCGCTCCGCGCATCGTCCCGGTATTGCAGTGCCTCCGGGAACGGTGCACCCCCTCGGGGGACCCTGAGCTGGTTAAAGACAGAGGCAAGTGACACTGGAGGGAAAGTGGGGGAGCTCTCTAGCGCGCTCTTTGAGGGTTCTTTCTCTGGTTTTACAGCTCCAGCTGAACCGTGCGCAGCGAGACCCCGACTTCCGTGCTGCTGCCGGCGGGGCGGAGCCCAGAGCGAGCGAGCTCTGGGGCAGGGCGGCCTCAGGAAGGCGGTGCCGGGGTGGGTTTGGGGCTGGGGTGGGTTTGGGGCCGAGCCCGTGTCCGACGGGGGGAGCAGGGGCGGCCAAATCCCATGCCCGGCAATGGTGGAGCGCTGCCCGCCTGTGCTGCCCGCAGGACGGGCCGGGCGCTCTGCAGCTCCCGGCGCTTCCCAAACTGCGTGTGGGGTCCGGGGGTGCGGGGCTGGGGCGGGGGGCGCTGAGCTCCTCCCACCCTGAGCATCGCGCATGGGGGTGCAAGGGGCCAGAAAGCAGCTGTTGGGGGCCAGAAATGGAGGCAAAGATTTCCATTCCTGGGGCTTGAAAACAGTCTTAGGTGGTGGATTTTGGGGCTCAGAAACAGATTGAGTTGTGTGGCCTCAGGCTCAGAAATACGGGTCAAATCCTGCATTTTTGGGACTGGACAACAGGCTCAGCAGCCGGGTTTGGGCTCAGAAATGGGCACTGAGGGAGGTGGTTTGGCTGTTTTTGCAGGGGGTGGGAGGGCAGCGGGTGCTGTGGGAGAGCAGGGACGGGGCAGGTGCGTGGACCTCCCAGAGGGGGGGTCTGGTGGTGTCAGAGGCCAGAGTGCTGTCGGAGGCCAATGTGCTGATACTGAAAAGTCAGCAAAAAGATTCCTTAAAGCAGTTTTGAAAGTGCTAAAAGGCAGCACTTTTATTGCAGGGTGCTGGACACTCAGAGGATCGTTCTTCTAATCGAGTGTGCGCATGATTTGCACTTCTTGGTATTTGTTACCAATACGTATTGCATATTCATTTGCTTATACTACTTAGATAATGCTTAAAACGTAAATTATTTACACAAACCCGCCCCTTGCCAGAAGTCCATCTTAGGTATAGCAGAGTCTTCACCAGGGGTCTCTAATGTCTCTGTTGTCTTAGCAGCCTGGTACTCCCTCCTCCCCCCGGTGTCGGCTTCTTAACCTGATTTCTTGAACAAGCCTCTTGTCATTTTGTGCTGCTACTCAGTAAAAGTCCTATAAGCTCTTTCTTCATTTAGTGGAACGTCCTACTTTACCAGCTTGCAAGCACGGGACACCCAGCTTAGCTTTGAGTCCAGTCTCTGTAGAGTTTCTCTGTTAGGTTTCTGTTACATTAGGCCTCGTCTTGCTACATTAGGCTTAGTCTTGTTACATTATGGCTAGAGGTTTCTGAAAGACTTCTGTTCCTTTTGTTGGTGCACCAGGCCAGACTCATTGTCTGAGAAGGTCTCTGGGGTGAAAGGCTCTTTTCAGACCCCACATTGTCCTTTTTGAGTCCAGCTCTTCTTTGTACAGTTTAGAATAGTTAATTAATCATACAAACTCAGGAGTATTTATACAATGTATAACTATGGTGTTTAATCCTAACACTCAGTTTTTCGCAGCAATTGGTTTACAACCTTGTCGAATGCCCAGACTGTAGGAGCAGCTGGAGCTTGTCAGGAGAAGGAGCTGAAGTAACTGGAGCTCCAGTACAGAGCTGCAGCTTCAGTCAGCCAGCACTGCGGTGAGCAGGAGCTGGAGCGACAGGGGCTGTGTGCTGCCTGGGGTGTGCGTCAGCCAGAGCAAAACCGCCTGTGGCTGCAGCGAGAGGGGCTGTGTGCTGCCTGGGGTGTGCATCAGCCAGAGCAAAACCACCTGCGGCTGCAGCGAGAGGGGCTGTGTGCTGCCTGGAGTGTGCGTCAGCCAGAGCAAAACCACCTGCGGCTGCAGCGAGAGGGGCTGTGTGCTGCCTGGGGTGTGCGTCAGCCAGAGCAAAACCGCCTGTGGCTGCAGCGAGAGGGGCTGTGTGCTGCCTGGGGTGTGCATCAGCCAGAGCAAAACCACCTGCGGCTGCAGCGAGAGGGGCTGTGTGCTGCCTGGAGTGTGCGTCAGCCAGAGCAAAACCACCTGCGCTGCAGCGAGAGGGGCTGTGTGCTGCCTGGGGTGTGCGTCAGCCAGAGCAAAACCACCTGCGGCTGCAGCGAGAGGGGCTGTGTGCTGCCTGGGGTGTGCGTCAGCCAGAGCAAAACCACCTGCGGCTGCAGTGAGCAGGAGCTGGAGCGACAGGGGCTGTGTGCTGCCTGGGGTGTGCGTCAGCCAGAGCAAAACCGCCTGTGGCTGGAGCGACAGGGGCTGTGTGCTGCCTGGGGTGTGCGTCAGCCAGAGCAAAACCACCTGCGGCTGCAGCGAGCAGGAGCTGCAATGAGCGGGGGTGTCTGTTGGCGGGAGCCCCGAGGGCCGGGCAGCGCTCCGGCACAGCTCAGAGCCGCAGGCCAGGCAGGGCTGTCCCACTGGGGCTCTGGGCAGCACGAGGTGAGTTCATTCTGACAGCGGGGAGCGGCCTCTCGCTGGGGTTAGACCCAGGCCTGCTCTGCTGCATGCAGCCGTACATGCAGGGATGCCCATGGCTCTACATCAGAATAACAAAGTGTGCCTGGGCATCCTGAGGTTGTGCATGGGTCTGGGAGTGCATGCATTTTTGCTGCTGGAAGATGAAACGTGCATGTGCCTGTTCAGTGTAAGGACAGTTGGAAGCTGGGGGGGGAAACCTAAGCAGGCTGGTGGCACAACTGTAGTTTTAGAAGATCTTGAATCACAGAAGCATTTCAATTGGAACAGACCCTGAGGATCACTGAGTCCAGCCATAACCTAACATAACTCTAGCACTAAACCATGCCCCTAAGGACCTCGTCTAATCACCTTTTAAACCCCTCCAGGGCTGGTGACTCCAGCACTGCCCTGGGCAGCCTGTTCCAATGCCCCACAGCCCTTTGGGGAAGAAATTGTTCCCACATCCAACCTCACCCTCCCCTGGGCAACTTGAGGCCGTTTCCTCTGCTCCTGGCGCTTGTTCCTGGGGAGCAGAGCCCGACCCCCCTGGCTCCAAGCTCCTTTCAGGCAGTTCAGAGATCAGGTCTCCCCTCAGCTCCTGTTCTCCAGCTGAACCCCCCAGGTCCCTCAGCCGCTCCATCACCCTTGTGCTCCAGCCCCTCACCAGCTCCGGTCCCTTCTCTCCACTCACTCCAGCACCTCAAGGCCTTTCTTGGCCTGAGGGGCCCAGAACTGACCCGGGATTTGAGGTTTGACTTCGCTAGTGCCCAGTGCAGAGACACAATCACTTCTCCAGTCCTGCTGGCCACACTATTCTTGATACAAGCCAGGATCCTGTGGCCTCTTGGCCACCCGCTGGCTCATGTTCAGCTGCTGTCACCAGCACCCCCAGGCCCTTTTCCAGCCCCTCCTCCCCAGCTGCAGCGTTCATGGGGTTGTTGTGACCCCAGTGCAGGACCTGGCACTTGACCCTGTTGAACCTCAGACAATTGGCCTCAAAACTCCCTGTATATAGAAAGGACTTAAAAAGTCAACCTTGTTTGATGTATTTCTGAAGAAATATAGAAGCACTTTCAACAGCTGTCTCTGCCCCCTTCTCCATTTCCCCCTTTTCCCACTGCAATTTGGGGCCAGTTTCCCCAAATCGGGACTTTACTCTGCGGGGCCACAGGCACGGAAGGGGAGGCGTCGCCATGGCACAAAAATACCCCAAACAGCCTGAATCTGGGTCTGCAACGGCGGGAGCGGGAGAAAAGGGCGGGGGAATAAAATGAAACAGGACAATTTTGGGGAAAAAAGCCCCCAGCACTTCCGGCGGCCGCGCGCTGCCGCGGAACCACAGAACAGCGCCTGCGGAGCTGCGCATGCGCATTGCGCTTTGCGAGCGGGCGCAGCGGGGCACGAAGGGCGGGGACATGCAAATCAGAGGAGCAGATGTCGAACGGGCCGCCGGGAAAAAGAAACAGAAAATAAAGAGAGAAATAAAGACAGAGATAGAGATAGAAACAGGAGAAACAGAAACAGAAGAGGCTGGGTAGAAATAGAACAGAAGCAAAAGCCGCGGCGAATATGCAAATCGGCTCGGGGTGTGGGCGGAGAGGCGAGTGGGCGGGGAGAATGCAAATGTGGATGCGGATCGTGCCAATCAGATCACGGATCGGAAAACAAGGGGCGGGGTGACGAGGAGCAGGGGAAAATGCAAATTAAAGGGGGGGATGCACCAATCGAGAGCCAGAGTGGCCGAAGGGGCCGCTGGGAGCCTCCGTCGCGGGGGTCTCCGGGTGCGGCGAGGGCCGGTGTCCGCGGATTCCGGTGGAACCGCGGGGAAGTGAGGGGAACAGAGCGAGAAAGGAGCTCGGGGGTTGGTGCGGGCGCGGCGAGAGTGACCGTGAGGTGGGAGGGTCTGGCAGTGGATGGGGCGGTGCGGCGGCGGTTACAAAGTATCGCTTCTCGGCCTTTTGGCTAAGATCAAGTGTAGTATCTGTTCTTATCAGTTTAATATCTGATACGTCCTCGATGAGAGGACTTTATATTAAACGGATTTTTGGGCCTGGGAGTTGGATCCGGAGCTTGCTCCCTCCGCTCCGCGCATCGTCCCGGTATTGCAGTGCCTCCGGGAACGGTGCACCCCCTCGGGGGACCCTGAACTGGTTAAAAACAGAATTGAAATGGTGTTGGGTACAAAGCTGCGCGGCTTGGGGCCGCGCTGGTGATTGTTCCGTGTCTGCCGCTCTCCGGACAGTCGCAGCGGAGTGCGGATTCTCAGCTGCGGGTTGACCCATGTGGATCGTCTGGTCTGGCTGACCCCGGGCGGACCCCTCGGTGAGGGGCCCCCCGCACACGTCCCCCCCCCGGCACCTCTATAGTTCGCCATGCAGCCCCCGTGCTCCACGCTGCCGTCCGCCCGTACCGGCCGTGCGGTGCTGCGGGGCCCGTGAGGCGCTGCCACCGCGCTCGTTGCCGCCGCTCGGGAAGGAAACGCCGCCGCCCCCGCCGTGCGCCGTGCCGAGCGCGCAACGCGGGAACCGCAGCGCCGGTGCCGCCGGGTGTCGCCGCTGCTGCCGCCCGGTGGCCGCAGCCGGTTCTGCAGCCCGGCCGTGCCGTGCCGGCTCTGGCGCCCGGGAGGACAGAATTGCTGCTGCTAAAAAAACCCTTTTATTTTAAAAAAGCCAATTACAAAAACCCTTAGACGCCTCTTTTTTTTGGGGGTGGGAGGGGGTGGGTCGGGGGGTTGAACAGTGAGGGGCTCAGGTGAGGGACAAGCGTCCTGCTCGGCTCTGTTTTCACAGAATCACAGTGTTAGGGGCTGGAACGGACCTCCAAAGATCATCCACTCCAATCCCCCGCGGAGAACAAGTTTCTTTTCCAAGGGAGGGAAGTTATGAAATTGAAGAAATAAAGTGGTGAAATTTATCCCTAGAAACTGGGATAAAAAGAGGGGGAAAGGCTGGTGGGGGAGGGGACTGGGCAGACCGGTGACACTAAAAGGGATTTACACCCGCGCCTCCCCGAAAGATTTGGGTTAAATCCGGGTGGTTTTAGGGATATTTTTGGAGTTGTTTCCTCCCCACCTCCACTGCTGGTGCTGAAAACAACAAATATTATCATTTTCATTTAAAAGGGGAAAAGTTCAAAGAAAAAAAAGGTTGTGTTTTTTTTTTTTCATCACTTCTGCCTCAAGGCAGCGGCACGAAGCCCCTTTATTAACCATTTCCTCCCCAATTTGGGGTTCTCTAAACTATCCCATTTCCCAGCTTGCTGTTGAAAACGCTCCAAACGGGACAAACTTCCCCCAAACCACGAATTAAAAGCCCTGACCTCACCCTCGCGGCTTGCCCATTTGTGCTGGAGCTGTATTTTGGGCCAAAATATGCATAAATTGGTATATTTTCGGCATAACGGCCTGGCGATCTTAAAAAGAGCCTTTTGAGCCCCGTTGTTACACACACCCGCTGATAATTTACCTGAGTAATTGCAAACCCGTCCCCCAACTGCGCCTTTTTCCGCTTCAAACGGACCCTCCGAGGAGCAGGGGAGGGCGGGCGGCCGCGGCCTCTCCCGGGAGCCGCAGTCTTCAGTCAGGTCCGCTCCGGGGGGGGGGGAGGGGGGTGGGCGGCAGGCGGCTCAGGGCAGCCCCCGCGGAGGTCCCCGGGGCCGGCGGAGGAGCAGGAGGCGACAGCCGGCCGGGGGCAGATGCCGGGTGCGTCCCCAGCTCGCCAGAGCTCCCTCTGAACCTCCTCCCGCGGCCCCGCTCGCCCCGCGCAGCCGCCCCCAGCTCCGGCTGCTCCTGCGAACCCGTCCCGTGTTCCTGGGCCGCGCCCGAGCCCCATGGTGAAGGCGGCAAGCCGGCCCTCGGCGTCTCCGGCGGCCCCTGTGGCGGATGCGCTCGACTCGCCCCCGCTCCCCCCCAGCCAAACCAGCAGCAGGTGCGGGCTCCAGAGCAGGTGGGGGCCTGAGCTCCTTCCAGGGGACCCACAAGGAAGCAGAATGGCTACTGAATGCTGGTGGTTTGTGGGTGCAGGCAGTTTCTTGCAGACTTTTCCTGCTGTGTGCAATTTGACTGCTAGTCAACCACTTTATTCTATAAACACGACAGTCTGGGTGAGCCCACTGTGAGCTCTCCCTGCTAAATAAGTGAGCTGTATGGCAGTGGTTTTACTACTCACAGGTCAGTGGCTGAGCCCAATTTAAGTTTAATATCAATAATTTGGCTTAAGTAGATGCACTCTAAATTAATTATTTAGAGATAAAAGGTTGTATGATTTTTAATACACTCTTTGCTTCATGTTACTTGGTAAGCTGGATTTGCTTAAATTTTAAAGTTCTGCTCATATTTACCAAAAGCAACTACAAACCACACTGAACGCTTGCAAGATAAGGTCTTGTTTGCACTTTACTGGGAAGAACAGAACGGTCCAGGAAAAACAATGATCCAAGGCTAACACGGAGGAGACATTACAGACGTCTGCAAAATGGGGCCTATTTCACACTTTGCTGAGAAGAAAGGATTTATTCAGACAAAACAGTACCTGCAAGGCTATGGACCATAAACAATGTCTACAGCTGAAAACACGAAAGGCCCATGTGGAATCGGAGAAAAAGATCCAAAGAGAAGCAAGAAGACCTCACAGTGGAATATTGCTGTTGGACTAAATGATGGTATGAACTGTTTGTAAAGATACAGAAGTCTATGGTTTATATGCTCGGGTTGGACCTCTGTGGAGGTGCCAGCCCTGCTGCTATTCTACTCCAGGTTTCTTCCCCAAGAATTTAGTCTGCTGCAGTCTGCCCTGTGTGCAGCTGTCGCCCGCGGTCTGCCCTGTGTGCCGTTACCAGCCCTCGCAGCCGTGTCCCTGTGCTGGCACTTGGCAGCTGCTGCAGGGGAGTTGGAGCTTTGCTTTTGTTGTATGCAGTAGTTGACACCTTTGGACAGAACTGTGACACTGATGTTTAGCAAAGCTGCAGGCTGATATTTATTATATTACTGCAAATATTAATAATCCAAGCGTTTGAGCTCACGGGGGTGGGGATGTGTAGGCGGGGGGCAGCACCCGCTGGGAGTGGGTGCGCACCCAGGGGTGCTGCAGCACGTCCCGCAGGGGCAGGCGCTGGGCCGGGCTGCGGCGCAGCAGGCGCGAGATGAGATCACGGGCACCCTCGGGCACGGCGGGCGGGAAGTGCAGGTCCACCTGGCGGGACGCGGGGGACTCAGGGACCCCGGAAATGGACGGGGCACAAGGACACCCCCACCCAGTACTGGTGTCCCTGGCCCCCCAGCCGTGGGTCTTGCCCCACAGTGGGAATGGAGGGTGTAGGGCAGGTGCTGTGTGTGTGGGGCCGGGATTCTGGGGTCCCGCCCAGCCCTTGGGTTCCCCAGCAGCATGTGTGGCAGGGGCTGCTCTCCAAAGGCAGGGTCCCCATGGCAGGGGATTCCGGGGGGTGTGAGCTCCCTAAACATGGGGTCTCTGTGGCAGGGTCCCCCCTGTGAGAGCACAGCATGTGAGTCTGGGGGTTGCTCTGGGGTCCTTGTGGGTCCCCGGAGGTGCTCCCCGGGTGGGTGGGGGTCCCTAGGGCGCAGTCCCCACCTTGGTGATGCGGTGGTAGGTCTCGTTGTGGGAGGGGCTCTCGAAGGGGGGGTGCCCAACCAGCAGCTCATAGCAGAGCACCCCCAGGCACCACAGATCCACCTTCTCGTCGTGCTCGCGCCCCTCCACCATCTCGGGGGGAAGGTAATCCAGCGTCCCACACAGCGTCCTCCGCCTGGGGGGCACCCCATGAGGAGACACCCCCACGTGTACACGCACCCACCGCCTCTCCAGAGGTACATAAAGGCAGCTCTGTTTCAGGGGGAGCCCCGCCTTGGCAGGTTCGGGCCCCCTGGGGTGCTTGTCACCCCCAGGCCAGTGACACCATCCCCATGGGGTCTCAGCCCCTGCTGTGTCCCTGTCCGCACAGGGTGCCCCATGGAGGACCCCCCCCAGAGCCCCCCCAGCCCTACAGGGCCCCTCCCCAGACCTTACCAAAGGGGAGTGGGTGCACAGACAACCCAAAGTCAGTGATCTTTAGCTCTTCCAGCCCCACGGGGTGCTCCCCCAGACTCACAGGGCCCCCCACAGCCGTACCGGAGGGAGGGGGCATGCACAGACCACCCGAAGTCGGCGATCTTCAGCTCCCCCATCAGCCCCAGCAGCAGGTTCTCAGGTTTGATGTCCCGGTGGATCACCTTCTTCCCATGGCAGTACAGCACCGCGTCTGCCGCCTCCTCCATCAGCTGGGGGAGACAAAATGAGGGGGTCAGGGCACCCCAAACTGGTCAGGGGACCCCCACAGCCCCCATGCAACCCCAGGGTCCCCCACTGAACAGAGGGTGGCCACTGTGGGTGTGGCAGCAGCTCCTCCATCAGCTGGGGATGGGTCAGGACACCCTCAAACTGACCAGGGGGCCCTTGGGGACCCCAACACCAATTCTTGGGTGGGACCTCAGCATTTGGGGCTGGTCAGGAGGCCCAGACCCCCATGTGTGTGGGTGACCCTGGTGTCTGGGGCGGTTCCAGCGCTCCCCCCTAGGGGTGCCCCATTTTGGGGTGACCTGACCGTGGCGGTGCGGGTGGCATCGAAGCGGCCTTGGCGCTGCAGCTCCTTGTAGAGCTCCCCCCTGGGCGCGTACTCCAGGATGAGGAACACCCGCCGCTCATCGTGGAAGTAGTTGTAGAGGCGCAGGATGTTGGGGTGCCTGAGGGGAACAGGGACACATGGTGAGGTCCCAGGACCCCTCACTACCACCACAGGGTCTCCAGAGCCACCCGTGGGCTCTCTGCAACCTACCCCCGCTGTCACCTAGGGGACCCCAGAACACCCCCAGTGTCACCTAGAGGACCCCAGTGCCACCCACCATCACCCCAGTGAGCCCCAGGACAGCCCTCCACTGTCACCCCAGGGTGTCCAGGACAGCCCCCACCATGACCCAGAGGACAACAGGAGTCCCACACTGTCATTCCAGTGCCACCCACCACCACCCAGGGGGTCTTCTGGGACCCCTTGATATTCCCCAGGATCCCCTCACTGTCACCCAGTGGGTCCCCGAGTGCCACCTCATCACCCCAGGACCCCCAGCCTCATCAACCCAGGGTCCCGCCAGTGCCATCCACCATCACCCAGGAGGTCCCCAGGACCCTACCAGCACCACCCAGGAGCCCCAGGCTCCCCCACCCTGCCTCCCCCCAGACACCCCCATGCTTGTGCTTCCTGACTGTAGGTGGGCCATGATCTCGATCTCTCGCCGCAGCTGGTGCTCCACCCCTTCCTTCTCCACCTGGGACTTGAAGAGGACCTTCAGCGCCACCAGGAATTTCGTGCTCCGCTCCCGTGCCAGGTAGACACTCCCGAACTTGCCCTTCCCCAGCGGCCGCCCAATCTCAAAGTCATCCAGCGTGAAGGTCCGTCTGCAGGGTGGGGGGCAGAGACACACGATGGCTGGGGTACCCCATCATAGGGGGGACACCCAGCACCTGCGCCCACACATAGTCAACACCAACCCCGGTGTCACCCACCAATGCCCAGGGGTCACAGGACCACCGCACTGTCAGCCATGGGGTCTCTGGGATGCCCCCCCGTCATACTGCGGGTAACTGGGCACCCCCAGTGCCACTCAAGGTGTCCTTGGACCCCCCATGATCACCCCAAGGTCCTCAGGGCACCCCACAGTGCTGCCCACCATCACCCAGGGGGTCTCTGGGACCCCCCCACTTATTATACTTGGGTTCCCAGGATGCCTCACAGACCACAGGACCTCCCCACTGTCACCCCATGGATCCCAGGAGCCATCCTCATTACCCCAGGGTCCCCTCAGTGCCACCCACCATCACCCCAGGGGGCCCCAGGGCTCCCTTCCCCCCAACACCCAGGGAGTCTCTGGGACCCCCACTCTGTGGTCCCCAGAAGCTCCCCAGGACCCCCTCCCCCCGCTGTCACCAGGGGGTGACTGGCATCCCCCAGTGCCACCCGGTGGGTTCCTGGCACCCCCTCCCCCATCACCCCAGGGTCTCCAGTGTCCCACATCACCCCAGGGGTCCCTGCTACCCCCAGGCCCCCCAGCGCTGCCCCCACCGTCACTCACTGGGGTGGGGGAGAGGCCTGCAGGGCAATGGGCTGCAAGGGCTCAGCTCCTGGTGGGGAAGGCTCAGCTGCGGGAACCCCCCACACACCCTGGGGGCCCCGAGGACCCTCCCGTGGGACACAGGCGTCCACGGACCCCCAGGTAACACCCGCGCTTCCACCAAGGGACCCAGGCGTCCGGCGCCCCAACCCCTCCCCAAGGGGCTCTGTCCCCCGGACCCTCCCTCCCCGTACCTGGCCGGCGCTCCGGCGTGAGCGGCTCCTCGCGGCGAACCTGCGGCCCGGCCGGGGAGGGGGGGTCACCCCGAGACACCCCTGCAGGGGTGGGGGACCCCAACACCCTCCCCAGGGACAGGACACCCCCAAAAAGGGCCCGCGTGTGCCTGAGCGCACCCCCCCTGGGACGGGGCCACTCCCAGGGGTCAGTGCGGCCCCAAAGAGGTCGGGACCCGCCCCAAGGGTGCCCCAGGGATGGGGCCCGGGGGACACCCCGAGACCCCCTCCCAAGGACGGCCCCCCGGCGGGGTTTGGGGCACTCCGAGACCCCCCCCATCCCAGAGAGCAGGACACTCCAGAAAGGGCAGCGTCACCCCAGTGCCCCCGGGGGGACACCCTGGCAGGGGAACGTCGCGGGGGAGGGGCTGTCACCTCGGGCAGGCTGGACACGCCGGGATTCGCGTTCTCCTTCTGCGCCATCCTGGGGGCGGCGAGGGGACACAGCATCACCACGGGACCCCAGATCTCGGGACCCCCAACCACCCGGGACACGCTGTCCCTGGATCCCCAGCCCCTCTGGACCCCCAGCCCCCCGGGAACCCCGAGACCCCCGGGACACGCGGTCCCCGGATCCCCAGCCCCCCGGGACCCCTGTTCCCCGGACCTGCTGTCCCCGATCCCCGCCCGCCGCGCTCTGCGCCCCCTCCCGCCGCCGCCTTCAAACCCGCCCTCTGGCTGGCACGCACCGCCCGCCTATTGGTCCCTGCTGCGGACGGCCCCGCCCCCACCCGCCTTCCTCCCTCCCCGCCGTTCTTACGCCGTTTTTCATTGGCCAGCCACGCCGCCCGCCTGGCGGGTGGGGCGGGAGCTCAGCGCTGATTGGCTGTCGGGCGCAGTTGGGCGTTCGAGCGCGTGCGGGGAGGCGGCGACCGGGGTAGAAAGTTGTAGAACAAGGGGCGTTGGTGAGGAGACAAAATGGTTTCCGGGGGTGCGGGCGGGCGGGACGAGGTGAGGGTCACCCTGCTGAGCAAAGAGCGGCTGTGCGGGCAGGGAGTGTTTAACGGGGAACGGCGGGGCTGGCGCCTCAGGTTTGTCAGAGGGCAGCTGAGGCAGCACGGGCGGTGTGTGAATTCAGACGGGCTGCAGGGTTAAATGAGCCGCAGCGTTGGTGGCAGCGATGAGTCTCTTGCAGAGCTCGCGGGTGTACCTGGCATTAAGTAAAAATTCTCTTCAAGCATTTCATTTCTTTCTTGGCTATTACTGCTTTAAGTGAAGCACCTGGTTCCGCTGGAATCCCTGTCTGCCAGGGACACTTTCCGCAGGAGCGCTGGTGTCAGTGCCAGAGCCCTGGGGTCCTCCTGCCCGGGGACACGGGCTCGTCCCCACCCCAGCGCTGGGAGGACGCAGCGCGGCCTGGCGCAGTGACACGGGACGGGTGGTGAAGAGCAATAGCAGTAAGTATGTACTTTTTTAAAAATGTCTTGCCAGTTAATGATGAATCCTACTCCAGTTGTTGCCTTGTCATGATTTCTAGAAACCCTGGCTGTCTTTCTCTTCCTCTTTACTGGTAAAGTTGTGGTTTTGTTACTAGTAGGTTACAATCAGGTGTTGATTCTGGAGGTGTTGAACATGCCTGGGGAAAGCTGTAAATACAGTGAAATTGGTGATTTGTAATGTACAGTGATACTGACTGCATCTCTGGTTTTCAGTACTTTGTTCTGAGTGGCGTTTGGGAAACGTAACAGGAAAGCCCAGCTGCAAGAGTTTAAAATTGGCTACAGGGTTATGTTGTGGGTTTTTTTAACAAATTTAATTGGACTGTGGAAATAATTTTATAGATGCTACAAAGGTAAAAAATATAACAAGATTCGCAGAAACTGTCATCAGCTGTAATAGGAAAAAAAGCAAAAGTAACTTTTACTTTGGTTCAAAGGAGGTATTCCAGAACTAGAAATGAAGATGAAGCTTTGCGTGGGAGGGAGATCAGCTCGGCACTAGGGAAGCTCCTTTTCCCTGGGTTTGCTGCAGCAGAGACTCAGGCACGGATTCCAGAAATTCTAAAATATCAGTTTATTTGCCAGGCACAGTGTAGAGCAGCTCGAGCTGCTGCTCCTGAAGAGGGACCGGAGCAGGAGGTCTTGGGCAGTTCTGCCCGCACGGTCCCGTCGGTCCAAGCTCTGGTGTTCGGTCGGCGTTCTGCACCCGCAGCTCTGGGTGAGACCCGGTCGGACGCGGTTCTGTCCCCTCGCGGTGTGACGGACGCGGCTCCGCTCCCAGGGACACCTCGGTGCCTGTGACCCAGAGCTGGGCACCGCTCTGCGCTGTGACGCCTGTGCTGGGCACCAGCAGCACCTCCGGCTGCTGCCAGAGAGGCTCCTTTTCCACTGTGATCTCACGGGCGTGGGGGAGAGAGGATAAAAGTGACAAAAGCAGCTGGATGGTTCAACTTGTTTCAAAAAAGCCCCAACATTCCAAAGCCGGCTGCACAGCCAAACGTATTCCTATACATCCGAGTTTTTCAGGCAGTTCCGGTGGACTAGAGAGTCTTTTAAAAAAATACAATAAAGGCAGCAAGCATGGGGACCGGCAGCCAGTAACAGGAGTGAGGCAAATGTGTATCAGTTAAATCAGCTCATCTCATATTCTGATAATGCTCTGTTAACTTTCCAACACCAGTGGAGTCCAACTCTCCTGCATCCTGTCCATCGGCTGCGGCAGCTCGGCCACCTGTGCTTGTTTGCTTGGCTGGGGTTTGGTTGGTTGGTTTTGGTTGTTGTTTGTTGTGTGTGGGTTTTTTGTTGTTGTTGTTTGTTTGTTTAACCAGGACTTGAAATGAATGGGGCAAAAGAGAGGAAGGAAAACTGGGAAGAGCAGGCCAGGCCTGACAGAGACACTTAGAAATAAATATTTAGGAGTGGCAATGGCACTTGCCACAATAATTATCCACGTTTCCTACGTGTCTATTCTAATTATATACTAATAATTTATCCATTTCTTTCAATAATTTAATGAAGAAATATGTTCAGAAAACATTTTATGCTGAAAAAATATTCTATATTCCAGTAGTATTTTCCTGCCCGCAAAGAAAAGCTGCTCTTACAGTTCATCTTATGATCGTCTGGCTGAAATACACAATTTAAATACAAGTTTCCAGCAAAGCTGCAGCAAGCCAGAGTAAGTCACTGTCAGGGAATAGGCTGCCTTAGCTTATCAAATTACTGAGTATACGGCTTTGTACAGAACCTGGTTAGAAACGGCTTGTACAGAACTCACTCAGCGTAAGGGAGTTTGCCCAACGCAGCTGTGAGCTGTGGACCCTGGAACTTTCTGTTTGTTACGGAAAAAGGCCTCAGAGTGCTCAAGACGAGGGAGCTGCTGAGAGAGGAACAGGACGGGTCTGCAGGGACGGGACACAGAGGGGAGTTTTGGCTACCGCAAATAACTTTTTATCTGCAGCTGCAGGTGCAAAATAGGAACTTGCAGGTCAGGACTTGGACTGACGGCCCCATCTGAGGTGAATGAGGAGATTCCGTGGAGAGCAGGGAGACCCCAGGCTCTAATGGTGCAGTTGGCCCGAGGGACGTGCGGGGGCTGGCACTGTGGGCAGAGCTGCCCAGGGTATTTCTGCAGAGGGTCCTGTGCAGCAGACACCCAGCTCGGGGTGCTCTGCGCTGTGCTGGCAAATCAGTTAATTAACAGTGATTTCTGGAATCTGTGCCAGTGTCTGCAGTGCAGAGCCTGGGGAAAAGAGCTGCCCTAGCTCGTGTGCTTTGACTCCATCCCCAGGCTCATTGAATTCTCGTCTAATTAAAAAAACAACAACAACAGCAACAAATAAAAACCACTACCACCAAAAAACCAGAGACACACACAAAAAATCCCCCATAAGACTCAGAGGCGCTCCAGCTGCTGTAATTGACTTCCCCATCAGCTCTGCATGTTGTGTTTGGTACATTCTCGCTTGCAGGTCTCTGTGAGCCTGTGTAACCAGAAGGCTTGGAGTAAAAGTTCTGAAGGAAAACTGACAGCTAATGTAGATAAATGTCTGCTGTGGGTTGTTCTACTTCTCCTCCAGCCGCTCTTCTCTGGGTCTCAGCTGAGCCCGGCTGATTCACTGGTAATGTAAATTGCACTAATTAAAGAAAGAGCTGGGTGACAAAGCTCTGATTTTAGTTGTCTGCTGAGCACTTGAAGATGTTGAATGCAGCGGGGTTACAGCCCCTAGAATTGCTCATGGCGTTCTTGCCGTTCGGAACGCTGTGGTTGAACTCGTCTGTGCTCAAGCACAGGGTTGTGTGTTCGCTGGGTGAGGTTGAAGCAGGCGCTCCGTGGAGGCGTTAACGTTCGAGAGGTGCTGCTGGGAAACCTGTGATCGCAGCTCGTCTGGGAAGGTGAGGGACAGCGGCAGCACAGCGGGTCACACGTGTGCTCTGTGAGATCGTCAGCGCGGGGTCGGCAGGCGGTGTCTGCAGTGGGGATTTGGGCAGCCCTGCTGTTGGGCTGTGCAGAGCCGAGCCTTACGAAAGCACGAGAAGTTCTTGGGAAGATCCGGACGTGTGTGACTGTCGTGTTTCTTGTTAGGATGGGAAGAGGCTTTGTCCTGAATTGGGAAACAGTGGGTTGAGTTCTGTCACTCTTTGGTTGGTCTCTACAGAACAAGTGACTTGGTAATGGAATTGGTAAATAAACCCATGAAGAGACCGGGAAGGAAAGGTTGGACAGTGTTTTTTCCTCCTGTGGGCTTTGACTTGTGTACAATATGAAGACAGTTGCTTCACGCTGTATTTTGGTCACATTGCGTGATCCTGCAGCTGAGGAGGAGCAATCAGTGCAATAAGGTGAGTGTGCTCGCAGAGGGAACCTCAGGAACGTGTCACCTGCCAAAAAACACAAACCTTTTTATTACCAGGCAAGAAGTGGCAATAAAACAGTTTTCTGGAACTATGCATTTCAAATAAAAGCGGCCTGTAGAAGTGAACTGGGGACGGTGGGAAGCGCTGCGTGCCCGGGCTGCGTCAGATGGACTTTAAATGTCACTGTCCTTCCTCTGCCGCCCGTTACAGTGAAACTTGTTATTCCTTAAATAAAGGATTTTCTCTCATCCTCAGGATGCGTTATTGAATGATGTTGAGGTGGGAGAAAATCTGCCTTATTAATGTTTATAAATATATAAAGGGTGAGTGCCATGAGGATGGAGTCAGGCTCTTCTCAGTGGCAAACAATGATAGGACAAGGGGCAATGGGATCAAGCTGGAACACAAGAGGTTCCACTTAAATTTGAGAAAGAACTTCTTCTCAGTGAGGGTAACAGAGCACTGGAACAGGCTACTCAGGGAGGTTGTGGAGTCTCCTTCCCTGGAGACATTCAAAGCCAGCCTGGACACATTCCTGTGCGACCTCTCCTAGGCGTTCCTGCTCCAGCAGGGGGATTGGACTGGATGATCTTTTGAGGTCCCTTCCAATCCCAAACATACTGTGATACTGTGATACTGTGATGTAGTCCATGCTGTTTTGTGGTACTAAAAGCGATACTTCAGGGCAGACTGAAGACAACAGCATCTACTTACTTAGCAAAGGCAACTTCATCCCCTTGTAATCTTCATAGTGCACAGGAGTGCACAGTGAATACTGGAAATCCAAACATCTTCTGTGGTTTTTATGTTCATGGCCCGAGTGTCAATTTTTAAATGTTCAGTTTCTGTAGGTTCATTCCCTTGGGGACAATCTGGTGAGCAATGGATGGGAATGCACTGAGCTCTTTTGCCTCGTTTAGCAGTGGTTTGGGTGTCTGTGTGACTGACCAGACTTGTATAAACACTGAACTGCAGGGAGGTTTTGCCTCTGGTGTCACAGGATCACTGCAGCCTTAGTATTTTATCAGCTTGCAGATGAACGTGTAGTGTGACCTTCACGGGGGTTTACTGCGTTGTGCTAACACAAATCAGCTTTGACCAGACCAATGTTGATAAGAAGAGAACCTTTTATGAACTGTTTATATAATTGTAAATATTTTTTAAAATAAGTTGTTTGGCGATACAAAAACTATGTATTAACCTTAAAAAATAGTTTTTTCTGGTAACCTTTAGGCTACTTAATATTTCCATTTGTCTCATGGGTGAGAATGTAAGACAGAGCTGCTGACCAGGACAGAACAAAGGGGTTTTTGTGGTCCGACGGCGTCCCGCTGTCCGGCTGCACGCTCTGTCGTGCAGAACCTCGCTGAGCTCCCCGGCCCCAGCACCGCTCACAAAGGGGACACAAAGGGGAGAGAGCAGCTGGTTTAGGGCCAGAAGAGGAGATGAAGTTTCTGTTCCTGGCCTGAGAACAGGCTCATGCGGCCGACTTTGGGGCTCAGAAACAGGTTGAGTTTGTGGCTTTGGGCTCAGAAATACAGGTCAAATCCTGCGTTTTTGGGACTGGAAAGCAGGCTCAGCAGCCGGGTTTGGGCTCCGAAACGGGCACTAAGTGAGCTGGTTTGGGGCCAAAAGCAGCAGCTTACGCTCCTTAGAATAGTTGTTAACTAATCATACAAACCCAGTAATGTTTATACAACGTACAACTATGATGTTTAATCCCAATACTCAGTTTTTCACAGCAATTGGTTTAACAACCTTGTCAAAAGCCCAGACTGTTGGAAGCAGCTGGAGCTTGTCAGGAGAATTATAGAATCATTTGGTTTGGCAGAGACCCTTGGGATCATGGAGTCCAACCATAACCCAGCCCTGCCCCTGCCCCCTGTCCTGAGAACCTCCTGTCCGTCTGTCCAGCCCTCCAGGGATGGTGACTCCAGCACTGCCCTGGGCAGCCTGTTCCAATGCCCCACAGCCCTTTGGGGAAGAAATTGTTCCCACATCCAACCTCAACCTCCCCTGGGCAACTTGAGGCCGTTTCCTCTGCTCCTGGCGCTTGTTCCTGGGGAGCAGAGCCCGACCCCCCTGGCTCCAAGCTCCTTTCAGGCAGTTCAGAGATCAGAAGGTCTCCCCTCAGCTCCTGTTCTCCAGCTGAACCCCCAGGTCCCTCAGCCGCTCCCATCACACTTGTGCTCCAGCCCCTCACCAGCTCCGTTCCCTTCTCTCCACTCGCTCCAGCACCTCAAGGCCTTTCTTGGCACGAGGGGCCCAGAGCTGACCCAGGATTGGTGGTTTGTCCTCCCCAGGTCCCAGCACAGGTTCGGTCACTGCCCCGGCCCTGCTGGCCACCCCAGTGCTGGTCCCAGCCAGGATGCTGTGGCCTCTTGGCCACCTGGGCACACTCTGGCTCATGTTCAGCCCATCACCAACAGCCCCGTGTCCTTTTCCAGTCGCTGTTCCCCAGCTGCAGCGTTCATAGGGTTGTTGTGACCCCAGTGCAGGACCCGGCACTTGGCCTTGGTGACCCTCAGACACCATCCAGGCCATGAACTGCAGCTTCTCCAGGAAGATGCTGGGGATACAGTGTCAAAGGCTTTGCTGAAGTCTAAGTAATTCTTTAATAAAGGTAGTTGAAAAGTCCCTTGGAAAACAAAATGCAGGGAAGACATAAAGCTTGAATCTGAACCTTTTCCTCTGTGATTACTGTGATGTAATTTGTTTTCCAATAAAATAAGAAATCTCAGTAAACAGGGGCAAAGACAAAAGGTCAGTTTTGAGACTTTTTGTAGGAACTTTTTCTTCCCTTTGCCCATGCTGAGCCTCCCCATCCCAGCTGAGGCACAACTTGCCAATTTTTAACTTTAATTTTATTGTTAGGTATTTTTAGAGGTAAATTTAGTAATGAAGTATCAGAAATACAGGCCACAAAGATGATTAAGGGCCTGAAACATCTTTCATATGAAGAGAGGCTGAGGGAGCTGGGACTGTTCAGGCTTGATAAGAGAAAGCACAGGGGATCTTATCAATGTGTGTCGATATCTGACGTGCAGAACGAGCAGGAGGGAGCTGGACTCTTAGTGCCCCGTGAAAGGGCAAGAACAAATGGGCATAAACTTAAAAACAACCCGAACACAAGAAAAACACTTTTCTAGTCTATTTTTTTAAACTGTGCGAGGCTGCTCAAGCCCGGAGCAAGTTGCCCAGAGAGGCTGTGGAATCGCTGTCTGTGCAGATGCTGAACCCTGGCGCCGCCAGGACGGCTCTCGGGGCAGGACAGACTGCCTGAGCCGGGCTTGGACCCGCCGAGCTCAGGAGGGTCCCTTCCCGCTGAGCAAGCCTGTGATCCGCGACATCCTGAAAACCGTTGTCCTTAGTTTCCAAACCTGACTTATTTTATGTTGGGATCTTGTGTAATGGATAAAAATTTCCACTTCAACCCATTTTGTGAAACCCAAAAAACCCCTCAGCATTACTGGATTTAAAGAAATTGCAAACTAGACAAGAGCAGCCATCTGACCCCTGTTATTTTAACAGCCTCGAGATATTCCAGCTGGGCACTGAGTGTCTCTGTTGTCTCAGCGTAGCGGCGGCGCCCCCAGCAGCCGTACCCACACCAGCGGTGCCCACACCATCGGCACCCACAGCAGCCGTACCCACACCATCGGCGCCCACGCCATCGGCGCCCCCAGCAGCCGTACCCACACCATCGGCGCCCACGCCATCGGCGCCCCCAGCAGCCGTACCCACGCCATCGGCGCCCGCAGCAGCCGTACCCACGCCATCGGCGCCCGCAGCAGCCGTACCCACGCCATCGGCGCCCGCAGCAGCCGTACCCACGCCATCGGCGCCCGCAGCAGCCGTACCCACGCCATCGGCGCCCGCAGCAGCCGTACCCACGCCATCGGCGCCCGCAGCAGCCGTACCCACACCATCAGCGCCCGCAGCAGCCGTACCCACACCATCGGCGCCCCCAGCAGCCGTACCCGCAGCAGCGGTACCCGGACGCCCGGCGGAGCAGACAGGAGCAGTAACAGCAGCAGTAACAGCAGCAGCCGCTCCCAGCCAGGGTCTCCAGCCTCGTTTCTCACCATCTCGAACAAAGGCAGTGAAGAAAGTCCATGTTCTGCAGATGATCTTCTTGCTGATCCCAGAGATAAAGGTACTGTGTAACTCTAAAAGTTTAACCCTGCTTAACTTTACCCGTTGCTATGTGCATGACCATGTAATAAAAGAGGGACTTTGTTTCCCACATCCATGGAGAAATGGTGGAATGTTTTTTTCTTTGTAAGTGATCTTTTTTTTCTGAGTTGTTCCAAATATACGTGTGCACACATGTGTGGTGCTCTGTAATTGGAGCTGCATAGATATGACTGAGGAATATGCTTCCCAGACAAGTTTTTGTTTTTAAGGAATAGATTGTTCAAGTCCTCTGAACAAGTTGAAGAATCGAGAGTGTACAGTGACAGGTGGAACAGCAGAAATAGGCCAGTCCTGTTGCTTGTGTCAGGCATTGTTTTTGTTTCAGACAAAGCGGGCAACCTTCCAGCATTTCGTGCATGCACACATTAAAGTTTAACTGGCTTTTTCAAATCATTCTTTTGTACCAGAAATCTGCTGAGATACACTGGGAGAATTTCAGAATTCCACGTAAGCTTGTTCTGCTTTTTAAGAATATGATTTCTGTCTGTTTCCTTGGCCAGGTGGTGATGGCACAGGACCGCAGATTCGTGTTTGCGGTTACAAACAGGAAGTGGCCAGGAATGGACAGAGATTGCAGAGGAGCCTGAAAAATGGTATGAGGAGAAATGGAAAGGAGGAAAGGGATTGAGATAAGGAAACCTATTTGCAAATGAAAACTTCAAGGTCACTGAAAACGTTCCTTAGTTTTATAACATTGGTGATGATGTGGGTTTCAGTTTGGGGGACGTGTAAAGATAGCTGTTGTGTTTTTTCCTAGTGTGGCACACTGAAGGAATGAGATGCTCTCTTCCTGCAGAGAATGGGAATAATTCTCCCTTGCCAAAATATGCTGCCTCACCAAAACCCAACAACAGCTACAAGTACAAGCGTGAGCTGCCAGAGGGCTGTGAAGAGGTGAAAGTCTTTGAGAAAGGCTTGTGAGTTGATCTTTACTACAGAATAAATAACATTCAACATTCAGAGTTACTCATTGGTTTATTGATTTTTGTCTGGGATCAGAATTATTAGTCCAGTTGCTAAAATCATGCTGACACCCTGATCTCTGTCCTGTGTGACTGTGTGCTGGTAGATGCTTTAGGCATCTGAGATGCAGGGCAGCAGCCTCAGACTCCTCCAAGGCAGCTGCCTGGGATGGTTTTGTTATCTGTAGGAATCTCTCTCCTCCAGGATCCACCCAAAGTCTCCACCCAGGCATCTCCTGGGTTCTCCAGGGCTCCTCTGACAGTGCCCCAGGATCCTGGTACCAGCCCCAGACTCCTCCACAGAAGCTACCGGAGAAGACTTTTTTCTTCTGCAGGAAGCTTTGACCTCTAGAACGCACCGAGACTCTTCCCAGACTCTGCTGCAGCTGTTCGAGCTCTGCTTTCACTGTCTGAGATCCCAGCTCGCTGCCCCCGACTCCTCCAAGGAAGCTACCGAAGATGACTTTTCTCACGCTAGAAACTCGCTTCTCTGGGAAGAACACAAAACTCCTCCCAGGCACCTCCTGGAGTATTTTGACCTCTGCTTTAGGGACAGAAGATCCTGGGTGGCAGCCTCAGACTCTTCCAATGAATCTACCCGAGGTGATTTTTCTTTCTGAGTGGAAACTCTGTCCTGCAGGATCCACCCAAGACTCCTCCCAGGTACTCGCACAGTCACCTCACTTCCTATAGGAAGCTGAGAGCCCAGGTGGGAGCCCCAGACTCCTCCAGGGAAGCCACCTGACATAATTTTTCTCTTTTAGAGAAAACTGCTGCATCTGGGATCTGCCAGAGACTCCTCCTGCTCTGGTCCCGTCTGGTCCCTGCCCCACGGTGTGTCCCCAGCACGTGTCCCTGTGCCACCGCAGCCCTGGGCCAGGCACCGTGCCCTGCGGTGAGGTCACAGTGTCTGGGTCCTATCTCCTCCTCCTGGGGCTGGTGTTGCCTTGGTTTCTTGTGGAGTTTGAGGGAGGAGAACCTGGTGAGCGGAGAGCGTTGATCTGGGAGATCTGCAGCCATGAGGAGGATGAGGGTGCTCCGAGGTGAGGGGCTGGCGGGAGGCTGAGGCAGCATCTGTCCCTCCAGGTGCTGGGGGCCGTGTCCCTGTCACCTCCCCTGCCGTCCTGCTGCCAGGCACCTTCCTGAGGGCTCCATCTTGTCCCTGCCCTCCATGGAGCAGCCTGGCTGTCCCTACCCTCCATGGAGCAGCCTGGGATGGCTCCGAGACAGCCTGGCCCAGCGGCTCTTGTGGTGCTGCCCAGCCCCAGCCCTCCCGTCCCCCTGGCAGAGCCCCGTGTCCATCCCTGCCCAGCTCAGCCCGGCGCTGGGCTCCCTCCAGCACGTCGCTGCTGCTCTGGCACTGGGGGCCCCCAACTGGGCCCAGTCCCCCAGGGGGTCTGCCCAGTGCTGCAGCGAGGGGCACACTCCCTCCTCTCATCCCACCGACTGCTCCTGCCAGCCCAGCCCAGCACGGGCTGGTGGTGCTGGAGAGGCTGGGGAGACCTTCACCCCTCTGCTGGAAGCTCTGCGGCCAGCAATACCAGTTCCTTCTTTCCTTCCAGCTCTCTGTCCATGCGTGTGTCCCCCGTCCAGAGCCTCCAGTCCTGAGGACAGAGACCGGGCAACCGGAACTGTCCCTGAGGCTGTCGACACCTTTGTGGCCATTGGGACATCTCGGCTGAAACAGCTGCAGGACCATGAGGTGAGGCAGGGGGTGAGGGCTCCCCTCCGTGCCCCGGGCTTCCCCAGGGCCATGGCAGAGAGGGATCTTGTCCGATGGCATCTCTGCCCTGCAAGCTGTGTCCCCAAGCGCTGATCCTGCCGCTCAGGTGGGACTAATGTCGCTGCTCCCTCCCTCCTGTCCCCAGGAGCTCTCGGCTCTCTCCTGGGCAGGGCAGGGCCTCTGCCATCAGCCCCAGCTTCTCCCCAGTGCCTTTCCCCAGGTACCCAAGGGCCCTCCTGAGCTTTGGTTTGGAGCTGTCCCAGCAGCCTGGGGCTCTTGCCTGTGCAAGGAGCGACACCGGGTGCAGGGTGCTCATGGTTTCTCCCCCTCAGGGCAGGGACTGCTCCCCACGCCTTCCCCTTGCCCGCCTGGCACCTTCCCTCTGACCGCCACCTTCCCCGTCCTCAGGAGTGACCCCCACGGCCTCTTCCCCGGTGGGGTCCGTGTCCCTCTCTGGCTCTCTGCTTGTCTCAGAGCTGCCGCAGAAGATCTTGCCGTTGCCCGTGGCTCTCCTGACGCGATGCCTGCAGCTCGTACCTCATGCCCGTGTCCCACAGATGGTTCGGAGGACAGTGGGTCTCTGGTGGCTCCCTGGGAACGAGGGCAACGCGAGTCCCATCACTGCCCGTTGTGGTCTGTCCCCAGGGCGAGCGGGTGGACACGTACCGGGAGCTGGAGCGTGCCTTGCAGGGAGAGGATGGCTGCTTGCCCAGTGGTGTCGTGAACCGCCTCATCGCAGAGGCCTCGGGTGACCTGCGAGCAGCCCAGGTGAGCTTGTTCTCCGGCAGGGCCACCAAAGCAGCCTGCCTCCATCCCTGGGTTCTGGGGAAATACAGGGATGTTCCTCGGTTATTCAGACACAGGGAGGTCCTCAGAGAGAAGCTCTGGGGATTCCTCATGACAGAATTTGAAGAGGGGACACAAAGCTGTGCCGAGAAGTGGACTTGGGGTTGTTTCTAACTGAGCAAGAGCTGGGGTCAGGCTCAGCGTTACTTCTCGAATACTGTGTTATACCTCGAATCCTGGGGTCAGTTTTGGGCCCATCACTGCAGGACAGCACTTGAGGTGCTGGAGCAAGTGGAGAGAAGGGAACGGAGCTGGTGAGGGGCTGGAGCACAAGTGTGATGGGAGCGGCTGAGGGACCTGGGGGTTCAGCTGGAGAACAGGAGCTGAGGGGAGACCTTCTGATCTCTGAACTGCCTGAAAGGAGCTTGGAGCCAGGGGGGTCGGGCTCTGCTCCCCAGGAACAAGCGCCAGGAGCAGAGGAAACGGCCTCAAGTTGCCCAGGGGAGGTTGAGGTTGGATGTGGGAACAATTTCTTCCCCAAAGGGCTGTGGGGCATTGGAACAGGCTGCCCAGGGCAGTGCTGGAGTCACCGTCCCTGGAGGGCTGGACAGACGGACAGGAGGTTCTCAGGGACATGGGGCAGTGCCGGGGTTGGGTTAACAGTTGGACTCAGTGATCTTGAGGGTCTTTTCCAACCAAAATGATTCTGTGATTCTATGCGGCGCTTTTTCAGGGTGTGATGGATGATGTGAAGATGGCCACCAGTGACTTCTTGGTGGCTCTGGCCCACTCCCACTTCTATTTCGTCATGGCTGAGCTGCAGAGCCACCTGAAGGTGGTGGGGAAGGTCCCTGATGAGGCTGTGCTCGTCACCTTGGGCAAGATGGCTGGCAGCTATGGTACGGCACATGCAGCCTCCTGGTTTTGGCAGGGGTCTGTGATAACAGGGAGAAGGGATCCCCCCTCCCTAAATGCCCTGTCTTGAACTGGGGGGACTCTGGAGTTGCCGTGCCTCCTCGCTTGGTGCCAGGACCGGCCAGCAGCTCTGCCTCACCAGCCCAGTCCTGGTGCTTGGACAGTAGGACCCCACTGGAGACAAACCCGCAGGGTCTCTGTCCCCCACTGTCCCCCCTATTTCCCCACAGGGCTTCCCCGTGTCCCCCTCGGGAAGGCCACCCTCCCCACGCCCTCCGGTGTGTCCCACATGGCCCAGCAGCTCCAGCCTTGCCAGAGATGGACCCTGGTGTCCCCTGTGTGCCACTGACCCTCTGGGTCCCTCTGTCCCTTCTCTGCAGCCCTGCGCTGTGTCCCCTTCGCGGGAGCGACGCTGCTGGCCCTGCGCAGGACACTGAGCCGGGCGGGGAGCGGCCGGACCCTGCGCACCATCTGCGGGGGTGAGTGTCAGCTCGGCCAGGGCCCGCGCAGGGGCTGGGTGGCCTTTGGTGGCTCCATGTGGTGGGTGGTGGGTGTCAACCCACCCGGGACCCCAAACTGCTGGGTGTGCGGAGGAGAGGGGGAAGCCTGGGAGGTTTCTGTGGCAGGACACGTCAGGAGCTGCCGGGTCCCTTCCCGTGGCTTCTGTTCCTTACAAAGAGGAGCTACGAAGATACTGAGGGGTCTGGAGCATCTTTCTTCTGAGGAAAGGCTGAGAGAGCTGGGGCTGTTCAGCCTGGAGGAGGCTGAGAGGGGACCTTATTTATTCTGGTAAATATCTGAAGGGTGGGTGTCAGGGGATGGACCAGACTCTGTTCAGTGATGCCCAACAGCGGGGTGAGGGGCAACGGGCACAGACTGAAACACGGGAGGCTCCATCTGAACATGAGGAGAAACTTCTTTGCTGTGAGGTGCCAGAGCCTGGCCCAGGCTGCCCAGAGCAGGTGTGGAGTCTCTTTGAGACATTCAAACCCGCCTGGACTGACCTGTGTGATCTGCTCTGGTGACCCTGTGTGATCTGCTCTGGTGACCCTGTGTGATCTGCTCTGTGACCCTGCGTGATCTGCTCTGTGACCCTGCGTGAGCAGGTGGGGCTGGGGATCTACAGAGGGCCCTGCAACCCCAGCCAGTTTGTGGTTTTGTGATTCCCCTGCTCTCCCCTGGGGTTTGGAGTTCCTGCACTGAAAGCAGAGTGTGTGGGAAGGGAAGGGGCTGTAGTGGCAAGTGCTGGAGGCAAAGGGGCCACTGAGGAGGAACAGGTGCAGTGGGGAGGAGAGAAACAGCGGGGTGTTAGAATCCAGACACCTGCAGAGCACAGCTTGTCCTCGGATCCAGATCTGGTCCTGGACTGGGCCCTGCTGAGCCTGGGGCTGTACGTAAAGCAGGCTTGGGCGAGGGCACAAGGGCAGACCCTTACTGCAGACTCCCATGTGCTCCCTTGTCCTTTCCCTTTCCTGGTGCAGTTCTGGAGCGATGGTCCGAGGCCATCACCGTGTACTTGTGCAGCCAGAAGCGCCGCCCCTTTCCTCGCAGCAGGGCAGCACAGCTCTGTGGAGACATTTACCCGCTCTTCCATCACGCGGTGGTAAATTGGCTGGGCTGCAAGGAGGAACAGGTGAGAGGTGCTGCTTCCCACAGCTGGGGCTGCAGCGGGGGTGTCCACGTCAGTGGGTCCGTCTGTGCCCTGTGGGGTCAAGCAGAGGGAGGTGGGGAAGGGAGGGGGTCTGGGGGGAAAGCCCCTGAGCCAGGAGCCTGCTGACACTGTGCCTGGGGCTGGAGGCTCCCTGGAGAGAAGCAGCCGAGTCCTGTGGCCTTGGGCTACCAGCCTGAGGAAACACCGGCTCTGCTCTGGAGTCCCTCTCCCATGGGGCAGAAGGGAAAGGGAACCCCTCCCAGTGGGAAGGGCAGACTGGTGTCCAGGGCGTGCTGAGCACCAGGCAGAGCTTCAGCTGCCCAAGCAGAGCCTCTCCCTTCCCTCCCCAGGATAACCGGGCTGTCCTGGGTGCGGTGGCTGCCGTGGTTGGTGTCCTTGTGTGTGAGCACTGCCAGCGTGCCCGGGAGCAGCTCCTCTGGCTCCTGTGCCAGCACCAGCGGGTCCAGGACACCTCCCGGGTCACCGAGGTGAGGACTCACGCAGGGCCTGGCGTGGCTGATCGGCGGGTCTGTGCCAGTGCCACGCGGTGCTGGGGGCTGTGGGGTGCCAGGGGAGCTGGGAAACCCTTAGAGGAGGAGCAGGGAGAGCAGAGGAGGCCTGAGGCTTCCTGGGCTCTTTGGGCAAGAAAAGAGCAATGAGGGGGATGGGGACAGGGGGAACCAAGAGTCCCTGGGGCTCATCTTCTTGGGAAGGGAGGCACTGGCACCTCCCTGGGGCTCTGTGTGTGGGCAGAGTTTTGCCTCAGAGCTGGTAAGGGGCTGGAGCACAAGTGTGATGGGAGTGGCTGAGGGACCTGGGGGTTCAGCTGGAGAACAGGAGCTGAGGGGAGACCTTCTGATCTCTGAACTGCCTGAAAGGAGCTTGGAGCCAGGGGGGTCGGGCTCTGCTCCCCAGGAACAAGCGCCAGGAGCAGGGGAAACGGCCTCAAGTTGCCCAGGAGAGGTTGAGGTTGGATGTGGGAACAATTTCTTCCCCAAAGGGCTGTGGGGCATTGGAACAGGCTGCCCAGGGCAGTGCTGGAGTCACCATCCCTGGAGGGCTGGACAGACGGACAGGAGGTTCTCAGGGACATGGAGTAGTGCCAGTGTTAGCTTGACAATTGGACTCGATCCTGATGGTCTCTTCCAACCAAAATGATTCTATGATTCTACGAATCGGAGTTGTCAGCAGTGTCCCTGTGCAGAGAGCAGAGACCTTCTGATGCTGCTCTGAGAGGGGCAAATGAGGACCCCGGGCAGGAGGGTTTGGGGATGTCCCTGGGAGCTGACATCAGGGGCTCCCCTCATCCCAGCTGTGCTGGGCTTCTGCTTTCCCTGGAGCATTGCGGTGGCTTTAACCTCCTCTTCCTCCCCTCCCTGTTCTCCTGTAGAACCTCGGCCACATACTGCAGATGCTGGGGGGAGGTCAGACCCCAACCGCACGGGGCTCAGCTCTCGGCACCCGCACCACTGGGCACCGCCAGGTAAGGGGAGCCTGCGGGGCAGGGCAGGGTGTCCCTCCGCCAGGACCAGCTGCAGACCAGCGTGCCAGGGTGCGAGCCAGGGGCCATGGAAGAGCCTTAAGGGTGCAGGAAGAGCAATGCTGGGATCCCAGGGAATGGCAGAAGATGTGCTGGGGAGGGTCAGTGGGACATGAGAAAAAGGTTCTTCACCCAGAGGTGACGGACACTGAACAGACTCCCAGGGAGGAGTCACGGCCCCAATCTGACAGTGTTCAAGAAGAGACTGGACAATGTCCTCAGACACAGGGGGTGACCTGTGGGGTGTCCGGTGCAGGGACAGGAGTTGGACTCGAGATCCTTGTGGGTTCCTTCCAGCTCAGGACACTCTGTGGTTCTGCGCTTGGAAGGGGCTGGAGGGGCAGCCTGGTTCCCACAGCCATTTCCCTCTCGGCCAAGCTGCAGGAGGAGCAAGGGAGGGGAGGAAGGCAGAGAGCACCAATTCTTTTTGGTCCCTCTCAAGGCCGATGCACATTTCTCTCAAATGACCCACGTTCCCACAGGTCCCTGGTGTGACTGAGGTGCCTGGCCTGGCCTGTAAGGCAAAGCCATCCCGCCCCATGACGCTGCAGGGTAAGGAGAGGGGACGGAGCGATGTCCCTGTGCCGTGGCAGCTCTGTCCCTGTCCTCGGCAGCCAGGGGCAGCCGCCTGCTAATGCAGAATGCGATTTCTTCCCTGCAGCCCAAACCTGCCCCGCAGCTGTTCTGCGGTCCCAGCTGAGGCACAGGAGCGAGACCCAGCGTGTGTCAACCCTGAGCCTGCTGGGAGAGCTGGCCCGCTCTGACGGTCAGTGCCAGGGGCCGGGGACACACGGCAGGGGCTGGGGCTGCTGGGCCGAATGCTGGAATGGGCTGGAAGTGGTGCAGCTGCACCCGAGAGGAGCTGCAAAGAGCGGGTCCCCCAGCTTAGCTGACCCCCTGTGATGATGCTCGAGCTGTCCCTGGCCGTTAGAAATGGGGGAACACCAGGGACGGTGCTCCAGACTCAGTGACACGAGTGGGTGGTTTGCACAGGAGATGCTCGTACCAGTGCCATTTCTCCCATTCTCTGTGTTACCAGAGCTTTCAGTGCCTCTAAAATAGCTGTGCCTCTAGAAAGAGTCACTCTGGGCACACCCCTGCCTGATGTGAATTCAGAGTCAGGCCCTGCTTCTCTGTCCCAGCAGTGTACGTGAAGCTTGGAAGCTTCAAGGAATCCTTCTGCCGTCAGGCTCTGCCTCAACACAGCTCTCTGTGTCTCTTCCAGCTCCTGTAGCAAGGCAGAAGCTGCCCCAGGGGGTGTTGGCGATGCAGCTGGTGTGCACCGACCCCACCGTCCAGGTGAGCTGGTTTGGGAAGGGACAGTGCTGCCAGGGAAGGCAGAGAAACCCTTTTCCTCGGGGCAGAGCCTGACCAGGCCATGGCAGCAGCAGCAGAAGCTTCTGCCGTGCCCTCGTCATCTCCCCGTGAGCCACAAAGGCTTCCCCAAGCGCAGGCGGCTTCCCTGTGGTTTGGAGCAGGAGGGTGATAACCACGCTCTCCCCGGCAGGTGCGGAGGGCAGTTCTGGAGTTCATGCGGGAACTGCTCAGCTCCGGCTCCCAGAGCTGCTGGCCATGGGATGTGGTGGCGCACATCTTCAGCGAGTACAGCCGGAGCTCGGGCAGACTGGTAAGGACAGAGCAGGACACTGGGGCTTCGGCCGGTGCCGGGGCCGTGCTGAGAGCTCCGCAGGCGCCCTTGCCCATGGAGAGCTCCACACTGCAGGGCCATTGGCGCCAGCTCGGCCATCGCAGCAGCCTCCACAGGGCTGTACCATGGTGGTGGAGATGTTGGGGTGACGTGGGTTTGCACCTGGTCACACCACCCGGGACTGCCTGCACGCCCCACGGGCTGAACTGTGCACACACGCACCTCCAGCAAAGCTGCCTTGTGAAGGGAGGGACAGACTTGTGGGGACAGGACATGATCCGTCCCGAAATGCTGATGGGCCATCAGCCCAGCTCAGCCCGTGCACACAGGTGGGCCTGGCTAGAGGAGCTTTCTGTGGTGTTCTCGTGCCCCGGCTCTCCAAAGCACGCCCTGCCCATCCCATAGCAGCCTGGGGCCCACATCCCTTCTGCCAAGGGGACAGGCTGCGTGGCAGCCCCTGCGGTGAGTGTTTCCAGCCGGGCACCCAGGAGATGAAGGCCAGGGATGGCCCAGCCTCCTGCTGGCTTGCCAAGGATCTTCCCTCTCTGGCTGGAGCATCTGTCTGGCTGGGAGATGTGTGTGTGCCACTCTTCTCCAGGGCTCCAGGAGGCTGTTCTGGGAGCAGGGCAAAGGGAAGGGCTTCTGGGTTCTCCTTCGGGAGGTCGCTGCTCCCAGGATGCTGGTGCAGCAGCAGTGGGGGGGCCGTGCCTGAGCCTGGTCAGTCAGGAGCTGAGAGGAATGGGGTTTTGCCAACTCTGTCTTACAGGCGGCAGGAGGCCTTTTTGCCTGGGAGCCCCAGGAGGACAGAGCTCTTCGAGCCCCGCACGTGGACATCCTGGGCTCGCTGGATGTCTCTCGGAGAGGAATGTCTCAAGTAAGTTGCCCTCTGGCCTGCTGCTGTGGCCACTTCTTGCCTTCAGAGTGTTTTTTGTTGCTCTTCCTCATGGCCTGAACCTCTCCCCTCACATGTGCTGAAGCACACGAGGCTCAGGGAAATGTAGACCATCCTTTACATCTTGGAGCCGAGTGGAGATGCTGGTGTGCTGAATTGCTCGGTTCTGCTCTGCAGCTCCTGTGGCCCAGGCTGCTGCAGTACGTGGTGCCAGCCCAGTGCAGCGGCGTGCTGATCCCGCTGTCCCGCTGCCTGCGAGCCCTGCTGGAGAGACGGGAGAGAGCGGGATGCGAGGAAGAGGAGGAGCCTGATGCTGTGGACTCGCAGGAGCAAGGTAGGAGCCCCAGGGAGTGCTACTGGGTTTGGAAGGGGCTCAGACCAGTTTGTGTCTCCCTGTGCCCCATGAACCCTGAGCAGGAGCCCAGGGAAAGCAAATGGCAGAGTCAGGCTCTGGCTCCTGGGGAGCTGGGGCTCCTTCCTGGCCGTGCTGGATCTGCCTTCATCCCATGCGGGGCAGCCTGGGGAGCCCCCGGGCCAGCACTGTGGCCGTGCAGCTGCTCTCAGCCCTGTGTGGGCCACGGGAGGTACAGGGGTCAGGGCACAGCGGGGCCTCTTCATCTCACCAGCCTTTCCCCCTCCCCGCAGCCCGGCTGCCGGCTCCCCCGGCGCTGCTGGCTGGACCGCTGGTGAGTAGCGGGGCCCTGGGGAAAGAAAGAGCTTTTCTGGCAGCACTCCCGAGCCTGCCCGAGCCCCGCGGGGATCCCAGTCCTGTCTCGGGGCTGGCAGGGGTGGCTCTGGTGGCAGGGGTGACCCCTCTCTGCTGCCCTCGCCCAGGTGCTGGCAGCAGCTCCTCACACCAGCAGTGGCCGCGCAGTCGCTGCCTTGCAGCTGCTGCAGGCCCTGCAGGGCTGGATCCGCGGGCCTTGGGGACAGCGTGGGCCACCGAGATCCCCCTCCTGCTGCAGCACCTGGCAGGTAAAGTGTGGGTGGGGGGAGAGGCTGGAGGGGAGGGAGGGCAGGAAAATGCAGCTTCCCAGCAGTCACACAGTGGGGATCAGCCATGGTCAGTGTGTCCTTCCCCACCGTGAATCCAGTGGCTTTGACAAATGCCCCTGGGTTTCCTCCTGTGTCTGTGGCCTTGCAAGGGCTTTGGCACAGGCGCTTGTGGGCCCTTTCCAGCCTGATGGCCTGGGACTTCTGGGAGGTCTGACCACAGAGGAGAACACCGAGTTCTTCTTTGCTGTGAGCTTGAGCAGCAGCAGAGCTTTTGCTTCCTCTTGCTTTCTAGGAAGAGCTGAGAGCTCCCTGGACTCTGCAGAGTGGGAGCAACATGTGCTTAAGGTACAGCATCCTCGGGGGTGTCATAAACAGACGGGGAGAAGAGGGAGCAGGCAGAGTTGTGGGGAGCTGGTGAAAAGAGGGCTGGGCTTGGCAGGGGGAGACACTGCCATTCCAGCAGCTCTCCCCCAGCAGCATCCCAGGACACATGGGTGTGGGAAGGGCCCTGGCCAAGGGCAGGGGGACACTCACTTCCTCTCCTCTTCCCCCCAGTTCCTGTGAGTGTCCCTGGAGCCCATTGAGGACGAGACCTGGACCGTGGGCCTGAGCCAGCAGCTGAGCCGGCAGCTGGGCAGCTCTGCCCCCGGCTCCTGGGAGAAGGTTTTTCTCCTGCCCCACACTGGGACTCTGCCCACACCGGCAGTTTTCACTGCTTCACCCCCAAACTGCGCTTCCCCCGTGCTGCCCCGGCCTGGCACTGCGGCCAGTCTCGCCTGCTCCGGGGGCAGTCGGGTCAGTGTGGGGCCAGCCCTCTCCTGACAGATCGGCCTGTGAACGCATCTCAGGCTCAACCTCTTCTCTTTCAGCTTTTCCTGTACGAGGCTCTCGGGACAGCGCTGGCAGGTTGTCGGGACCTCAGCCATGTCCAAGGGCAGGTGCTGATGTTCCTCCAGGACACAGACTCTGTGGAGCTCTCTGAGACCCAGGTGAGGTGATGCTCATGTCCTGAGCATCCTCTGCCTGTTGCTGGTGCAGAGGGAGGGCTGGTGCTGGCCCTGCTCCAGACCTCCTTGATGTGCCCATTGCTGCTGTTTCCCCCTTATTGCAATGTCCTACCTGGCCATTGTCACTGGCCATGGCTGAGTGCCTGGGCTGCAGCCCACTCCCCATCTCCCTGTGGTTGCAGGGGATGATTTCTGTGGTGTCCCATGCTGCTGAGACCCACTTCAACCTGGTCTTGGACACAGTGACTGCTTTAACCAGAGACAGGTTTTATGAGACTTCCATGGGCTGGAAGGTAAAGGATCCAGGGTTTCGCTCTTTGACTTTCCTTTTTTTGACCTTATTTTCACTTCTACACCTTCTGTAGCCAAACTGTGGCAGCTGTGTTTATATCAGCCCTCTTGTAAGAGCTGCCCAAGACCTGTGTTTCAGAGGGGATGTCCCGGCATTGGGGCCCCTGAGATGTGCTGGGAAGGGCGGTGGTAAATCCGCCAGCAGTGTGTGCGATGCTGGCTGCTCCCTGCTCCGCAACCTGTGCCAGAGCCCCGGCTGCAGGACGGGAACAGCTCCCGGCCCCGGAGCTCGCAGCTCGAGGAGCTGGAACATGAGGGTGGGCAGGATCAGGGCAGTGAGCAGCAGGGAACACCACAAGTCACTCATCCTTTCTTCTCAGGACAGCACCGCACTGTGATCATCTGCAGTGCTCAAAATCCTGTGGTTTGACAGCACAAATTCTTCTATCATGCAACAGTTCCCCACATCTGGTATCTTCTCAGCCAGGAACAAGATGGGTTTAGGGAGGGGATTGCAGATGTAAAGCGTTACCCGCAGTGTGTGGAAAGAAGATGCTCAGAGCCATGAACTGGTTGAGAACTGGGGGTCCCCGGTCTGCAGTTGGTGTTTTGTCTGCTCATCAGACAGCGGCGCTAAGTGCTCGAGCAAACTTTCCTTTCCGCAGTCAGGCCCACCTGGGAGTTGGTTGAATGCATGAGCTGTCTTTAAAGAACACGTGAATTTATCTGATTCTCCACTGGATTTTTTTCCCCCATAGCTTTATGCCACCAGATTTGTTGCATTAATATGTTACTTACATAATTCCGTGAAGACCCAGCTCTAAAGCCTCTTGTCATGTTACTTACCTGACACATTCAATGCCTATACATCTCAGTAACAGCGTGCATCTTTGTACAGCACAAACATGTGCGTGTGTGTATGCACATAAAGGTATGTAATTTGGGTCAAATCTTTATTTGCTGTATGTAAGTATGATAACACAACTTGCAGAAAAACACAACCTACCAATAAAAACAAGTTTCAGCTCTGCCCATGGGTGTTTTACCCGGATGACTGTTGATTGTTCACTGTTACCCACCGGTGTCCTTCAGAACTCACAAAGATATCGGGACTAGATGTGGTTTTTCATAACATGTTTGTATACTTAATGTATAATACATTAATAAAGTGCACATTATACAGTAATTTAAGCAACAAAATAATTTCAGTGAAGATTTCTGGAAGTAAATGAAGGTATAACTGATATATCTTATAGCTGCCCAATTTGTAGTTAATATGGTAAGAAATGTGCGATTACATGCAATCATGTTGTGTGTAGATGTGCAGTTGTATACCTTGCTGATAACTGCATCCTATTGTGGGTATTTTCATAAGAACTGATATGGGAAAATGAATCCAGGTGGTGTTTCTTCCACTCCCCCCTCCCATATTGTTGCCCGTTTGCTTTTTAGAAACTGTTTCTGATAATACGGCAAGTTGTTATTGTTGGTTTGAATTCCCTGTAGATCACTGAAATGAAACACTCAGAGCTTCATTTCAGCAGGTTTAATAGAAATGAATGGGAGATATCAGGAGACCCTGAGGGAAATGTATCACATGAACTACTTGTGAGACCATTTAAAACTATTTATTATGTGCTAACTACACTTATTTTGTCCAATTAACAGCTAATTGCAAGCTTTCTTAAAGCTATCTTTCTGTTGAGTTGTGGCTACTTACAGAAATAATCCAAAGCACACTGATCCAGTGTCCTTCTTGAGTCAAAAAACCCTCACAAAGTGTGTTTTATTAAACATGACTACAAACATATAGGCATTTATTAATAAGGGTGGCCTTCATATTTACTGATTTTTATGGGTGAATTATCTACACAAAGTGACACAATGCATTAATTCTGTAATGCAGAATGGTTACTTTTAGTCCGTTCCTTGCGTTTCCAGCAGAACTGTCTGTTCTGTGTTGTCCTTGCTGCGGGTCGGTTGCTCTGCCGTCTGGTTCAGGAGACTCACTGAGGGTAATGTCGCATGTCAATTTTATGGACATTCTTTCTAGAAACTCTGTGGGAACTCTGTGAGGTTTCTATTAATGTGAGGGCCTAGGGGAATTAGAGTTGCATTTGACGTATTGATAAAACACACTTGATTCCATAGCTGTATTTTTAGTTCATTCTCTTGTGAAGCTTTCTTATGAGCTGTTGGCATTTGAGCTGTGTGTCCTGTGTCTGATAGCAGAATTTGACCTGAGATGACGGTATAAGCTTGGAATTTGCTTCAAATAAATATGTGCATTTGCCTGTATCTGGCAGAGATGATTGCATTTTATGAGTAACCTCCTATCCTGATGTATGGAGTATGAACTTTATGAGCTTGCTTTGTTTCTCCAAGTTGTGTAAAGTGACAGTATGTGCTGTGCAACAGTTAAATCAGTGTCTCTTTTCAGAATAGTGTGTAAAGTATTGAACAAGACCCGTGAGCGTGTTCATTGTCTGTACAAACTCTGACACCGTGTCGGTGCTGGATTTGCTGCTCTCATTGCCCACGCCTGCACTCTGTCTGATGATGGTGAGTTTCTCCATTGATGACATGATCATGGCCAGATAAAGACCCTCCTGGTGGAGAATAACCAGGCTGTTTGGTCTGGTTCCCCAACTGCTAAGCCCACGCGACGACTTTTTTTGGTCTCCGTAGGCTTTAGGTGGGTGTCTCTGGTCTGTCATTGCTGCTTTTGTGCTGATCTTCTTTCTGTCTCCATTCACTGGAATCACATCCTCCATTCAACTGCTGCAAGTCTGCACAGCCAGTCTGTTCAAGACAGCCAGTTTAAGCGTATTCTATTCAAAAGAAAGTCTTTGAACACTCTGAGTTTACAGCTCTGTTCCGAAAGGGCACAAGTTAGTACAGGTGGATCAACGTTACGTAAATGCCGTAGAACAAAATGTGGCTACTGTTGTTTATCTGCTACAATTTCTGTAGCATTTTCACACAATTTTAGAAGTAGACTCTTGTAAGGAATCCAGGATCTTGTGCTTACCTGCATATTGCTCGTTCTGCACGTTTTCTTCGATTAATGCTGGCCTGAGGTATTTATCTGCAGTACAACACAGTGTAGATACTAAATCAGGTCTGGAAGCCATCTCAGGAAATGTATTAGCTCATAATTACATCAAAAATAGAAGGAATGCCACTTCCTTGTTTCCTGTGCTTATGTAATAAGGCACATATGTGATAGTAACAGAGTTCGTGACCCCCATACTTCATATGCTTATAGCAGTGTACAAATAAATTATTAAAATTAAGCTGGCTTTCAGGTCTTCTGTTTTAATTACTTTTCCAATTTGACTCTTTGTGTTTTTCTTTATCACTGGAGTCCAACCCCACTCACTGTCCCGCGACTGGGGACTCCAGACAAGGGGACACAGACGTGGGGGTGGCTGCACAGTGGAGCTCAGCGGACTTGAGAACCACTCAGCTGGTGTGAGGATCAGACACGTACAAAGCAACTTTGCTTTTTAAATGATGAGGATGATGTGCTTTGTTTTGGAAGACATCAGATTTTGAATGTTTAAGGAAGCTGTAACTACCTCGATGTTTCCTTCTTACCGCAGTCGGATTTCTGGTTCTGTCTGTCGAGTTGTGCTCCTCTCCCGCACCAAGTGGTGATCGTGGGGCTCAGGGTGAGGGGGGGCAAGGAGGGCGGGGGTGTCCGTGGACTTGAATAAGTTTTGTTTGGGGTTTTTTAGACGCCTCTGTTGACACATTGTATAAAAACTGATTGCTGCAGTGCTAATGAATGAACAGGATGATAAGCAACAGATTTGAGAACCTGTTTGGGTTTTGGTTTATTGAAAAATTATTATTTAACTCAAAAAGCAATAAGATCTTGCAGTGGTCTTCTAATACTTACTGGTAGCTTTTTAATGTACTGGTTTGGAACTTTGAGATTATATTTGATATGAAGTGGCTGTTCCATCGTGGAATATTGCAGGAGTAAACTCTTGCATTTCAGCATTCCTGGCAGATCTGCAGCTTGATAAAGACCTGAGGCTGTTTAGTTTAATCAGACTTTTGTAGATCCCACCTTCACTGTTCAAAGCACTGGCTGTCAATGTGTTTTCTGGTGTTGTCACTTCTTTCTGAACAAAGACAACAGAGGTACACAGCTCTACTGGTATTGTCTGTTTTATTTAAACATGGAACTTTAACTTGAAAGCTTAGAGAGCTGTGGTCTGTGGTATATCTTTGTAATGTTTGTAAATTCTTATGCAGATACTCTTATGCCAACCAGCACGAACTTTTGTGAGTGTGAACTGCTGTGCAGTTAGAAAGAAGAAAGGTGTGTGAGCTAAACCAGCAGGAAGGCTGCAGCCGTGTAACCTGGGGGGCGCAAACGGCACGAAACGGGCTGCAGCGGCGGAGCCCTCGGTCCCGGGCCGTCCCGGGCAGGCGGCAGAGCCCTCGGTCCCGGGCCGTCCCGGGCAGGCGGCAGAGCCCTCGGTCCCGGGCCGTCCCGGGCAGGCGGCAGAGCCCTCGGTCCCGGGCCGTCCCGGGCAGGCGGCAGAGCCCTCGGTCCCGGGCAGGCGCAGCCTGAGAGCTCCCGGCCCCGCCCTGCGGGCGGACAGCGCCGCTCTGCGGCCGCCGGTGGCTCCGGGACGGGAGGCGTGGGGCGGGGGGGACCAGTGCCGGGCGCGGAGGCGGGGTTGGGGGGGGGGGCGCAGTCCGGTGGCGGACGCGGACGGGATTGGCTCCTGCGCGGGATGGGCGGGGACACGCTGCGTAAGTGCGCGGGCCGCGGAGCGCGTGCCGGCGGTGCGGCGGCTGGAGCAGCGCGCGAGGAACGGCGGGGCCGGCGGTGAGCGAGGGGCGGGCGGACAGCGGGGAGGCCGGACGGGGCCGGCCCGGGACCGGCTGAGGGGGGAGGCTGGAGGGTGACAGACGGGCTGGTTTCGGAAGGAGGAAGGCGAGGGGCAGCCAGCCGCAACAGCGCGGCCCCAGGCCGGGGCGAGGGGGAAACACGCGGGCGGCTGCGAGGGAAGGGAGCCCCGGGCTGAGCGCTGCGCGGGGCTCGGGCGGGGCCGTGGGGCGGAGCGAGGAGCCCCCGTAGTGACACAGGACAGAGGGAGGAAAGCGAGCGGGAGGGGGCAGCAGCGGGTAGGGAGCGGCACAGGCGGGGCCGGGGGCGCCGGGGTGGGGAGCGAGAGGCGGGAGGGGCCGGGAACGGAGGGAGCGGCGGGAGCGGCGGAGGAGCCTGAGGGCGGGACGGCGCGGAAGGAGCTTGGGCGGGAAAAGCTGAGGTACCTCGGGGAGGGGATGATATCGGGGGAGGCTTTGACAGAAAGGCTGAGGTACCTCAGGGAGGGGATGATATCGGGGGAGGCTTTGACGGGAAAGGCTGAGGTACCTCGGGGAGGGGATGATATCGGGGGAGGCTTTGACGGGAAAGGCTGAGGTGCCTCGGGGAGGGGATGATATCGGGGGAGGCTTTGACGGGAAAGGCTGAGGTACCTCAGGGAGGGGATGATATCGGGGGAGGCTTTGACGGGAAAGGCTGAGGTACCTCGGGGAGGGGATGATATCGGGGGAGGCTTTGACAGGAAAGGCTGAGGTACCTCAGGGAGGGGATGATATCGGGGGAGGCTTTGACAGGAAAGGGTGAGGTACCTCGGGGAGGGGATGATATCGGGGGAGGCTTTGACAGGAAAGGCTGAGGTACCTCGGGGAGGGGATGATATCGGGGGAGGCTTTGACAGGAAAGGCTGAGGTACCTCAGGGAGGGGATGATATCGGGGGAGGCTTTGACAAGAAAGGCTGAGGTACCTCGGGGAGGGGATGATATCGGGGGAGGCTTTGACAGGAAAGGCTGAGGTACCTCAGGGAGGGGATGATATCGGGGGAGGCTTTGATGGGAAAGGCTGAGGTACCTCAGGGAGGGGGTGACATCGGGGGAGGCTTTGGCGGGCAAGGGTGAGGGACTTAAAGGAGAGGACGGAAGGGAGAGAGGTTTTGGTGGTAAAGGCTGAGGTACCTCAGGGAGGAGATGGCATCGCAGAGGCTGCAGTGGGAAATGCTGAGGTAGCTCTGGGACGGGATGGCACTAAGGTGTGGTTTCAAAGGGAAATGCTGAGGTACTTTGAGGAAAGGATGCTGGGCTAGGAACTATGAACACATCAGATCGGTTAAGAGAATGTTGATGACAGAAATTTCTGCAGTAAAGTATTCCAGCAAAGACAGGGAGACGAGCAAAACTTATATCAGGCCTCCTAGGATTCCTGCAGGTTAGGGGACAGGGATGATGAGGTTGTTAGTCCTCTCTTGCAGCACCAGACTGAATGGAGAAGCAAGTGGATGGGAAGTTCCTGCGCCACGACACAGACCACATTTATTACTCTCGCCCTCCGAGACCCGGAGAACTGAACTGTTCCCATCGTGCCTTGAAGCAGCCTCTGCTCATGCGCTTCTCTCAGGGAGAAGGCAGAATGGGAGTGACTCGCCACGTTAAACAACAGGGTGTACACTCTGCAGCTTTCAAGCCCAGCTCTGCGTTAGCTCACCCCTGCAATTTTGCGCCACCCACGCAAATTTGAGTTGTCGCTGGTTGTTGCAGCGTTTGGCTTTGGTGAGGACAGCGTGTGTTTGTCAGCAGTTGGTGTAGGGTGGAATCCTGAGGAGAAAGTGGTATTTCCGTGCCAGAACTGGTTGGTGTTTGCATGGTATTGTGGCACTTGTTCCCGCAGGTGATCAGTGCTGGAGTGTTATTGCAGGATGAGGGGATTTTGAAGGCTTGTCTGTGAGATGCACTAGAGGCAGCAGTTACAAGCAAAAGGCTGAGATGTGAAGAGTTTGTCGGTGGGTTTTGGACAGTTGTCAGTTGAAGAGTTGGTTGTTTGCAGGTGAGGTGTACGGCAGAGGGTGAAGCTGACTTTGCCTGGGCGGTGCAACTGGATGGGTGTGCAGAGCTGAGGAGAGCGGGCTTCTGCGGGTGACCCTAAAGCTGGAGAACCAGCCAGCGGCAGCTCCAGACACTCCCGCTGCCAGGCAGGGCCGTGCAGGGCCAGTGCCCTGGGGCACAGCGAGCGTGACCCTCCGCAAGCACCAAACAGCAGGTGAGGACCGTGGGGATTTGTACTGAGCTATGATATCTCTAAGGCCTGTGCGAGGGGCCGGGGCCAGGGCAAGGTGGGCTCGCTGTGGGGTGTGGGGAGGTGTCAGCCCCCGTCTGACTGTAGTGCCCTTGGGCTGGTGTAGCTCAGTCCTCCCTGTGTTTCTCTTCAGGTGGAGCAGCGTGCAAAGGAAAAGGAAGGAGGCGAACCTGTGAAGAAGAGTGATCGAGAAGGAGGGTTGGAGTGTACCTGTGAGTCAAGAGGGACCCAGAAAGAAGACACGGGTGGTGGAACCACAGGTCAGGAGAGCTCAAGGAAGGAGAAAGGTGATTGGGGCAGTATGGGTTTTTCTAGCTCACACGCTAATGAAAACAGTTTGGATAATAAAAGAAATATATTCAAAACCAAGAATCAAAGGCAGGGAATGTTTATATGCTATGTATTGGATAGACCTGAAGGTGTATTTGTTCCTACAACAAAGGTGAAGTTACAATGGTAATTAACTGAAGATGTGAATTTCCAGATTGCATTGGCAACATACGCAGGGAACATATCAGTTTATTACCCTCAACATAAACTGTGGGCTGAAATTGGTAATTTACCGTTGTATGGCAAGTGCTGCTGTCAGCAACGACCAGTAAGCGACGGGACTGAATTTACTGATGCCTCTGGTCACTCACGTAAAGTTGTAATTATGTGGCTAAACTCAGATACCCAGTGTTGCAAACACAAGGTAGAAAAAGGAGACCAGGGGTCAAACAAGTTCTTGAGCTGACAGCTGTTAGGATCGCTTTTGAGTGTTCTGTAATGAGCCTTTGAATGTTGTAACTGACTCATATTGTGCAGCTGGCATACTTAACCGCCTGGAAGCTTCTTTTCTTAAGGAAGAGTATAATCCTCTTTTGATGGCTGGATTGAGAATGCTATGGTTTCTAATAAATCATAGACATCATGGTTTTTATGCAATGCACATCCGCTCTCGTGCTGCCCTTCCAGGACCTCTTGTGGAAGGCAATAGGAGGGCCGATGCACGAGCTGTGCCGCTTACTGTGCCTAAAGCCTTGGAGCAAGCTAAATTATCGGATAAACTCTTTCACCAGAATGCAAAGTGGTTAAAATGACAATTTCAAATTACAACGGATCAGGCCAGGAGCGTTCTTATGTCCTGCCCTGATTGCCAGGAGTCGGCACCCGTGCCATCCAAAGAGGGCGTTAATCCAGGAGGGAATACTGCCAATGAAGTACGGCCAGCTGATGTAACGCGTTGTTCTGAATTGAGTAAATACGTACGTGTTTCTGTAGACGCTCATTCCAGATTTCTCGTTGCGGCTGCACGCACTGGTGAAAGAGCACGGGACGTCTGTAAACAGTGGTTGGCGTGTTTTGCTGTTTCAGGAGTTCCAGGGTATGTAAACCCAGAGGAAAGCGTAACACACGCTCGGTTAGAGGAGCGATCCCCCGAGTGCCCAGTAATAAAAGTGCCTGCTTTTTAACACTTTCAAAGCAGTGTTAGAGAGTCTGTTTGCCGACTTTTCGGTATCGTTTTCTGGCGACGAGGATGGGATAATCTGCCTGACCTCCCGTGGACCTCAGGATCTCTGGGACCTTATGCCGGCACCGGGGAATTCCCGGAAGGGATCACGGATCCTCGGGCCAGCTCAGGATGTGGGTAAAACCCCATCAATGAGGTAAGGCACTTTCATTGTCTGGTTTGTTTGCACACTGCCTGCACGAGACGTGGGCGACACCAGCGCGTTGAGTCTGCGCGTTTTGGTAAATTGGGTAACTTAAAAATAAAAAAAAAAATTAAAGAGGAAAATGAGAAAACAATAAATAAAAGAGAAAAACGAGGGAACAGTAATTTGATAAAGGTACCTTTAGTGATTTTGCGGTTTGTGCCTTAGCAATTGTATGATTGTTTGTGTCTTTAGTGATTTGTTGTTGTTGTTACTTGTGTTTTGGGTGATTTTGTAGTCCAATACTTATGGTTCACCAATTGTCTGTTATTGTGATTGTGAAATAGGTAGTGGACAATGGACAGGAGCGATTCGGAAGAAATCCCCCCCGGGCTGTGTTTTGTGATACTGGAAAAGGATCGTTTGACTCCCTGGGGAACAGCAACCAGGGAATATTGTAATTAATGGTGGCCACTGTAAATAATATTAACATGCTGCATGTTAATATGTGGGTATACCCGAGATGTGTAGTATAGTAATGCACTGCATGTAATATATAATGAGATATGTTTTAAATCATATATTGTCTATTATATAATGCATATTACACAATACAAAATGTTACATATGCATTGTATTTGAAAAAGGATAATCAGAGAAAGAAATTGAAACCAGTAAAAGGTTTGTTGACGAACAGATATTGGTGTACAATACACAGAGAACATTAGATCAGGATTGTCCCTTGGTGAATCCAGGGTGGCATCCTAATGTCCTTATATCGGGGGACAGGCTGAATTGGTATGGACAGTGCATTTTATACGGGATTGGACACGCTGTGCCTAAAGCTGTAAATACGCCAAAGCCTTCTGAGATAAAACAGGATCATCTGTGCCTCATTTGCTACATCCCTTTATCTGTTTCCCAAATTACTATTTAGACTGTATTTACCATTGTAAAAATAAAGCTTTCCCCCTTTAATTTTTGTCATGTATTGTAATTCATAGAGATATTGGAGCCCGTCCTACCTAAACTGTAGAAAAGACAGCAGCCATGTGTATTTTTAAATAAAGATTAAATCAAGTCTGCTAGCTCATTATCTTTAAGCGTTCTACTGTGATCACCTCCCTCCCAAGGTTTTGTGTCTATTGTATCAGGGCCTGACACCCACGGCCACAGTGGATGAATCGCCATGGGCACAGCACCAGGACCCGCTTGTTGGTGTCCAGGGTATCCACTCCAGCAGACACTGTTAGTAAAAGAGCACATCATGAAACTGGAAAACCATCTAATTGTGTCATTATACACATTCACTGCTCTTTTTTCTGCTTTATACCCCTGGTAGCTTTTTAAAATGGCACAGTTTGAAAAGGATTTCTGTTTTGGCCCTGCACACGGAGGCTGATTTTCCTTTTCTAGGGCCTTCCACCCGGTACACCGCACCCGTGTGATCACTGCGCTGCACGTGGGCAAAATCAGCTGTGCCCTGTGTTTCTCCCGTAAAATAGTAAGAACGCTAATACGATCGTGCCAGGAACTACCTTCACTGTGAATATTTGAAGGAACCCACTGCTAATGTATTGTTAATTGGTACTTGTATTATGGATTAGATGCAACAAAAATCCATACTTTCTTTTATCCTTTGCTGTACAGGAGGTGGTTGAACTTTTCTATAGCAGATTCAATCACCTGTTGTAAAGCGAGATGGTTGTCTCCTGTGAGGAAGCAGGGTAGATTTACCCATGCTCTATAAGCACCATGGATGAGCTATATAGAGTAACAGCTTAAAAACAAACCAACCAGCAACAAGAAGCTAACGATCAAAACAACAAAAGGAAAAAAACCCCAAACAAACCAACCCAAAAGCGCAGGGGCTCCTGAACGCCCCCTCTCAGTGCTGTGATGTCCGTTTGCAGGGAGCCCGTGGGGTGTCCCCACAACCGCAGACACAGGTGACCCGGCTGGGTGGTGCCAGCAGAGAACAGTTGGTGTGACCCAGCCCGCTGCGCTGCCCTGGGAAAGCCGGGGACAAAGGGCCGGGCCGGGGCATGGGGAGGTTGGTTCCAGCTCACGGAGGAACTCACAGCGACTGCGGAAACAGCCCCGAGCCGGGACGGGCCCGGCCGTGTGCTCCTGTCCCCCCGCCGCGGGGTCCTGGCTCTGGACATCGTTGCACAGGATCGTTTGAGAACCGTTCCTGAAGGATGCGCAGCGCCCAGAGCAGCAGCGCCTGCCCGGCTGCTGCTCAGCCGAGGGTAAGGGCTGGAACCGACCCTGTAGCAGCAGCAGAGCTGCCACAGCTGCGGGCGAGCCGAGTTACTGCTGCAGACAAGACACGGGGCACAGGGAGAGGCAATGTATTTTATTAGGACAGAAGGCATCTTTAGGAAAAAAAAAAAACACATTTTAGCAATGTCGGGCTATTATCTTTTATCAGTGTGTCTGCCATGTGCGCGGCTCTGGGAAAGCGCGTTCGGGGAGCTCAGGCTGCCCACGGGTCAAGAAAAAGCGCCCGCGCTGCGGGGCCCGGGGGCGCTGCGTGACCGCGCTCGGTGCTGCCGTCTGGTGGCCACAGCCCGGAACTGCAGCTGGGGAGCGGCGCCCGGTGCCCGTGCCGGGGGTAAGACGGGGACGCTGCCGCTGCGACCGAAGTCGTGCCCGTCAGAAAGGGGGGGGCAGCGGTCGGACGAGCCGCCGGGAAAAAAAAGAGGCTCCCGGCTTTCCCGGGGCGGCCCCGCTGCGAGGGGAACGGGCGAGGCGGCGGCAGAAGGCGTCGGCGTCTCCTCGGTCCCGGGCACACGGGAGAGAAACCTGCCGGCCGGAGCTCCTTAGGGCTCTCTCTGTTCACAATGAATTTAAGGGTAGGTGACCACCCGCCCCCCTTGTCAGCGTAAAGCAAAGGAGCGCGGTTTGTTTTTTCCTTTCAAACGCGGCTGCTGGAAGCCGCGCGGGCAAAGGGCGTGGGGGTCCCGGCAGGGCGGAGAGCAGACGGGTGTGCAGAGCGGGCCAATCAGATGGCGCGGGAGGGCTGGGGGGGGGGGGGAGCGTTGATAGGCTACCAAGGCACGTCAATTGCCATTCTTTCCGCCAATCAGATTGCCGGAGGGGCGGGTGTCGGACGCTCCGTACTGCGCATGAGCAAACTGCGAGTACTGATGGGCCAAGAGAATGGTGATTGACTTGTCTTCGGCAGCCAATCATGTTGCGGAAAGGGGCGGGTGCTGCTCTCTCCCTACTGCGCATGCCCTCACTGCGAGCTCTGATAGGCGGAGAAAATGGTGATTGACGTGCCTAGGCAGGCTATCATTTTGCCGGAGGGGCGGGCGTTGCGGGCTTCTGGGCGCCGGACGGAGCATCCAATAGGAGGACAGCGTGGTGGGGTGGAAAGCAGCCAATCAGCGCGGGTCCTGGCGAGCGGGTCCGTGGTGTCTCGGGGTGGGTACCGGGAATTAACGGGAACGAGGGTCGGGGCGGCTGCGGAGCGGTTGCTGCAACCGGCGCCCGGGAACCTGGAGGCAGGCGGCTCAGGGCAGCCCTTCTTGAGGTCCCCGGAGGCGGCAGAAAGGCAGAGGGGAAGGAGGCGACAGCCGGGGGCCTCCCGCCGCGGAGGTCTCCGGGGCGCGGCGGGTGTCGGTGGCCGCGGAGCCCGGCAGGACGGTGGGAGAGTGCGAGGGGAATGGAGCGGCGAAAGAGGCGGCAGGTGAATGCGGCCGCGGTGAGGGTGACCGTGCCGTTGGAACAGGGGGAGTGGGATGGGCCGGCGCGGTGAGGAGGCGTTCGGTTCAGTTTCCCCGCTGCCCTTACGGCCGAGCTGGCGAAGCCGGTGGGAGGTGTGTGACCCCGAGGGCAGGTGCGGCGAAGGCTTGCGGTCTGGAGCCGTGTGTCCCTCCGGTACAGCAGTCCGTCCGGGAGCGGCGCAGCCCCCGTTAGTCGCGGGGAGACGTTTCAAACCAGAGGTAAGGCGCGGTTGCAGGCTCGGTGGCGTGGCGGGTCGGGCGCCGCTTCGGCGGGAGCTCGGGGCGAGGCCCGGCGGGGTCTGTGTCCTGTACGCGCGGCTTTCGTTCCGCGGCTCTCTGTGTGCGTTTTTGTTTTGTTGCGTTTGTTTTCTGGGGTTTATTTTGCGGGGTTCCCGCGAAACGCGGCACGACCGCTCGCCCGGGGCTGCCGCGGCGGTCTCAGTGCTTCCGCCCTGTGGCGAAACTCGGGTACTGCAGCGCACGGCCGGGGGAAGAGGCGCCGTTTGACCCGAAGCGGTCAGAAGTGCCAGAAACCAACGTCAGAACCGGCAGGAGCTGCGGCTTCGCAGTTCTGTCAGCATTGATCTTAGGACTCTGATTTTGATGCTAGTCATTTTTACTTACATTACGCTACAGTGTTCTGTTTGGTACTGCTAGTGGGTAACAAATAATTGTGCTGTACCACAACACGAGATAATATTTCATAGATTTATACTGCCAAAGAGTTTGCAAGTATATTGAAAAGGAGTGAATTCAAGAGAAGCTACCAAGTTAATGTATACTGCGATGAAGTTATAGAAGATGTACCCTTCATTAACCGGTTCACGTGGGGTAAATGCTTTCTGACCGCCTGCACGATGAGGGGATATTTTTCACCTTTTAGATCCTTCTGCATGACAAGAGGGAGATAGAAGATTTAATAACACATTGTTTAGAAGCTGAGAGCTTAGTTTATATTTAAGTAATAGATGTGTTGTCAGTGAGAAACTAAACATTTATAACTAACTTTATCAATTATTTCTTAGGCTAGATATATTGTATGTTCAAAATTTAAAACAATTGTAATTAATATGTAGCAACTGTGTGATTATAAGCAATGCAAGAGCATCCAGTCGTGGGAGCACTTACAGAGGACGACCCCCAGAGCTCCTCAGTGCAGATGAAAGAAACATTGCCTGCTTAACGGTGTAATTTACTCTGCTGTCAAGCTTATTTCTCCGTTTCAGTACGAGCCCATCCTGTGGCCTCACAGGGCTGTGTCCTGTGGCGGTGCTGTGGGGAAGGGGCGAGATGCTTTCCTGCACCGGTGGATGTGTTTGCTTTTATGCTGAGCGTGTCCTAAACGGTGTCAGTTTGTCTTAATGCTGTCTGGCGTTGCTGCAGTTGCTCTGGTTTTTAGACGATGCCTTGTGTTTTGGGGTGGCCCGTTTCCCTCGAATCCTTCGTTAGCTCAGCTGCTCTCCTGTCCCTTCTTCTGACTAATTCCTCTGCTTTCTCCTGCTCTATTGTTTTCAGAGGCTGAACTCTAATTTGGAATTACTGTGTTTCTGAGGGGGAGCTGTGAACGCCCGATGCTCAGCAGACCCCCCAGCCCAGGTGGGGAATGGAACCTGGGGAGCAGCGCCCGGGTGGGAGACGCGGCGCCGTCCTCCGTCCCCAGCGTGTGGCAGAGGAGCAGGAGGCGACAGCCGGCCGGGGGCAGATGCCGGGTGCGTCCCCAGCTTGCCAGAGCTCCCCCCGAGCCTCCTCCCGCGGTCTCGCTTGCCCCGTGCAGCCGCCCCCAGCTCTGGCAGCTCCTGCGAGCCCGTCCCGTGTTCCTGGGCCGCTCCCAAGCCCCGTCGTGAAGGCGGCAAGCCGGCCCTCGGCACCTCTCCGGTGGCCCCTGCGGAAGGAGCAGGCTGGGGCAGGGATGAGCTACGGTGCTAACGGCCGCTGCTTCTTCTCTCCCTCTCCCAGAGGCCGCGCTGAGGATGTGGCCGTTCACTCCCAGCCCGGGGGATGCCGTTGGCTGCGCCCGCCTCGGGCTGGCGAGGCTCGTCTGGCAGCGTGGCGGGAGAAGGGACGGGGGAGCACGTCCCGTGCGTGGGCGGGGGCTGCTGCTGCTGGAGCCAGAGAGGTTGGGGAGTAGTAAAGAGGAAGAAATGCGGGGCCGTCGGCCCAACGTCCGCTTCCTGCGGCGGGCGAGAGAGCGAGCCCCTCTCTCCGGGTGGCGAAGGCTCCCTCTGCGCGGCGTGCGGCGGGCCAGGGGCCAACGTGCGCGGCAGGGTCCGTGCGCGTATCCTGGAGCGGGACGGCTGCCTGGCGAGCGAGCCAGCGAGGCTCCGTGTCCCCGAAGCCTCGTCTCGTAGGAGCCCTGACACCCCACCGTGTTCTCCTAGGCTGAGGACGGCCGAGCGCCCCGAGTTACCGGAGAGGAAGGGAGGAGAGAAGGAGACGGGAGCGTCTGAGCTGTTAGAAGCCTCCTGGCAGCCACCGAAAGCGAGAGCCGCTGTGAGTCCCTGGCCCTCGGGGCCTCGTCCCCGGCTTGTGTGTCCTGGTGCCTCCCTGCCCCTCCGTCTCCTTTTTCCCCACGCTATCTCTGGCCCGTTCTTTTCCCTGCCATTAGTTTCCTCTCTGTGTCTGTATGTGCTGCTCTGTCTCTTTCCTTCCTCCCTCCCTTCGCCGTCTCTCTCTCTGTGCCTTTGTCGTGCTCGGCGTTGCCGGCTTTCTTCATTCCGTACGGCACTGTTCCCGTCCTCGTTCGCGTTCTGAGCCTTTGTGCTGCCCCCCGCCCCGTTTTTTTTCTCTCTTTTTATTTTCTTTTTTCCTGTCCTCCGTCTCTCCGCAGGGCTCCTCATTCCTCTCTTTCTTCCTCCAAGCCCCTGTGTTCCCCGCGGTCTCTCGCTCTGCCATCGTTTTTGCCTGTTGCCCTCTCTCTTGCTTCCCGTTGATAGGAGGAACAAAAATCTTGTAGAAAGCCCTTGGCATAAGGCAGCAAGACCAGGCCTAACGGAACAGAAACCTAACAGAGAAACACTAGCTCTGTAGGGACTGGAGGTGGGGCAAAGCGGGATGTCCTTGGCTCGCAGGCTGGGAAAACGGGACGTTCCACTAAATGGAGAAGGAGCTACTTGAGTAGCAGCACAAAATGACAGCGGGCGTGCTCAAGACATGAGGTCGAGGAGCCGACACCGGGGCAGGGGGCACCGGGCTGCAGGGGCACCGGGGACCGCTGGAGACCCTTGATGGACACTGGCATACCAGAGATGGACTGCCAGCGAAGGGTGGGGTTATGGAAAGAACTTCTGTTTAATGCACTAACTAAGCGGTAGAAGCAAATGAATATGCAATAGGTGTATGTAAAGAATACCAAGAAGCGTGAATCACACGTACGCTCAATTACAGGGGCGGACCTCTGAGCGTGCGGTGTGCTGTATTGAAATTGCCCGCCGTTTAACGCTTTCAGAACAGCGTTAGAGAGTCTTTTTTGCCGACTTTTTGGTATCTCTCCGCGTCCCGTGGTTCCTCGCCGTGTCCCCGTGTCCCGCTCCCTGCCCGTGGTCGCGTTCCTCTCTGTCCCGTTGACCATGCCGGGTTTTTTTCCTCCGTCTCCGCGCCGCTGCCGCCGCGCCGATTTGTTTCTTTCTGTGCCCTGTTCCTGGTGCTCTTCCGGCCTCTTTTCCTCTGTCCCCGCCGCTGCTTTGATGTCTGCCTTGTTTTTTCAGAGCCCTGTCCCTTTTTTCTCTTCTCGCTTTTGAAGAGAAGCTGCCAAGTTAACGTATACTGCGATGAAGTTATAGAAGGTGTACCCGTCATTAACCAGTTGACATGAGGTAAATGCTTTCTGACCGCCTGCACGATGAGGGGATATTTTTCACCTTTTAGATCCTTCTGCACGACAAGAGGGAGATGGAAGGTTAAGTAACACATTGTTTAGAAGCTGAGAGCTTAGTTTATATTTGACTAATAATTAACAGATGTATTGTCAGCGAGAAACTAAACAATTATAACTAATATCGTCAAATGAAATAAAGAACGTGGCTTAGCAGTGCTGCTGACTGTGCCGTCCCGTTTCTTTCCCCGTTTCAGCCGGTGAGCCAGCCGGAGGACCCGCTCTGTCCGGCCGCAGGGCCCGTGGAGCCGAGGACTCTCTTGGCGCACCCCGGGGATGTCTCTGGAGAGACTCCTCGTCTCGGTCGGATCGCCGCGGGGGCGGACGAGGACCTCTGGTGAGAAGTCTTTCTTCTCTGAAATTTGGGACCGGTCACGTGCTCGCGAACTGTCCGTAAGTCGTGGTACGGAATTTCGGCAGGATAGCGTGGACGGGGTTGCGAGCACCTTAGAGGTATACAGTAGTTGCTGTGGAGTTGTTTGTGCGGCCAGCTTTTGGTGTTGGTTGTTCCCGTGCTCCATTGTGGTGCAAAGCTGGCTCTGTATGTAGCTGTGAAGAGTACCGTAGTTCGGTTTAATTCTTGGATGTGCCTTGGTTCTGACTATGCACTTGAACACCAAAAACTACAGCAGGAGCTGCTGTGGCTTTAACTTGCAAGGAGTGTGAGCGTTGTGGAGCCATCTGTGTTGCAGAGTGTCCTAATTGCGGTGCTGAGTGTTAGAGAGATTTGAGCTGGGTACCGGAATTGTTTTGTTTTGGAGACGGTGGGATAAACTTGGAGTACAACTTGTGAGGGCGGTGTGTCGTGGGTAGGTTTGAGTATTATCTGTGGAGTACTGCTGTAGGTGTTAATAGTTATTTGCTCGTATTTGTTACAAGATGAGCCGTGTCGTTCCGTGTGACGCATAATGGGAGGACGGCGTAGTAGCGGTATTCTGAAAAAGAGCCCGTTAGGGTGTATTTTAGCTCACAGGAAAGAGATTGAGGAACCACCTGGTGATAATGTGAATAGAGCAACCTTGATGAAATCTTGTGAGCAGAGGCCATTGTATAAATTGGACAAGGAAGGAAAGCCTGTGCGCAAAGCGCGGTGCTGCACCCGGGCGCCCCAATGCCGTGCCGCAGCGCGCCTCAGTGCTGCCGCCCTGTGGCGAAACTCGGGTACTGCAGCGCACGGCCGGGGGCAGAGGCGCTGTTCGCCCCGCAGGGCTCGCAGCCAGGTATCTGCGTGTCAGTGTCCGTCCCCATTTGTGTAAAAACGCCATCCCTCCCTCGGTGGCTCCTTAGAACGTTTAAAGATGTAAATGTTGCTACCACTAACATTGTCGATCCGGCTTCTTTCCTCAGTGTAAAGCAAAGGAGCGCGGTTTGTTGTTTCGTTTTAAACGCGGCTGTTGGAAGCCGCGCGGGCAAAGGGCGTGGGGGTCCCGGCAGGGTGGCGAGAAGGCGAGTGAGGATGCAGAGCGGGCCAATCAGATCGCTCGGGAGGGCTGGAGGGGCGGAGCGCTGATAGGCGGGGAGAATGGCAATTGATGTGCGCAGGCAGCCAATGAGATTGCCAGAGGGACGGGCGTTGAGGCCTCAGTACTGCGCATGCCCAAATTGCGCAGTCCTCAGTCAGGTCCGACCCTGAGGCGGGCACCTGGGCGCGGAGCGCGGGAAGGAGCATCCAATAGGAGGACGGCGCGCTGGGGTGAAAAGCAGCCAATCAGAGCGCACCGACTCAATCCCGTTTGAACAGCTGCCTCTGGCAAACGCGTCCGTGGTGTCTCGGGGCGGGCACCGGGAGTTAACGGGGAAACGGGGGTCGAGGCGAGGGAGGGGAGGCTGCGGAGCGCTCATTTTGGCCTCTTCTTCCCCTTGCCCTGCCTCTCCGTCCCTTTTGCCTCTCTCTCCCTCTCTCCGTGTCACCTTGTCTTGCTTCCTGTCCCTATCTGTCTCTGACAAGCTGACCTGCTCCTTGCCCTCCTTTTGTATGGAATCACAGGCTCATTCTGCTTGGAGAAGACATGTGCAATTTTCTAATGACTTGACGGTTTAGAGAAACGGCGTGGAAGAGATCATTCCTTTGTCTTTTTTTGGTGTGTGTTTTTTGTGTTGTTGTTTTTTTTTTTTTTTGTTTTTTCCCCACGTGGGGAAAAAAAAAAAAAAAAAAAAAGAAGAGGCAAATTCAGTGCCTCTGCAGAGAAGCTGGCGACCAGTTTTAGTTAAGAACGCACACCCCGTTGGCGAACGGGTCCCGCGGCAGTTCCACGTGTTGCAGGTAAAAGAAGGAAGTTTGATCTGCCATAGAGGAACAGCCGCCTCTTTCCCTCCTTAGGGTCGAGCGTTGCCCTTGTCTTTGTTCACATGAATTTATGGGCACGCTGGAAATAGCCTTTAAGATTTATATGTAGAGTTTAATCTAAGTGGTAAGTGGCATGGGCATAGTTAATTTTTGAACACCTTGCTGCCAGTTGAAATGTAAGGGATGAAATGTGATGGGAAGTAATAAGTAAATTTGGGTTTGACTTCTAGGGTGTTTTTTTCCCCATTAGTGTAAATCAATGGCACCGTTGTCCTGTGGCTCAATCTCCGTTCTGTTCCGTGGAGTCTTCAATTTAGGATGTTCAGGTAAGAAAGTTTGTCCTTCCAAAGAATGACCAGCCATTGGTAGGACAGAGAGAGGCTTTTAAGTGCATGATCAGAATTTAAGCCAAATTCCACTTGACGTTGCTGCTGTTGGTTTTGGCTTTCACTGGTTTCCCCACAGCTCCCTAGTGTTTGGGAGCTCGGAGTGGGCATTTTTTTCCCCCAGGGAGAGGCTATGCTTAAGAATGAATTTGTTTCCTTAGAGGAGTGAGAGTCCGTTTGTGTAACACAAAGAGAAACCCCAGCCTAGTCGAGTTCTGAGTGTGTGTCTGTGAGATGGCTGCTTTACTTTGATGAGTTCACACCTGTGCAGTTGTAATGCCAAAGAGCAATGTAAGATAGGAGGGTTTTTTCCGCTGTGGGGGGGGATGCAGAAAACCAGAGCTAAGGTGCAGTTGCAGGCTTGGTGGTGTGGCGAGTGGGGCGCCGCTTCGGTGGGAGCTCGGGGTGAGGCCCAGCGGGTTCTGTGTCCTGTACGCGTGGCTTTCGTGCCGCGGCTCTCTGTGTGCGTTTTTTGTTTTGTTGTGTTTGTTTTTTGTTTATTTTTCTGCGGGATTCCCGCGAAACGCGGCACAACCGCTCGGCCCGGGCTGCCGCGGCGGTCTCAGTGCTGCCGTCCTGTGGGCAAAGCGCGGTGCTGCACCCGGGCGCCCCAATGCCGTGCCGCAGCGCGCCTCAGTGCTGCCGCCCTGTGGCGAAACTCGGGTACTGCAGCGCACGGCCGGGGGCAGAGGCGCTGTTCGCCCCGCAGGGCTCGCGGCCAGGTATCTGTGTGTCAGTGTCCGTCCCCATTTGTGTAAAAACGACATCCCTGCCTCGATGGCTCCTTAGAAGGTTTAAAGATGTAAATATTTCTACCACTAACATTGTCGATCCGGCTTCTTTCCTCAGTGGATCCGTTTTTGCAGTCGGTGGCCCACGATTGCTTGGAAACAGCAGAAGCTGTTCGCTCCGGCGGAGCGGATTGAAAGGACCAGCCGCTGGAGGATGCTGAAGACTCCTGGGTCGCTGATGGAAGCAGCTTTGCATAAAGCAAGGGGTACGTGAACCTGGGCATGCAGTGACGACTGCCCAGCAGGTAATGGAAGCTAAACCTTTACCTCCAACGCCCGACAAAAATAACGCCAAGAAATGCCACTGAAAAAAACACAGTCAGGGAGGGTTTTTTTTAAATTTCCTTTAGTTCCCCCCCCCCTCTCCCCCGCCCTGCTGCGTTTAGTGCAGTGAATGACCCATTGGGAGATGACTGTGGATCTGGCTGTTGAAGGGTGTCTGAAGGAGAAGGAGATGTGTGTAGAGCAGGATTGGTTGTGGGGGTGAGTGTAACTGGTTTGGCTGTGGGGTTGTAAATTCTTTTTGGAGGCTTCCTAGTTTCTGGTGTCATCTGTGGGGTGAAGCGTCTTTCTGTGTGCAGGTTTGAAAGGTGCGACGTACGGAGCTCCATCATTTGCCACCAGAACTCCAAATCACAGAGACAACGTTGCTGTGCAGCTGCTAAGGACAGTGTGTGTCTCAGGTAGAGTAACGTCCTTTGTGCTCTGTGTGTGTGTTCCTCCCTTGAAACGAAGGTGCGCTGCCCGGAGTTTCACGTTCCGTGTGGTACCTGCTGGGCTGAGTCTCCTCCCTACGCTCGCCCGTCTTAGCCACGTCTCTGCTCCAGCCCAGTTCGGGAGCAGAGTGGGTCATCACTGACTGCAGGGCGGTTGCACCTTCTTCAAGCTGCTAACACAGGAGGATGAATTTGGCTTTGTGCTCACATCACACATTCAGATACTGGGCAAGTTGTGTATCTCCTTCAAAAAAGAAACACTGTCAAGGGGCTGACAGAGCGTGAGTTTCACAACACAACAAACCAACTCTGCTAGGCTTACATCGTTTTGGTAGTGCATAGCATGTTTCACTTAATCCCGTCATTGCAGGTCTCTTCTAGAGCCTCCATTGTCAAATCTTGCTGGTTATTCACCCAATTTCCTTTCCTAACTGTCTTCCCTTTTCCCTTAGCGTTTTGAGAAGCTTGATCCTGGGGTGTCTGGGGGTTGCCAGCTGACAAAATGACATTGCTGTGGCCTTGCTGAGAACAGGTGTCCCTGTGAGCCACCTCCCGGGAGCAGAGCTGAAGTTGAAAGGCGGCCTGAAAGCCCCGGTGAGAGTTTTCGTTAAAGAAACCGGAGATGATGGGGTTGACGCTGCTATTGAAAAAGGCCAGCCGGTGAGCAAAGGGATAGATATAAATGTGAAAGAAGTGCAACTGGACATCTGAAAGGTTGACATAGTCAGAAAGCATCATCAGAGTCCACAAGGGAAGCCAGGAGAGGGTGAAAAGCAAAACCACAATAATGAGCATTTTGATTACTCTTTGTTTCTTCTTTGACGTGCTGTGCCATCGCTCCTGGCTGTGCTTTCCCACCGTGGGCATCGCAGTGTTGAAGAGAGCAATGCTTATCCTGGCGTACATGATAACAGTGAGCGACAGGGGAGCCAGATAGATGTTCGCAAAGAGAACTGTTGTGTAGATCTTTCTCATTCCTGGGTCAGGCCGGTCCTCTCGGCGCCAGTATACGGGGCGGGTTTCGTTGCCGTAGCCGAGGATCACCCTGAAATGTTTCTCTTCTTGTACGTGCAGCATGACGGCAGAAGGACACGTGATTGCGATGGCCAGAATCGAAGTGACGGCTATGATGATGACTGCAGTTGAAACGGTCAGCTTCTGCTCGAACGGATGAACGATGCAGCGAAACCTGCAGCAAAGATATCCGGCGACGTACGTAGAGAAGCTGTTTAAGGAACGCTCACTCAAACAGGCAAGCATACGTTCGCTTCTTCAATTGCATGCTTTTTAAACAGATTAAACATGATACTCCAGTTGTTGGAAGCTGTGCTGTTGCTGGAAAAGTTACCATCGTGCGTTGCAAAGGGCCTCAGAAGGGAAACACTGATCAGGAAACTGGAAATAAGTTAGCAGATGCCAGTGTGAAACCAGCCACCGAAAGGACAGAGACCGATACAAAAGCCGCATCTCTGATCCCAGGTGGCTGTCTCCTCCAGCCAACATCAGGAAACCGCAACAAAGAGGATAAGAAATTAATAGGAGATTTATAGCCGAATTAGAATTAGGGTCCAAAGAAGCTGTCACTGGTGACGGGAGAGCAGTGGTACCTCGCAGCGCAAGGAGCTGATGCGCTCTGTTACGATTAGGTGAAAAGGTAAGAGTGAATTTATAAACTGTTCGCGAAGGAGTGACCCAGCAATGTGAAATGTGTCTAGAAAACCATCATCTTAATACTGTATACAGGGTATAAATAAGAACAATTGGACGAGGGAAATGTCCCAGGACAACACTGGCAAATAGGGTTCTCCAAGCTGCCTAGAAAAGAGGGGTATGGCTATTGGGTGGCACTCACAGCAGCTCCCTTCTCAGGTTGGCCAGGAGCATTCCCGTGCCGGGGGGCGGCTGCCGGCCTGTGGGCCGGGGGCTGCGGCTGTTTGGGGCGCTGCCCCCGCTTTGTTTTCCTAGGGGAGCCCCCCCCTGCTTTTTGGGGGTTGTGGTACGTGCACGTGTAAATGACACAATGAGAGCAAATGACACAATGAGCTGCCTGTCGGGGCCGTTTCCCTCGTGTCGCGTGACGGTGTCACTTGTGGCGCCCCAGCGTGAGCAGGGGCCGGCGATGCGGGTGGGGGATGCGGGGGTCAAAAGGGAGTCCCCCTGAAAAGAGGGGGTCACAGTCCAAACGTGCCTGAAAATTCCCGGGGGAGGAGAACACGTGTTCGACCTGTAAACACGAGTGTGGGAATTGCAAACAGAGAAATCTGTCCTTGGTATTTATATATTGCAGGATGGCATTCACGTGTATATCAAATGCTTTTATATCAACGCCCTTTTCTACTCTATTATATAAAGGATTTTTAGAATGTAAAAAATTCCTGTTGATGGTTTTAAAAATACCAATATCTTGTCTATATGTAAATTAAAAAATGAAGGACTCGAAAATGAGAAAAAATTATATAGAAAGCAATTTAAAATAGAGAAAAGTGTGAGTAGGTAGAGCTACCTGTAATGACTGTGCGTTACATAATCTAAACGGATATTAAATATCATCTCTATGTATTCACTCATACCCGTGTACGTATTTTTTTAATAAGTGCAAATAGATATCTCCGTCTAAACCTATGTAATTGTAAATATGTCAGAATCTGTAGATCTGGAAAGATCCTGAAGCAATGCGGGGCTGTGGGCCCGACGTCCGCTTCCTGCGGCAGGCAAGAGAGCGAGCCCCTCTCTCCGGGTGGCGAAGGCTCCCTCTGCGCGGCGTGCGGCGGGCCGGGGGCCAACGTGCGCGGCAGGGTCCGTGCGCGTATCCTGGAGCGGGACGGCTGCCTGGCGAGCGAGCCAGCGAGGCTCCATGTCCCCGAAGCCTCGTCTCGTAGGAGCCCTGACACCCCACCGTGTTCTCCTAGGCTGAGGACGGCCGAGCGCCCCGAGTTACCGGAGAGGAAGGGAGGAGAGAAGGAGACGGGAGCGTCTGAGCTGTTAGAAGCCTCCTGGCAGCCACCGAAAGCGAGAGCCGCTGTGAGTCCCTGGCCCTCGGGGCCTCGTCCCCGGCTTGTGTGTCCTGGTGCCTCCCTGCCCCTCCGTCTCCTTTTTCCCCACGCTTTCTCTGGCCCGTTCTTTTCCCTGCCATTAGTTTCCTCTCTGTGTCTGTATGTGCTGCTCTGTCTCTTTCCTTCCTCCCTCCCTTCGCCGTCTCTCTCTCTGTGCCTTTGTCGTGCTCGGCGTTGCCGGCTTTCTTCATTCCGTACGGCGCTGTTCCCGTCCTCGTTCGCGTTCTGAGCCTTTGTGCTGCCCCCCGCCCCGTTTTTTTTCTCTCTTTTTATTTTCTTTTTTCCTGTCCTCCGTCTCTCCGCGGGGCTCCTCATTCCTCTCTTTCTTCCTCCAAGCCCCTGTGTTCCCCGCGGTCTCTCGCTCTGCCATCGTTTTTGCCTGTTGCCCTCTCTCTTGCTTCCCGTTGATAGGAGGAACAAAAATCTTGTAGAAAGCCCTTGGCATAAGGCAGCAAGACCAGGCCTAACGGAACAGAAACCTAACAGAGAAACACTAGCTCTGTAGGGACTGGAGGTGGGGCAAAGCGGGATGTCCTTGGCTCGCAGGCTGGGAAAATGGGACGTTCCACTAAATGGAGAAGGAGCTACTTGAGTAGCAGCACAAAATGACAGCGGGCGTGCTCAAGACATGAGGTCGAGGAGCCGACACCGGGGCAGGGGGCACCGGGCTCCAGGGGCACCAGGGACCGCTGGAGACCCTTGATGGACACTGGCATACCAGAGATGGACTGCCAGCGAAGGGTGGGGTTATGGAAAGAACTTCTGTTTAATGCACTAACTAAGCGGTAGAAGCAAATGAATATGCAATAGGTGTATGTAAAGAATACCAAGAAGCGTGAATCACACGTACGCTCAAATACAGGGGCCATCCTCTGAGCGTGCGGTGCGCTGTATTGAAATTGCCCGCCGTTTAACACTTTCAGAACAGCGTTAGAGAGTCTTTTTTGCCGACTTTTTGGTATCCCTCCGCGTCCCGTGGTTCCTCGCCGTGTCCCCGTGTCCCGCTCCCTGCCCGTGGTCGCGTTCCTCTCTGTCCCGTTGACCGTGCCGGGTTTTTTTCCTCCGTCTCCGCGCCGCTGCCGCCGCGCCGATTTGTTTCTTTCTGTGCCCTGTTCCTGGTGCTCTTCTGGCCTCTTTTCCTCTGTCCCCCCCGCTGCTTTGATCTCTGCCTTGTTTTTTCAGAGCCCTGTCCCTTTTTTCTCTTCTCGCTTTTGAAGAGAAGCTGCCAAGTTAACGTATACTGCGATGAAGTTATAGAAGGTGTACCCGTCATTAACCAGTTGACATGAGGTAAATGCTTTCTGACCGCCTGCACGATGAGGGGATATTTTTCACCTTTTAGATCCTTCTGCACGACAAGAGGGAGATGGAAGGTTAAGTAACACGTTGTTTAGAAGCTGAGAGCTTAGTTTATATTTGACTAATAATTAACAGATGTATTGTCAGCGAGAAACTAAACAATTATAACTAACATCGTCAAATGAAATAAAGAACGTGGCTTAGCAGTGCTGCTGACTCTGCCGTCCCGTTTCTTTCCCCGTTTCAGGCGGTGAGCCAGCCGGAGGACCCGCTCTGTCCGGCCGCAGGGCCCGTGGAGCCGAGGACTCTCTTGGCGCACCCCGGGGATGTCTCTGGAGAGACTCCTCGTCTCGGTCGGATCGCCGCGGGGACGGACGAGGACCTCTGGTGAGAAGTCTTTCTTCTCTGAAATTTGGGACCGGTCACGTGCTCGCGAACTGTCCGTAAGTCGTGGTACGGAATTTCGGCAGGATAGCGTGGACGGGGTTGCGAGCACCTTAGAGGTATACAGTAGTTGCTGTGGAGTTGTTTGTGCGGCCAGCTTTTGGTGTTGGTTGTTCCCGTGCTCCGTTGTGGTGCAAAGCTGGCTCTGTATGTAGCCGTGAAGTGTACCGTAGTTGGGTTTAATTCTTGGATGTGCCTTGGTTCTGACTATGCACTTGAACACCGAAAACTACAGCAGGAGCTGCTGTGGCTTTAACTTGCAAGGAGTGTGAGCGTTGTGGAGCCATCTGTGTTGCAGAGTGTCCTAATTGCGGTGCTGAGTGTTAGAGAGATTTGAGCTGGGTACCGGAATTGTTTTGTTTTGGAGACGGTGGGATAAACTTGGAGTACAACTTGTGAGGGCGGTGTGTCGTGGGTAGGTTTGAGTATTATCTGTGGAGTACTGCTGTAGGTGTTAATAGTTATTTGCTCGTATTTGTTACAAGATGAGCCGTGTCGTTCCGTGTGACGCATAATGGGAGGACGGCGTAGTAGCGGTATTCTGAAAAAGAGCCCGTTAGGGTGTATTTTAGCTCACAGGAAAGAGATTGAGGAACCACCTGGTGATAATGTGAATAGAGCAACCTTGATGAAATCTTGTGAGCAGAGGCCATTGTATAAATTGGACAAGGAAGGAAAGCCTGTGCGCAAAGCGCGGTGCTGCACCCGGGCGCCCCAATGCCGTGCCGCAGCGCGCCTCAGTGCTGCCGCCCTGTGGCGAAACTCGGGTACTGCAGCGCACGTCCAGGGGGCAGAGGCGCTGTTCGCCCCGCAGGGCTCGCGGCCAGGTATCTGCGTGTCAGTGTCCGTCCCCATTTGTGTAAAAACGCCATCCCTCCCTCGATGGCTCCTTAGAACGTTTAAAGATGTAAATGTTGCTACCACTAACATTGTCGATCCGGCTTCTTTCCTCAGTGTAAAGCAAAGGAGCGCGGTTTGTTGTTTCCTTTTAAAGGCGGCTGTTGGAAGCCGCGCGGGCAAAGGGCGTGGGGGTCCCGGCAGGGTGGCGAGAAGGCGAGTGAGGATGCAGAGCGGGCCAATCAGATCGCTCGGGAGGGCTGGAGGGGCGGAGCGCTGATAGGCGGGGAGAATGGCAATTGATGTGCGCAGGCAGCCAATCAGATTGCCAGAGGGGCGGGCGTTGAGGTCTCAGTACTGCGCATGCCCAAATTGCGCAGTCCTCAGTCAGGTCTGACCCTGTGGCGGGCACCTGGGCGCGGAGCGCGGGAAGGAGCATCCAATAGGAGGACGGCGCGCTGGGGTGAAAAGCAGCCAATCAGAGCGCACCGACTCAATCCTGTTTGAACAGCTGCCTCCCTGGCAAGCGCGTCCGTGGTGTCTCGGGGCGGGCACCGGGAGTTAACGGGGAAACGGGGGTCGAGGCGAGGGAGGGGAGGCTGCGGAGCGCTCATTTTGGCCTCTCCTTCCCCTTGCCCTGCCTCTCCGTCCCTTTTGCCTCTCTCTCCCTCTCTCTGTGTCACCTTGTCTTGCTCCCTGTCCCTATCTTTCTCTGACAAGCTGACCTGCTCCTTGCCCTCCTTTTGTATGGAATCACAGGCTCATTCTGCTTGGAGAAGACATGTGCAATTTTCTAATGACTTGACGGTTTAGAGAAACGGCGTGGAAGAGATCATTCCTTTGTCTTTTTTTGGTGTGTGTTTTTTGTGGTTTTTTTTTTTTTTTTTTCCCCACGTGGGGAAAAAAAAAAAAAAAAAAAAAAGAAGAGGCAAATTCAGTGCCTCTGCGGAGAAGCTGGCGACCAGTTTTAGTTAAGAACGCACACCCCGTTGGCGAACGGGTCCCGCGGCAGTTCCACGTGTTGCAGGTAAAAGAAGGAAGTTTGATCTGCCATAGAGGAACAGCCGCCTCTTTCCCTCCTTAGGGTCGAGCGTTGCCCTTGTCTTTGTTCACATGAATTTATGGGCACGCTGGAAATAGCCTTTAAGATTTATATGTAGAGTTTAATCTAAGTGGTAAGTGGCATGGGCATAGTTAATTTTTGAACACCTTGCTGCCAGTTGAAATGTAAGGGATGAAATGTGATGGGAAGTAATAAGTAAATTTGGGTTTGACTTCTAGGGTGTTTTTTTCCCCATTAGTGTAAATCAATGGCACCGTTGTCCTGTGGCTCAATCTCCGTTCTGTTCCGTGGAGTCTTCAATTTAGGATGTTCAGGTAAGAAAGTTTGTCCTTCCAAAGAATGACCAGCCATTGGTAGGACAGAGAGAGGCTTTTAAGTGCATGATCAGAATTTAAGCCAAATTCCACTTGACGTTGCTGCTGTTGGTTTTGGCTTTCACTGGTTTCCCCACAGCTCCCTAGTGTTTGGGAGCTCGGAGTGGGCATTTTTTTCCCCCAGGGAGAGGCTATGCTTAAGAATGAATTTGTTTCCTTAGAGGAGTGAGAGTCCGTTTGTGTAACACAAAGAGAAACCCCAGCCTAGTCGAGTTCTGAGTGTGTGTCTGTGAGATGGCTGCTTTACTTTGATGAGTTCACACCTGTGCAGTTGTAATGCCAAAGAGCAATGCAAGATAGGAGGGTTTTTTCCGCTGTGGGGGGGGATGCATAAAACCAGAGCTAAGGTGCGGTTGCAGGCTTGGTGGTGTGGCGAGTGGGGCGCCGCTTCGGTGGGAGCTCGGGGTGAGGCCCAGCGGGTTCTGTGTCCTGTACGCGTGGCTTTCGTGCCGCGGCTCTCTGTGTGCGTTTTTGTTTTGTTGTGTTTGTTTTTTGTTTATTTTTCTGCGGGATTCCCGCGAAACGCGGCACAACCGCTCGGCCCGGGCTGCCGCGGCGGTGTCAGTGCTGCCGTCCTGTGGGCAAAGCGCGGTGCTGCACCCGGGCGCCCCAATGCCGTGCCGCAGCGCGCCTCAGTGCTGCCGCCCTGTGGCGAAACTCGGGTACTGCAGCGCACGGCCGGGGGCAGAGGCGCTGTTCGCCCCGCAGGGCTCGCGGCCAGGTATCCGTGTGTCAGTGTCCGTCCCCATTTGTGTAAAAACGACATCCCTGCCTCGATGGCTCCTTAGAAGGTTTAAAGATGTAAATATTTCTACCACTAACATTGTCGATCCGGCTTCTTTCCTCAGTGGATCCGTTTTTGCAGTCGGTGGCCCACGATTGCTTGGAAACAGCAGAAGCTGTTCGCTCCGGCGGAGCGGATTGAAAGGACCAGCCGCTGGAGGATGCTGAAGACTCCTGGGTCGCTGATGGAAGCAGCTTTGCATAAAGCAAGGGGTACGTGAACCTGGGCATGCAGTGACGACTGCCCAGCAGGTAATGGAAGCTAAACCTTTACCTCCAACGCCCGACAAAAATAACGCCAAGAAATGCCACTGAAAAAAACACAGTCAGGGAGGGTTTTTTTTAAATTTCCTTTAGTTCCCCCCCCCCTCTCCCCCGCCCTGCTGCGTTTAGTGCAGTGAATGACCCATTGGGAGATGACTGTGGATCTGGCTGTTGAAGGGTGTCTGAAGGAGAAGGAGATGTGTGTAGAGCAGGATTGGTTGTGGGGGTGAGTGTAACTGGTTTGGCTGTGGGGTTGTAAATTCTTTTTGGAGGCTTCCTAGTTTCTGGTGTCATCTGTGGGGTGAAGCGTCTTTCTGTGTGCAGGTTTGAAAGGTGCGACGTACAGAGCTCCATCATTTGCCACCAGAACTCCAAATCACAGAGACAACGTTGCTGTGCAGCTGCTAAGGACAGTGTGTGTCTCAGGTAGAGTAACGTCCTTTGTGCTCTGTGTGTGTGTTCCTCCCTTGAAACGAAGGTGCGCTGCCCGGAGTTTCACGTTCCGTGTGGTACCTGCTGGGCTGAGTCTCCTCCCTACGCTCGCCCGTCTTAGCCACGTCTCTGCTCCAGCCCAGTTCGGGAGCAGAGTGGGTCATCACTGACTGCAGGGCGGTTGCACCTTCTTCAAGCTGCTAACACAGGAGGATGAATTTGGCTTTGTGCTCACATCACACATTCAGATACTGGGCAAGTTGTGTATCTCCTTCGAAAAAGAAACACTGTCAAGGGGCTGACAGAGCGTGAGTTTCACAACACAACAAACCAACTCTGCTAGGCTTACATCGTTTTGGTAGTGCATAGCATGTTTCACTTAATCCCGTCATTGCAGGTCTCTTCTAGAGCCTCCATTGTCAAATCTTGCTGGTTATTCACCCAATTTCCTTTCCTAACTGTCTTCCCTTTTCCCTTAGCGTTTTGAGAAGCTTGATCCTGGGGTGTCTGGGGGTTGCCAGCTGACAAAATGACGTTGCTGTGGCCTTGCTGAGAACAGGTGTCCCTGTGAGCCACCTCCCGGGAGCAGAGCTGAAGTTGAAAGGCGGCCTGAAAGCCCCGGTGAGAGTTTTCGTTAAAGAAACCGGAGATGATGGGGTTGACGCTGCTATTGAAAAAGGCCAGCCGGTGAGCAAAGGGATAGATATAAATGTGAAAGAAGTGCAACTGGACATCTGAAAGGTTGACATAGTCAGAAAGCATCATCAGAGTCCACAAGGGAAGCCAGGAGAGGGTGAAAAGCAAAACCACAATAATGAGCATTTTGATTACTCTTTGTTTCTTCTTTGACGTGCTGTGCCATCGCTCCTGGCTGTGCTTTCCCACCGTGGGCATCGCAGTGTTGAAGAGAGCAATGCTTATCCTGGCGTACATGATAACAGTGAGCGACAGGGGAGCCAGATAGATGTTCGCAAAGAGAACTGTTGTGTAGATCTTTCTCATTCCTGGGTCAGGCCGGTCCTCTCGGCGCCAGTATACGGGGCGGGTTTCGTTGCCGTAGCCGAGGATCACCCTGAAATGTTTCTCTTCTTGTACGTGCAGCATGACGGCAGAAGGACACGTGATTGCGATGGCCAGAATCGAAGTGACGGCTATGATGATGACTGCAGTTGAAACGGTCAGCTTCTGCTCGAACGGATGAACGATGCAGCGAAACCTGCAGCAAAGATATCCGGCGACGTACGTAGAGAAGCTGTTTAAGGAACGCTCACTCAAACAGGCAAGCATACGTTCGCTTCTTCAATTGCATGCTTTTTAAACAGATTAAACATGATACTCCAGTTGTTGGAAGCTGTGCTGTTGCTGGAAAAGTTACCATCGTGCGTTGCAAAGGGCCTCAGAAGGGAAACACTGATCAGGAAACTGGAAATAAGTTAGCAGATGCCAGTGTGAAACCAGCCACCGAAAGGACAGAGACCGATACAAAAGCCGCATCTCTGATCCCAGGTGGCTGTCTCCTCCAGCCAACATCAGGAAACCGCAACAAAGAGGATAAGAAATTAATAGGAGATTTATAGCCGAATTAGAATTAGGGTCCAAAGAAGCTGTCACTGGTGACGGGAGAGCAGTGGTACCTCGCAGCGCAAGGAGCTGATGCGCTCTGTTACGATTAGGTGAAAAGGTAAGAGTGAATTTATAAACTGTTCGCGAAGGAGTGACCCAGCAATGTGAAATGTGTCTAGAAAACCATCATCTTAATACTGTATACAGGGTATAAATAAGAACAATTGGACGAGGGAAATGTCCCAGGACAACACTGGCAGATAGGGTTCTCCAAGCTGCCTAGAAAAGAGGGGTATGGCTATTGGGTGGCACTCACAGCAGCTCCCTTCTCAGGTTGGCCAGGAGCATTCCCGTGCCGGGGGGCGGCTGCCGGCCTGTGGGCCGGGGGCTGCGGCTGTTTGGGGCGCTGCCCCCGCTTTGTTTTCCTAGGGGAGCCCCCCCCTGCTTTTTGGGGGTTGTGGTACGTGCACGTGTAAATGACACAATGAGAGTAAATGACACAATGAGCTGCCTGTCGGGGCCGTTTCCCTCGTGTCGCGTGACGGTGTCACTTGTGGCGCCGCCAGCGTGAGCAGGGGCCGGCGATGCGGGTGGGGGATGCGGGGGTCAAAAGGGAGTCCCCCTGAAAAGAGGGGGTCACAGTTCAAACGTGCCTGAAAATTCCCGGGGGAGGAGAACACGTGTTCGACCTGTAAACACGAGTGTGGGAATTGCAAACAGAGAAATCTGTCCTTGGTATTTATATATTGCAGGATGGCATTCACGTGTATATCAAATGCTTTTATATCAACGCCCTTTTCTACTCTATTATATAAAGGATTTTTAGAATGTAAAAAATTCCTGTTGATGGTTTCAAAAATACCAATATCTTGTCTATATGTAAATTAAAAAATGAAGGACTCGAAAATGAGAAAAAATTATATAGAAAGCAATTTAAAATAGAGAAAAGTGTGAGTAGGTAGAGCTACCTGTAATGACTGTGCGTTACATAATCTAAACGGATATTAAATATCATCTCTATGTATTCCCTCATACCCGTGTACGTATTTTTTTAATAAGTGCAAATAGATATCTCCGTCTAAACCTATGTAATTGTAAATATGTCAGAATCTGTAGATCTGGAAAGATCCTGAAGCAATGCGGGGCTGTGGGCCCGACGTCCGCTTCCTGCGGCAGGCAAGAGAGCGAGCCCCTCTCTCCGGGTGGCGAAGGCTCCCTCTGCGCGGCGTGCGGCGGGCCGGGGGCCAACGTGCGCGGCAGGGTCCGTGCGCGTATCCTGGAGCGGGACGGCTGCCTGGCGAGCGAGCCAGCGAGGCTCCATGTCCCCGAAGCCTCGTCTCGTAGGAGCCCTGACACCCCACCGTGTTCTCCTAGGCTGAGGACGGCCGAGCGCCCCGAGTTACCGGAGAGGAAGGGAGGAGAGAAGGAGACGGGAGCGTCTGAGCTGTTAGAAGCCTCCTGGCAGCCACCGAAAGCGAGAGCCGCTGTGAGTCCCTGGCCCTCGGGGCCTCGTCCCCGGCTTGTGTGTCCTGGTGCCTCCCTGCCCCTCCGTCTCCTTTTTCCCCACGCTTTCTCTGGCCCGTTCTTTTCCCTGCCATTAGTTTCCTCTCTGTGTCTGTATGTGCTGCTCTGTCTCTTTCCTTCCTCCCTCCCTTCGCCGTCTCTCTCTCTGTGCCTTTGTCGTGCTCGGCGTTGCCGGCTTTCTTCATTCCGTACGGCGCTGTTCCCGTCCTCGTTCGCGTTCTGAGCCTTTGTGCTGCCCCCCGCCCCGTTTTTTTTCTCTCTTTTTATTTTCTTTTTTCCTGTCCTCCGTCTCTCCGCAGGGCTCCTCATTCCTCTCTTTCTTCCTCCAAGCCCCTGTGTTCCCCGCGGTCTCTCGCTCTGCCATCGTTTTTGCCTGTTGCCCTCTCTCTTGCTTCCCGTTGATAGGAGGAACAAAAATCTTGTAGAAAGCCCTTGGCATAAGGCAGCAAGACCAGGCCTAACGGAACAGAAACCTAACAGAGAAACACTAGCTCTGTAGGGACTGGAGGTGGGGCAAAGCGGGATGTCCTTGGCTCGCAGGCTGGGAAAATGGGACGTTCCACTAAATGGAGAAGGAGCTACTTGAGTAGCAGCACAAAATGACAGCGGGCGTGCTCAAGACATGAGGTCGAGGAGCCGACACCGGGGCAGGGGGCACCGGGCTCCAGGGGCACCGGGGACCGCTGGAGACCCTTGATGGACACTGGCATACCAGAGATGGACTGCCAGCGAAGGGTGGGGTTATGGAAAGAACTTCTGTTTAATGCACTAACTAAGCGGTAGAAGCAAATGAATATGCAATAGGTGTATGTAAAGAATACCAAGAAGCGTGAATCACACGTACGCTCAAATACAGGGGCCATCCTCTGAGCGTGCGGTGCGCTGTATTGAAATTGCCCGCCGTTTAACACTTTCAGAACAGCGTTAGAGAGTCTTTTTTGCCGACTTTTTGGTATCCCTCCGCGTCCCGTGGTTCCTCGCCGTGTCCCCGTGTCCCGCTCCCTGCCCGTGGTCGCGTTCCTCTCTGTCCCGTTGACCGTGCCGGGTTTTTTTCCTCCGTCTCCGCGCCGCTGCCGCCGCGCCGATTTGTTTCTTTCTGTGCCCTGTTCCTGGTGCTCTTCTGGCCTCTTTTCCTCTGTCCCCCCCGCTGCTTTGATCTCTGCCTTGTTTTTTCAGAGCCCTGTCCCTTTTTTCTCTTCTCGCTTTTGAAGAGAAGCTGCCAAGTTAACGTATACTGCGATGAAGTTATAGAAGGTGTACCCGTCATTAACCAGTTGACATGAGGTAAATGCTTTCTGACCGCCTGCACGATGAGGGGATATTTTTCACCTTTTAGATCCTTCTGCACGACAAGAGGGAGATGGAAGGTTAAGTAACACGTTGTTTAGAAGCTGAGAGCTTAGTTTATATTTGACTAATAATTAACAGATGTATTGTCAGCGAGAAACTAAACAATTATAACTAACATCGTCAAATGAAATAAAGAACGTGGCTTAGCAGTGCTGCTGACTCTGCCGTCCCGTTTCTTTCCCCGTTTCAGGCGGTGAGCCAGCCGGAGGACCCGCTCTGTCCGGCCGCAGGGCCCGTGGAGCCGAGGACTCTCTTGGCGCACCCCGGGGATGTCTCTGGAGAGACTCCTCGTCTCGGTCGGATCGCCGCGGGGACGGACGAGGACCTCTGGTGAGAAGTCTTTCTTCTCTGAAATTTGGGACCGGTCACGTGCTCGCGAACTGTCCGTAAGTCGTGGTACGGAATTTCGGCAGGATAGCGTGGACGGGGTTGCGAGCACCTTAGAGGTATACAGTAGTTGCTGTGGAGTTGTTTGTGCGGCCAGCTTTTGGTGTTGGTTGTTCCCGTGCTCCGTTGTGGTGCAAAGCTGGCTCTGTATGTAGCCGTGAAGTGTACCGTAGTTGGGTTTAATTCTTGGATGTGCCTTGGTTCTGACTATGCACTTGAACACCGAAAACTACAGCAGGAGCTGCTGTGGCTTTAACTTGCAAGGAGTGTGAGCGTTGTGGAGCCATCTGTGTTGCAGAGTGTCCTAATTGCGGTGCTGAGTGTTAGAGAGATTTGAGCTGGGTACCAGAATTGTTTTGTTTTGGAGACGGTGGGATAAACTTGGAGTACAACTTGTGAGGGCGGTGTGTCGTGGGTAGGTTTGAGTATTATCTGTGGAGTACTGCTGTAGGTGTTAATAGTTATTTGCTCGTATTTGTTACAAGATGAGCCGTGTCGTTCCGTGTGACGCATAATGGGAGGACGGCGTAGTAGCGGTATTCTGAAAAAGAGCCCGTTAGGGTGTATTTTAGCTCACAGGAAAGAGATTGAGGAACCACCTGGTGATAATGTGAATAGAGCAACCTTGATGAAATCTTGTGAGCAGAGGCCATTGTATAAATTGGACAAGGAAGGAAAGCCTGTGCGCAAAGCGCGGTGCTGCACCCGGGCGCCCCAATGCCGTGCCGCAGCGCGCCTCAGTGCTGCCGCCCTGTGGCGAAACTCGGGTACTGCAGCGCACGGCCGGGGGCAGAGGCGCTGTTCGCCCCGCAGGGCTCGCGGCCAGGTATCTGCGTGTCAGTGTCCGTCCCCATTTGTGTAAAAACGACATCCCTCCCTCGGTGGCTCCTTAGAACGTTTAAAGATGTAAATATTGCTACCACTAACATTGTCGATCCGGCTTCTTTCCTCAGTGTCAAGCAAAGGAGCGCGGTTTGTTGTTTCCTTTTAAAGGCGGCTGTTGGAAGCCGCGCGGGCAAAGGGCGTGGGGGTCCCGGCAGGGTGGCGAGAAGGCGAGTGAGGATGCAGAGCGGGCCAATCAGATCGCTCGGGAGGGCTGGAGGGGCGGAGCGCTGATAGGCGGGGAGAATGGCAATTGATGTGCGCAGACAGCCAATCAGATTGCCAGAGGGGCGGGCGTTGAGGCCTCAGTACTGCGCATGCCCAAATTGCGCAGTCCTCAGTCAGGTCTGACCCTGTGGCGGGCACCTGGGCGCGGAGCGCGGGAAGGAGCATCCAATAGGAGGACGGCGCGCTGGGGTGAAAAGCAGCCAATCAGAGCGCACCGACTCAATCCTGTTTGAACAGCTGCCTCCCTGGCAAGCGCGTCCGTGGTGTCTCGGGGCGGGCACCGGGAGTTAACGGGGAAACGGGGGTCGAGGCGAGGGAGGGGAGGCTGCGGAGCGCTCATTTTGGCCTCTCCTTCCCCTTGCCCTGCCTCTCCGTCCCTTCTGCCTCTCTCTCCCTCTCTCTGTGTCACCTTGTCTTGCTCCCTGTCCCTATCTTTCTCTGACAAGCTGACCTGCTCCTTGCCCTCCTTTTGTATGGAATCACAGGCTCATTCTGCTTGGAGAAGACATGTGCAATTTTCTAATGACTTGACGGTTTAGAGAAACGGCCTGGAAGAGATCATTCCTTTGTCTTTTTTTGGTGTGTGTTTTTTGTGTGGTTTTTTTTTTTTTTTTTTTTCCCACGTGGGGGGAGAAAAAAAAAAAAAAAAAGAAGAGGCAAATTCAGTGCCTCTGCGGAGAAGCTGGCGACCAGTTTTAGTTAAGAACGCACACCCCGTTGGCGAACGGGTCCCGCGGCAGTTCCACGTGTTGCAGGTAAAAGAAGGAAGTTTGATCTGCCATAGAGGAACAGCCGCCTCTTTCCCTCCTTAGGGTCGAGCGTTGCCCTTGTCTTTGTTCACATGAATTTATGGGCACGCTGGAAATAGCCTTTAAGATTTATATGTAGAGTTTAATCTAAGTGGTAAGTGGCATGGGCATAGTTAATTTTTGAACACCTTGCTGCCAGTTGAAATGTAAGGGATGAAATGTGATGGGAAGTAATAAGTAAATTTGGGTTTGACTTCTAGGGTGTTTTTTTCCCCATTAGTGTAAATCAATGGCACCGTTGTCCTGTGGCTCAATCTCCGTTCTGTTCCGTGGAGTCTTCAATTTAGGATGTTCAGGTAAGAAAGTTTGTCCTTCCAAAGAATGACCAGCCATTGGTAGGACAGAGAGAGGCTTTTAAGTGCATGATCAGAATTTAAGCCAAATTCCACTTGACGTTGCTGCTGTTGGTTTTGGCTTTCACTGGTTTCCCCACAGCTCCCTAGTGTTTGGGAGCTCGGAGTGGGCATTTTTTTCCCCCAGGGAGAGGCTATGCTTAAGAATGAATTTGTTTCCTTAGAGGAGTGAGAGTCCGTTTGTGTAACACAAAGAGAAACCCCAGCCTAGTCGAGTTCTGAGTGTGTGTCTGTGAGATGGCTGCTTTACTTTGATGAGTTCACACCTGTGCAGTTGTAATGCCAAAGAGCAATGCAAGATAGGAGGGTTTTTTCCGCTGTGGGGGGGGATGCAGAAAACCAGAGCTAAGGTGCGGTTGCAGGCTTGGTGGTGTGGCGAGTGGGGCGCCGCTTCGGTGGGAGCTCGGGGTGAGGCCCAGCGGGTTCTGTGTCCTGTACGCGTGGCTTTCGTGCCGCGGCTCTCTGTGTGCGTTTTTGTTTTGTTGTGTTTGTTTTTTGTTTATTTTTCTGCGGGATTCCCGCGAAACGCGGCACAACCGCTCGGCCCGGGCTGCCGCGGCGGTGTCAGTGCTGCCGTCCTGTGGGCAAAGCGCGGTGCTGCACCCGGCCGCCCCAATGCCGTGCCGCAGCGCGCCTCAGTGCTGCCGCCCTGTGGCGAAACTCGGGTACTGCAGCGCACGGCCGGGGGCAGAGGCGCTGTTCGCCCCGCAGGGCTCGCGGCCAGGTATCTGTGTGTCAGTGTCCGTCCCCATTTGTGTAAAAACGACATCCCTGCCTCGATGGCTCCTTAGAACGTTTAAAGATGTAAATATTTCTACCACTAACATTGTCGATCCGGCTTCTTTCCTCAGTGGATCCGTTTTGCAGTCGGTGGCCCACGATTGCTTGGAAACAGCAGAAGCTGTTCGCTCCGGCGGAGCGGATTGAAAGGACCAGCCGCTGGAGGATGCTGAAGACTCCTGGGTCGCTGATGGAAGCAGCTTTGCATAAAGCAAGGGGTACGTGAACCTGGGCATGCAGTGACGACTGCCCAGCAGGTAATGGAAGCTAAACCTTTACCTCCAACGCCCGACAAAAATAACGCCAAGAAATGCCACTGAAAAAAACACAGTCAGGGAGGGTTTTTTTTAAATTTCCTTTAGTTCCCCCCCCCCCCTCCCCCGCCCTGCTGCGTTTAGTGCAGTGAATGACCCATTGGGAGATGACTGTGGATCTGGCTGTTGAAGGGTGTCTGAAGGAGAAGGAGATGTGTGTAGAGCAGGATTGGTTGTGGGGGTGAGTGTAACTGGTTTGGCTGTGGGGTTGTAAATTCTTTTTGGAGGCTTCCTAGTTTCTGGTGTCATCTGTGGGGTGAAGCGTCTTTCTGTGTGCAGGTTTGAAAGGTGCGACGTACAGAGCTCCATCATTTGCCACCAGAACTCCAAATCACAGAGACAACGTTGCTGTGCAGCTGCTAAGGACAGTGTGTGTCTCAGGTAGAGTAACGTCCTTTGTGCTCTGTGTGTGTGTTCCTCCCTTGAAACGAAGGTGCGCTGCCCGGAGTTTCACGTTCCGTGTGGTACCTGCTGGGCTGAGTCTCCTCCCTACGCTCGCCCGTCTTAGCCACGTCTCTGCTCCAGCCCAGTTCGGGAGCAGAGTGGGTCATCACTGACTGCAGGGCGGTTGCACCTTCTTCAAGCTGCTAACACAGGAGGATGAATTTGGCTTTGTGCTCACATCACACATTCAGATACTGGGCAAGTTGTGTATCTCCTTCGAAAAAGAAACACTGTCAAGGGGCTGACAGAGCGTGAGTTTCACAACACAACAAACCAACTCTGCTAGGCTTACATCGTTTTGGTAGTGCATAGCATGTTTCACTTAATCCCGTCATTGCAGGTCTCTTCTAGAGCCTCCATTGTCAAATCTTGCTGGTTATTCACCCAATTTCCTTTCCTAACTGTCTTCCCTTTTCCCTTAGCGTTTTGAGAAGCTTGATCCTGGGGTGTCTGGGGGTTGCCAGCTGACAAAATGACATTGCTGTGGCCTTGCTGAGAACAGGTGTCCCTGTGAGCCACCTCCCGGGAGCAGAGCTGAAGTTGAAAGGCGGCCTGAAAGCCCCGGTGAGAGTTTTCGTTAAAGAAACCGGAGATGATGGGGTTGACGCTGCTATTGAAAAAGGCCAGCCGGTGAGCAAAGGGATAGATATAAATGTGAAAGAAGTGCAACTGGACATCTGAAAGGTTGACATAGTCAGAAAGCATCATCAGAGTCCACAAGGGAAGCCAGGAGAGGGTGAAAAGCAAAACCACAATAATGAGCATTTTGATTACTCTTTGTTTCTTCTTTGACGTGCTGTGCCATCGCTCCTGGCTGTGCTTTCCCACCGTGGGCATCGCAGTGTTGAAGAGAGCAATGCTTATCCTGGCGTACATGATAACAGTGAGCGACAGGGGAGCCAGATAGATGTTCGCAAAGAGAACTGTTGTGTAGATCTTTCTCATTCCTGGGTCAGGCCGGTCCTCTCGGCGCCAGTATACGGGGCGGGTTTCGTTGCCGTAGCCGAGGATCACCCTGAAATGTTTCTCTTCTTGTACGTGCAGCATGACGGCAGAAGGACACGTGATTGCGATGGCCAGAATCGAAGTGACGGCTATGATGATGACTGCAGTTGAAACGGTCAGCTTCTGCTCGAACGGATGAACGATGCAGCGAAACCTGCAGCAAAGATATCCGGCGACGTACGTAGAGAAGCTGTTTAAGGAACGCTCACTCAAACAGGCAAGCATACGTTCGCTTCTTCAATTGCATGCTTTTTAAACAGATTAAACATGATACTCCAGTTGTTGGAAGCTGTGCTGTTGCTGGAAAAGTTACCATCGTGCGTTGCAAAGGGCCTCAGAAGGGAAACACTGATCAGGAAACTGGAAATAAGTTAGCAGATGCCAGTGTGAAACCAGCCACCGAAAGGACAGAGACCGATACAAAAGCCGCATCTCTGATCCCAGGTGGCTGTCTCCTCCAGCCAACATCAGGAAACCGCAACAAAGAGGATAAGAAATTAATAGGAGATTTATAGCCGAATTAGAATTAGGGTCCAAAGAAGCTGTCACTGGTGACGGGAGAGCAGTGGTACCTCGCAGCGCAAGGAGCTGATGCGCTCTGTTACGATTAGGTGAAAAGGTAAGAGTGAATTTATAAACTGTTCGCGAAGGAGTGACCCAGCAATGTGAAATGTGTCTAGAAAACCATCATCTTAATACTGTATACAGGGTATAAATAAGAACAATTGGACGAGGGAAATGTCCCAGGACAACACTGGCAAATAGGGTTCTCCAAGCTGCCTAGAAAAGAGGGGTATGGCTATTGGGTGGCACTCACAGCAGCTCCCTTCTCAGGTTGGCCAGGAGCATTCCCGTGCCGGGGGGCGGCTGCCGGCCTGTGGGCCGGGGGCTGCGGCTGTTTGGGGCGCTGCCCCCGCTTTGTTTTCCTAGGGGAGCCCCCCCCTGCTTTTTGGGGGTTGTGGTACGTGCACGTGTAAATGACACAATGAGAGTAAATGACACAATGAGCTGCCTGTCGGGGCCGTTTCCCTCGTGTCGCGTGACGGTGTCACTTGTGGCGCCGCCAGCGTGAGCAGGGGCCGGCGATGCGGGTGGGGGATGCGGGGGTCAAAAGGGAGTCGCCCAGAAAAGAGGGGGTCACAGTCCAAACGTGCCTGAAAATTCCCGGGGGAGGAGAACACGTGTTCGACCTGTAAACACGAGTGTGGGAATTGCAAACAGAGAAATCTGTCCTTGGTATTTATATATTGCAGGATGGCATTCACGTGTATATCAAATGCTTTTATATCAACGCCCTTTTCTACTCTATTATATAAAGGATTTTTAGAATGTAAAAAATTCCTGTTGATGGTTTTAAAAATACCAATATCTTGTCTATATGTAAATTAAAAAATGAAGGACTCGAAAATGAGAAAAAATTATATAGAAAGCAATTTAAAATAGAGAAAAGTGTGAGTAGGTAGAGCTACCTGTAATGACTGTGCGTTACATAATCTAAACGGATATTAAATATCATCTCTATGTATTCACTCATACCCGTGTACGTATTTTTTTAATAAGTGCAAATAGATATCTCCGTCTAAACCTATGTAATTGTAAATATGTCAGAATCTGTAGATCTGGAAAGATCCTGAAGCAATGCGGGGCTGTGGGCCCGACGTCCGCTTCCTGCGGCAGGCAAGAGAGCGAGCCCCTCTCTCCGGGTGGCGAAGGCTCCCTCTGCGCGGCGTGCGGCGGGCCGGGGGCCAACGTGCGCGGCAGGGTCCGTGCGCGTATCCTGGAGCGGGACGGCTGCCTGGCGAGCGAGCCAGCGAGGCTCCATGTCCCCGAAGCCTCGTCTCGTAGGAGCCCTGACACCCCACCGTGTTCTCCTAGGCTGAGGACGGCCGAGCGCCCCGAGTTACCGGAGAGGAAGGGAGGAGAGAAGGAGACGGGAGCGTCTGAGCTGTTAGAAGCCTCCTGGCAGCCACCGAAAGCGAGGGCCGCTGTGAGTCCCTGGCCCTCGGGGCCTCGTCCCCGGCTTGTGTGTCCTGGTGCCTCCCTGCCCCTCCGTCTCCTTTTTCCCCACGCTTTCTCTGGCCCGTTCTTTTCCCTGCCATTAGTTTCCTCTCTGTGTCTGTATGTGCTGCTCTGTCTCTTTCCTTCCTCCCTCCCTTCGCCGTCTCTCTCTCTGTGCCTTTGTCGTGCTCGGCGTTGCCGGCTTTCTTCATTCCGTACGGCGCTGTTCCCGTCCTCGTTCGCGTTCTGAGCCTTTGTGCTGCCCCCCGCCCCGTTTTTTTTCTCTCTTTTTATTTTCTTTTTTCCTGTCCTCCGTCTCTCCGCGGGGCTCCTCATTCCTCTCTTTCTTCCTCCAAGCCCCTGTGTTCCCCGCGGTCTCTCGCTCTGCCATCGTTTTTGCCTGTTGCCCTCTCTCTTGCTTCCCGTTGATAGGAGGAACAAAAATCTTGTAGAAAGCCCTTGGCATAAGGCAGCAAGACCAGGCCTAACGGAACAGAAACCTAACAGAGAAACACTAGCTCTGTAGGGACTGGAGGTGGGGCAAAGCGGGATGTCCTTGGCTCGCAGGCTGGGAAAATGGGACGTTCCACTAAATGGAGAAGGAGCTACTTGAGTAGCAGCACAAAATGACAGCGGGCGTGCTCAAGACATGAGGTCGAGGAGCCGACACCGGGGCAGGGGGCACCGGGCTCCAGGGGCACCGGGGACCGCTGGAGACCCTTGATGGACACTGGCATACCAGAGATGGACTGCCAGCGAAGGGTGGGGTTATGGAAAGAACTTCTGTTTAATGCACTAACTAAGCGGTAGAAGCAAATGAATATGCAATAGGTGTATGTAAAGAATACCAAGAAGCGTGAATCACACGTACGCTCAAATACAGGGGCCATCCTCTGAGCGTGCGGTGCGCTGTATTGAAATTGCCCGCCGTTTAACACTTTCAGAACAGCGTTAGAGAGTCTTTTTTGCCGACTTTTTGGTATCCCTCCGCGTCCCGTGGTTCCTCGCCGTGTCCCCGTGTCCCGCTCCCTGCCCGTGGTCGCGTTCCTCTCTGTCCCGTTGACCGTGCCGGGTTTTTTTCCTCCGTCTCCGCGCCGCTGCCGCCGCGCCGATTTGTTTCTTTCTGTGCCCTGTTCCTGGTGCTCTTCTGGCCTCTTTTCCTCTGTCCCCCCCGCTGCTTTGATCTCTGCCTTGTTTTTTCAGAGCCCTGTCCCTTTTTTCTCTTCTCGCTTTTGAAGAGAAGCTGCCAAGTTAACGTATACTGCGATGAAGTTATAGAAGGTGTACCCGTCATTAACCAGTTGACATGAGGTAAATGCTTTCTGACCGCCTGCACGATGAGGGGATATTTTTCACCTTTTAGATCCTTCTGCACGACAAGAGGGAGATGGAAGGTTAAGTAACACGTTGTTTAGAAGCTGAGAGCTTAGTTTATATTTGACTAATAATTAACAGATGTATTGTCAGCGAGAAACTAAACAATTATAACTAACATCGTCAAATGAAATAAAGAACGTGGCTTAGCAGTGCTGCTGACTCTGCCGTCCCGTTTCTTTCCCCGTTTCAGCCGGTGAGCCAGCCGGAGGACCCGCTCTGTCCGGCCGCAGGGCCCGTGGAGCCGAGGACTCTCTTGGCGCACCCCGGGGATGTCTCTGGAGAGACTCCTCGTCTCGGTCGGATCGCCGCGGGGACGGACGAGGACCTCTGGTGAGAAGTCTTTCTTCTCTGAAATTTGGGACCGGTCACGTGCTCGCGAACTGTCCGTAAGTCGTGGTACGGAATTTCGGCAGGATAGCGTGGACGGGGTTGCGAGCACCTTAGAGGTATACAGTAGTTGCTGTGGAGTTGTTTGTGCGGCCAGCTTTTGGTGTTGGTTGTTCCCGTGCTCCGTTGTGGTGCAAAGCTGGCTCTGTATGTAGCCGTGAAGTGTACCGTAGTTGGGTTTAATTCTTGGATGTGCCTTGGTTCTGACTATGCACTTGAACACCGAAAACTACAGCAGGAGCTGCTGTGGCTTTAACTTGCAAGGAGTGTGAGCGTTGTGGAGCCATCTGTGTTGCAGAGTGTCCTAATTGCGGTGCTGAGTGTTAGAGAGATTTGAGCTGGGTACCGGAATTGTTTTGTTTTGGAGACGGTGGGATAAACTTGGAGTACAACTTGTGAGGGCGGTGTGTCGTGGGTAGGTTTGAGTATTATCTGTGGAGTACTGCTGTAGGTGTTAATAGTTATTTGCTCGTATTTGTTACAAGATGAGCCGTGTCGTTCCGTGTGACGCATAATGGGAGGACGGCGTAGTAGCGGTATTCTGAAAAAGAGCCCGTTAGGGTGTATTTTAGCTCACAGGAAAGAGATTGAGGAACCACCTGGTGATAATGTGAATAGAGCAACCTTGATGAAATCTTGTGAGCAGAGGCCATTGTATAAATTGGACAAGGAAGGAAAGCCTGTGCGCAAAGCGCGGTGCTGCACCCGGGCGCCCCAATGCCGTGCCGCAGCGCGCCTCAGTGCTGCCGCCCTGTGGCGAAACTCGGGTACTGCAGCGCACGGCCGGGGGCAGAGGCGCTGTTCGCCCCGCAGGGCTCGCGGCCAGGTATCTGCGTGTCAGTGTCCGTCCCCATTTGTGTAAAAACGACATCCCTCCCTCGATGGCTCCTTAGAACGTTTAAAGATGTAAATATTTCTACCACTAACATTGTCGATCCGGCTTCTTTCCTCAGTGTCAAGCAAAGGAGCGCGGTTTGTTGTTTCCTTTTAAAGGCGGCTGTTGGAAGCCGCGCGGGCAAAGGGCGTGGGGGTCCCGGCAGGGTGGCGAGAAGGCGAGTGAGGATGCAGAGCGGGCCAATCAGATCGCTCGGGAGGGCTGGAGGGGCGGAGCGCTGATAGGCGGGGAGAATGGCAATTGATGTGCGCAGGCAGCCAATCAGATTGCCAGAGGGGCGGGCGTTGAGGCCTCAGTACTGCGCATGCCCAAATTGCGCAGTCCTCAGTCAGGTCTGACCCTGTGGCGGGCACCTGGGCGCGGAGCGCGGGAAGGAGCATCCAATAGGAGGACGGCGCGCTGGGGTGAAAAGCAGCCAATCAGAGCGCACCGACTCAATCCTGTTTGAACAGCTGCCTCCCTGGCAAGCGCGTCCGTGGTGTCTCGGGGCGGGCACCGGGAGTTAACGGGGAAACGGGGGTCGAGGCGAGGGAGGGGAGGCTGCGGAGCGCTCATTTTGGCCTCTCCTTCCCCTTGCCCTGCCTCTCCGTCCCTTCTGCCTCTCTCTCCCTCTCTCTGTGTCACCTTGTCTTGCTCCCTGTCCCTCTCTTTCTCTGACAAGCTGACCTGCTCCTTGCCCTCCTTTTGTATGGAATCACAGGCTCATTCTGCTTGGAGAAGACATGTGCAATTTTCTAATGACTTGACGGTTTAGAGAAACGGCCTGGAAGAGATCATTCCTTTGTCTTTTTTTGGTGTGTGTTTTTTGTGTGGCTTTTTTTTTTTTTTTTTCCCACGGGGGGGGAAAAAAAAAAAAAAAAAAAAGAAGAGGCAAATTCAGTGCCTCTGCGGAGAAGCTGGCGACCAGTTTTAGTTAAGAACGCACACCCCGTTGGCGAACGGGTCCCGCGGCAGTTCCACGTGTTGCAGGTAAAAGAAGGAAGTTTGATCTGCCATAGAGGAACAGCCGCCTCTTTCCCTCCTTAGGGTCGAGCGTTGCCCTTGTCTTTGTTCACATGAATTTATGGGCACGCTGGAAATAGCCTTTAAGATTTATATGTAGAGTTTAATCTAAGTGGTAAGTGGCATGGGCATAGTTAATTTTTGAACACCTTGCTGCCAGTTGAAATGTAAGGGATGAAATGTGATGGGAAGTAATAAGTAAATTTGGGTTTGACTTCTAGGGTGTTTTTTTCCCCATTAGTGTAAATCAATGGCACCGTTGTCCTGTGGCTCAATCTCCGTTCTGTTCCGTGGAGTCTTCAATTTAGGATGTTCAGGTAAGAAAGTTTGTCCTTCCAAAGAATGACCAGCCATTGGTAGGACAGAGAGAGGCTTTTAAGTGCATGATCAGAATTTAAGCCAAATTCCACTTGACGTTGCTGCTGTTGGTTTTGGCTTTCACTGGTTTCCCCACAGCTCCCTAGTGTTTGGGAGCTCGGAGTGGGCATTTTTTTCCCCCAGGGAGAGGCTATGCTTAAGAATGAATTTGTTTCCTTAGAGGAGTGAGAGTCCGTTTGTGTAACACAAAGAGAAACCCCAGCCTAGTCGAGTTCTGAGTGTGTGTCTGTGAGATGGCTGCTTTACTTTGATGAGTTCACACCTGTGCAGTTGTAATGCCAAAGAGCAATGCAAGATAGGAGGGTTTTTTCCGCTGTGGGGGGGGATGCAGAAAACCAGAGCTAAGGTGCGGTTGCAGGCTTGGTGGTGTGGCGAGTGGGGCGCCGCTTCGGTGGGAGCTCGGGGTGAGGCCCAGCGGGTTCTGTGTCCTGTACGCGTGGCTTTCGTGCCGCGGCTCTCTGTGTGCGTTTTTGTTTTGTTGTGTTTGTTTTTTGTTTATTTTTCTGCGGGATTCCCGCGAAACGCGGCACAACCGCTCGGCCCGGGCTGCCGCGGCGGTGTCAGTGCTGCCGTCCTGTGGGCAAAGCGCGGTGCTGCACCCGGCCGCCCCAATGCCGTGCCGCAGCGCGCCTCAGTGCTGCCGCCCTGTGGCGAAACTCGGGTACTGCAGCGCACGGCCGGGGGCAGAGGCGCTGTTCGCCCCGCAGGGCTCGCGGCCAGGTATCTGTGTGTCAGTGTCCGTCCCCATTTGTGTAAAAACGACATCCCTGCCTCGATGGCTCCTTAGAACGTTTAAAGATGTAAATATTTCTACCACTAACATTGTCGATCCGGCTTCTTTCCTCAGTGGATCCGTTTTGCAGTCGGTGGCCCACGATTGCTTGGAAACAGCAGAAGCTGTTCGCTCCGGCGGAGCGGATTGAAAGGACCAGCCGCTGGAGGATGCTGAAGACTCCTGGGTCGCTGATGGAAGCAGCTTTGCATAAAGCAAGGGGTACGTGAACCTGGGCATGCAGTGACGACTGCCCAGCAGGTAATGGAAGCTAAACCTTTACCTCCAACGCCCGACAAAAATAACGCCAAGAAATGCCACTGAAAAAAACACAGTCAGGGAGGGTTTTTTTTAAATTTCCTTTAGTTCCCCCCCCCCCCTCCCCCGCCCTGCTGCGTTTAGTGCAGTGAATGACCCATTGGGAGATGACTGTGGATCTGGCTGTTGAAGGGTGTCTGAAGGAGAAGGAGATGTGTGTAGAGCAGGATTGGTTGTGGGGGTGAGTGTAACTGGTTTGGCTGTGGGGTTGTAAATTCTTTTTGGAGGCTTCCTAGTTTCTGGTGTCATCTGTGGGGTGAAGCGTCTTTCTGTGTGCAGGTTTGAAAGGTGCGACGTACGGAGCTCCATCATTTGCCACCAGAACTCCAAATCACAGAGACAACGTTGCTGTGCAGCTGCTAAGGACAGTGTGTGTCTCAGGTAGAGTAACGTCCTTTGTGCTCTGTGTGTGTGTTCCTCCCTTGAAACGAAGGTGCGCTGCCCGGAGTTTCACGTTCCGTGTGGTACCTGCTGGGCTGAGTCTCCTCCCTACGCTCGCCCGTCTTAGCCACGTCTCTGCTCCAGCCCAGTTCGGGAGCAGAGTGGGTCATCACTGACTGCAGGGCGGTTGCACCTTCTTCAAGCTGCTAACACAGGAGGATGAATTTGGCTTTGTGCTCACATCACACATTCAGATACTGGGCAAGTTGTGTATCTCCTTCGAAAAAGAAACACTGTCAAGGGGCTGACAGAGCGTGAGTTTCACAACACAACAAACCAACTCTGCTAGGCTTACATCGTTTTGGTAGTGCATAGCATGTTTCACTTAATCCCGTCATTGCAGGTCTCTTCTAGAGCCTCCATTGTCAAATCTTGCTGGTTATTCACCCAATTTCCTTTCCTAACTGTCTTCCCTTTTCCCTTAGCGTTTTGAGAAGCTTGATCCTGGGGTGTCTGGGGGTTGCCAGCTGACAAAATGACATTGCTGTGGCCTTGCTGAGAACAGGTGTCCCTGTGAGCCACCTCCCGGGAGCAGAGCTGAAGTTGAAAGGCGGCCTGAAAGCCCCGGTGAGAGTTTTCGTTAAAGAAACCGGAGATGATGGGGTTGACGCTGCTATTGAAAAAGGCCAGCCGGTGAGCAAAGGGATAGATATAAATGTGAAAGAAGTGCAACTGGACATCTGAAAGGTTGACATAGTCAGAAAGCATCATCAGAGTCCACAAGGGAAGCCAGGAGAGGGTGAAAAGCAAAACCACAATAATGAGCATTTTGATTACTCTTTGTTTCTTCTTTGACGTGCTGTGCCATCGCTCCTGGCTGTGCTTTCCCACCGTGGGCATCGCAGTGTTGAAGAGAGCAATGCTTATCCTGGCGTACATGATAACAGTGAGCGACAGGGGAGCCAGATAGATGTTCGCAAAGAGAACTGTTGTGTAGATCTTTCTCATTCCTGGGTCAGGCCAGTCCTCTCGGCACCAGTATACGGGGCGGGTTTCGTTGCCGTAGCCGAGGATCACCCTGAAATGTTTCTCTTCTTGTACGTGCAGCATGACGGCAGAAGGACACGTGATTGCGATGGCCAGAATCCAAGTGACGGCTATGATGATGACTGCAGTTGAAACGGTCAGCTTCTGCTCGAACGGATGAACGATGCAGCGAAACCTGCAGCAAAGATATCCGGCGACGTACGTAGAGAAGCTGTTTAAGGAACGCTCACTCAAACAGGCAAGCATACGTTCGCTTCTTCAATTGCATGCTTTTTAAACAGATTAAACATGATACTCCAGTTGTTGGAAGCTGTGCTGTTGCTGGAAAAGTTACCATCGTGCGTTGCAAAGGGCCTCAGAAGGGAAACACTGATCAGGAAACTGGAAATAAGTTAGCAGATGCCAGTGTGAAACCAGCCACCGAAAGGACAGAGACCGATACAAAAGCCACATCTCTGATCCCAGGTGGCTGTCTCCTCCAGCCAACATCAGGAAACCGCAACAAAGAGGATAAGAAATTAATAGGAGATTTATAGCCGAATTAGAATTAGGGTCCAAAGAAGCTGTCACTGGTGACGGGAGAGCAGTGGTACCTCGCAGCGCAAGGAGCTGATGCGCTCTGTTACGATTAGGTGAAAAGGTAAGAGTGAATTTATAAACTGTTCGCGAAGGAGTGACCCAGCAATGTGAAATGTGTCTAGAAAACCATCATCTTAATACTGTATACAGGGTATAAATAAGAACAATTGGACGAGGGAAATGTCCCAGGACAACACTGGCAAATAGGGTTCTCCAAGCTGCCTAGAAAAGAGGGGTATGGCTATTGGGTGGCACTCACAGCAGCTCCCTTCTCAGGTTGGCCAGGAGCATTCCCGTGCCGGGGGGCGGCTGCCGGCCTGTGGGCCGGGGGCTGCGGCTGTTTGGGGCGCTGCCCCCGCTTTGTTTTCCTAGGGGAGCCCCCCCCTGCTTTTTGGGGGTTGTGGTACGTGCACGTGTAAATGACACAATGAGAGTAAATGACACAATGAGCTGCCTGTCGGGGCCGTTTCCCTCGTGTCGCGTGACGGTGTCACTTGTGGCGCCGCCAGCGTGAGCAGGGGCCGGCGATGCGGGTGGGGGATGCGGGGGTCAAAAGGGAGTCGCCCAGAAAAGAGGGGGTCACAGTCCAAACGTGCCTGAAAATTCCCGGGGGAGGAGAACACGTGTTCGACCTGTAAACACGAGTGTGGGAATTGCAAACAGAGAAATCTGTCCTTGGTATTTATATATTGCAGGATGGCATTCACGTGTATATCAAATGCTTTTATATCAACGCCCTTTTCTACTCTATTATATAAAGGATTTTTAGAATGTAAAAAATTCCTGTTGATGGTTTTAAAAATACCAATATCTTGTCTATATGTAAATTAAAAAATGAAGGACTCGAAAATGAGAAAAAATTATATAGAAAGCAATTTAAAATAGAGAAAAGTGTGAGTAGGTAGAGCTACCTGTAATGACTGTGCGTTACATAATCTAAACGGATATTAAATATCATCTCTATGTATTCACTCATACCCGTGTACGTATTTTTTTAATAAGTGCAAATAGATATCTCCGTCTAAACCTATGTAATTGTAAATATGTCAGAATCTGTAGATCTGGAAAGATCCTGAAGCAATGCGGGGCTGTGGGCCCGACGTCCGCTTCCTGCGGCAGGCAAGAGAGCGAGCCCCTCTCTCCGGGTGGCGAAGGCTCCCTCTGCGCGGCGTGCGGCGGGCCGGGGGCCAACGTGCGCGGCAGGGTCCGCGCGCGTATCCTGGAGCGGGACGGCTGCCTGGCGAGCGAGCCAGCGAGGCTCCATGTCCCCGAAGCCTCGTCTCGTAGGAGCCCTGACACCCCACCGTGTTCTCCTAGGCTGAGGACGGCCGAGCGCCCCGAGTTACCGGAGAGGAAGGGAGGAGAGAAGGAGACGGGAGCGTCTGAGCTGTTAGAAGCCTCCTGGCAGCCACCGAAAGCGAGGGCCGCTGTGAGTCCCTGGCCCTCGGGGCCTCGTCCCCGGCTTGTGTGTCCTGGTGCCTCCCTGCCCCTCCGTCTCCTTTTTCCCCACGCTTTCTCTGGCCCGTTCTTTTCCCTGCCATTAGTTTCCTCTCTGTGTCTGTATGTGCTGCTCTGTCTCTTTCCTTCCTCCCTCCCTTCGCCGTCTCTCTCTCTGTGCCTTTGTCGTGCTCGGCGTTGCCGGCTTTCTTCATTCCGTACGGCGCTGTTCCCGTCCTCGTTCGCGTTCTGAGCCTTTGTGCTGCCCCCCGCCCCATTTTTTTTCTCTCTTTTTATTTTCTTTTTTCCTGTCCTCCGTCTCTCCGCGGGGCTCCTCATTCCTCTCTTTCTTCCTCCAAGCCCCTGTGTTCCCCGCGGTCTCTCGCTCTGCCATCGTTTTTGCCTGTTGCCCTCTCTCTTGCTTCCCGTTGATAGGAGGAACAAAAATCTTGTAGAAAGCCCTTGGCATAAGGCAGCAAGACCAGGCCTAACGGAACAGAAACCTAACAGAGAAACACTAGCTCTGTAGGGACTGGAGGTGGGGCAAAGCGGGATGTCCTTGGCTCGCAGGCTGGGAAAATGGGACGTTCCACTAAATGGAGAAGGAGCTACTTGAGTAGCAGCACAAAATGACAGCGGGCGTGCTCAAGACATGAGGTCGAGGAGCCGACACCGGGGCAGGGGGCACCGGGCTCCAGGGGCACCGGGGACCGCTGGAGACCCTTGATGGACACTGGCATACCAGAGATGGACTGCCAGCGAAGGGTGGGGTTATGGAAAGAACTTCTGTTTAATGCACTAACTAAGCGGTAGAAGCAAATGAATATGCAATAGGTGTATGTAAAGAATACCAAGAAGCGTGAATCACACGTACGCTCAAATACAGGGGCCATCCTCTGAGCGTGCGGTGCGCTGTATTGAAATTGCCCGCCGTTTAACACTTTCAGAACAGCGTTAGAGAGTCTTTTTTGCCGACTTTTTGGTATCTCTCCGCGTCCCGTGGTTCCTCGCCGTGTCCCCGTGTCCCGCTCCCTGCCCGTGGTCGCGTTCCTCTCTGTCCCGTTGACCGTGCCGGGTTTTTTTCCTCCGTCTCCGCGCCGCTGCCGCCGCGCCGATTTGTTTCTTTCTGTGCCCTGTTCCTGGTGCTCTTCCGGCCTCTTTTCCTCTGTCCCCCCCGCTGCTTTGATCTCTGCCTTGTTTTTTCAGAGCCCTGTCCCTTTTTTCTCTTCTCGCTTTTGAAGAGAAGCTGCCAAGTTAACGTATACTGCGATGAAGTTATAGAAGGTGTACCCGTCATTAACCAGTTGACATGAGGTAAATGCTTTCTGACCGCCTGCACGATGAGGGGATATTTTTCACCTTTTAGATCCTTCTGCACGACAAGAGGGAGATGGAAGGTTAAGTAACACGTTGTTTAGAAGCTGAGAGCTTAGTTTATATTTGACTAATAATTAACAGATGTATTGTCAGCGAGAAACTAAACAATTATAACTAACATCGTCAAATGAAATAAAGAACGTGGCTTAGCAGTGCTGCTGACTCTGCCGTCCCGTTTCTTTCCCCGTTTCAGCCGGTGAGCCAGCCGGAGGACCCGCTCTGTCCGGCCGCAGGGCCCGTGGAGCCGAGGACTCTCTTGGCGCACCCCGGGGATGTCTCTGGAGAGACTCCTCGTCTCGGTCGGATCGCCGCGGGGACGGACGAGGACCTCTGGTGAGAAGTCTTTCTTCTCTGAAATTCGGGACCGGTCACGTGCTCGGGAACTGTCCGTAAGTCGTGGTACGGAATTTCGGCAGGATAGCGTGGACGGGGTTGCGAGCACCTTAGAGGTATACAGTAGTTGCTGTGGAGTTGTTTGTGCGGCCAGCTTTTGGTGTTGGTTGTTCCCGTGCTCCGTTGTGGTGCAAAGCTGGCTCTGTATGTAGCCGTGAAGTGTACCGTAGTTGGGTTTAATTCTTGGATGTGCCTTGGTTCTGACTATGCACTTGAACACCGAAAACTACAGCAGGAGCTGCTGTGGCTTTAACTTGCAAGGAGTGTGAGCGTTGTGGAGCCATCTGTGTTGCAGAGTGTCCTAATTGCGGTGCTGAGTGTTAGAGAGATTTGAGCTGGGTACCGGAATTGTTTTGTTTTGGAGACGGTGGGATAAACTTGGAGTACAACTTGTGAGGGCGGTGTGTCGTGGGTAGGTTTGAGTATTATCTGTGGAGTACTGCTGTAGGTGTTAATAGTTATTTGCTCGTATTTGTTACAAGATGAGCCGTGTCGTTCCGTGTGACGCATAATGGGAGGACGGCGTAGTAGCGGTATTCTGAAAAAGAGCCCGTTAGGGTGTATTTTAGCTCACAGGAAAGAGATTGAGGAACCACCTGGTGATAATGTGAATAGAGCAACCTTGATGAAATCTTGTGAGCAGAGGCCATTGTATAAATTGGACAAGGAAGGAAAGCCTGTGCGCAAAGCGCGGTGCTGCACCCGGCCGCCCCAATGCCGTGCCGCAGCGCGCCTCAGTGCTGCCGCCCTGTGGCGAAACTCGGGTACTGCAGCGCACGGCCGGGGGCAGAGGCGCTGTTCGCCCCGCAGGGCTCGCGGCCAGGTATCTGCGTGTCAGTGTCCGTCCCCATTTGTGTAAAAACGACATCCCTCCCTCGGTGGCTCCTTAGAACGTTTAAAGATGTAAATATTGCTACCACTAACATTGTCGATCCGGCTTCTTTCCTCAGTGTCAAGCAAAGGAGCGCGGTTTGTTGTTTCCTTTTAAAGGCGGCTGTTGGAAGCCGCGCGGGCAAAGGGCGTGGGGGTCCCGGCAGGGTGGCGAGAAGGCGAGTGAGGATGCAGAGCGGGCCAATCAGATCGCTCGGGAGGGCTGGAGGGGCGGAGCGCTGATAGGCGGGGAGAATGGCAATTGATGTGCGCAGGCAGCCAATCAGATTGCCAGAGGGGCGGGCGTTGAGGCCTCAGTACTGCGCATGCCCAAATTGCGCAGTCCTCAGTCAGGTCTGACCCTGTGGCGGGCACCTGGGCGCGGAGCGCGGGAAGGAGCATCCAATAGGAGGACGGCGCGCTGGGGTGAAAAGCAGCCAATCAGAGCGCACCGACTCAATCCTGTTTGAACAGCTGCCTCCCTGGCAAGCGCGTCCGTGGTGTCTCGGGGCGGGCACCGGGAGTTAACGGGGAAACGGGGGTCGAGGCGAGGGAGGGGAGGCTGCGGAGCGCTCATTTTGGCCTCTCCTTCCCCTTGCCCTGCCTCTCCGTCCCTTCTGCCTCTCTCTCCCTCTCTCTGTGTCACCTTGTCTTGCTCCCTGTCCCTGTCTTTCTCTGACAAGCTGACCTGCTCCTTGCCCTCCTTTTGTATGGAATCACAGGCTCATTCTGCTTGGAGAAGACATGTGCAATTTTCTAATGACTTGACGGTTTAGAGAAACGGCCTGGAAGAGATCATTCCTTTGTCTTTTTTTGGTGTGTGTTTTTTGTGTGGTTTTTTTTTTTTTTTTTTCCCACGGGGGGGGAAAAAAAAAAAAAAAAGAAGAGGCAAATTCAGTGCCTCTGCGGAGAAGCTGGCGACCAGTTTTAGTTAAGAACGCACACCCCGTTGGCGAACGGGTCCCGCGGCAGTTCCACGTGTTGCAGGTAAAAGAAGGAAGTTTGATCTGCCATAGAGGAACAGCCGCCTCTTTCCCTCCTTAGGGTCGAGCGTTGCCCTTGTCTTTGTTCACATGAATTTATGGGCACGCTGGAAATAGCCTTTAAGATTTATATGTAGAGTTTAATCTAAGTGGTAAGTGGCATGGGCATAGTTAATTTTTGAACACCTTGCTGCCAGTTGAAATGTAAGGGATGAAATGTGATGGGAAGTAATAAGTAAATTTGGGTTTGACTTCTAGGGTGTTTTTTTCCCCATTAGTGTAAATCAATGGCACCGTTGTCCTGTGGCTCAATCTCCGTTCTGTTCCGTGGAGTCTTCAATTTAGGATGTTCAGGTAAGAAAGTTTGTCCTTCCAAAGAATGACCAGCCATTGGTAGGACAGAGAGAGGCTTTTAAGTGCATGATCAGAATTTAAGCCAAATTCCACTTGACGTTGCTGCTGTTGGTTTTGGCTTTCACTGGTTTCCCCACAGCTCCCTAGTGTTTGGGAGCTCGGAGTGGGCATTTTTTTCCCCCAGGGAGAGGCTATGCTTAAGAATGAATTTGTTTCCTTAGAGGAGTGAGAGTCCGTTTGTGTAACACAAAGAGAAACCCCAGCCTAGTCGAGTTCTGAGTGTGTGTCTGTGAGATGGCTGCTTTACTTTGATGAGTTCACACCTGTGCAGTTGTAATGCCAAAGAGCAATGCAAGATAGGAGGGTTTTTTCCGCTGTGGGGGGGGATGCAGAAAACCAGAGCTAAGGTGCGGTTGCAGGCTTGGTGGTGTGGCGAGTGGGGCGCCGCTTCGGTGGGAGCTCGGGGTGAGGCCCAGCGGGTTCTGTGTCCTGTACGCGTGGCTTTCGTGCCGCGGCTCTCTGTGTGCGTTTTTGTTTTGTTGTGTTTGTTTTTTGTTTATTTTTCTGCGGGATTCCCGCGAAACGCGGCACAACCGCTCGGCCCGGGCTGCCGCGGCGGTGTCAGTGCTGCCGTCCTGTGGGCAAAGCGCGGTGCTGCACCCGGCCGCCCCAATGCCGTGCCGCAGCGCGCCTCAGTGCTGCCGCCCTGTGGCGAAACTCGGGTACTGCAGCGCACGGCCGGGGGCAGAGGCGCTGTTCGCCCCGCAGGGCTCGCGGCCAGGTATCTGTGTGTCAGTGTCCGTCCCCATTTGTGTAAAAACGACATCCCTGCCTCGATGGCTCCTTAGAACGTTTAAAGATGTAAATATTTCTACCACTAACATTGTCGATCCGGCTTCTTTCCTCAGTGGATCCGTTTTGCAGTCGGTGGCCCACGATTGCTTGGAAACAGCAGAAGCTGTTCGCTCCGGCGGAGCGGATTGAAAGGACCAGCCGCTGGAGGATGCTGAAGACTCCTGGGTCGCTGATGGAAGCAGCTTTGCATAAAGCAAGGGGTACGTGAACCTGGGCATGCAGTGACGACTGCCCAGCAGGTAACGGAAGCTAAACCTTTGCCTCCAACGCCCGACAAAAATAACGCCAAGAAATGCCACTGAAAAAAACACAGTCAGGGAGGGTTTTTTTTAAATTTCCTTTAGTTCCCCCCCCCTCTCCCCCGCCCTGCTGCGTTTAGTGCAGTGAATGACCCATTGGGAGATGACTGTGGATCTGGCTGTTGAAGGGTGTCTGAAGGAGAAGGAGATGTGTGTAGAGCAGGATTGGTTGTGGGGGTGAGTGTAACTGGTTTGGCTGTGGGGTTGTAAATTCTTTTTGGAGGCTTCCTAGTTTCTGGTGTCATCTGTGGGGTGAAGCGTCTTTCTGTGTGCAGGTTTGAAAGGTGCGACGTACGGAGCTCCATCATTTGCCACCAGAACTCCAAATCACAGAGACAACGTTGCTGTGCAGCTGCTAAGGACAGTGTGTGTCTCAGGTAGAGTAACGTCCTTTGTGCTCTGTGTGTGTGTTCCTCCCTTGAAACGAAGGTGCGCTGCCCGGAGTTTCACGTTCCGTGTGGTACCTGCTGGGCTGAGTCTCCTCCCTACGCTCGCCCGTTTTAGCCACGTCTCTGCTCCAGCCCGGTTCGGGAGCAGAGTGGGTCATCACTGACTGCAGGGCGGTTGCACCTTCTTCAAGCTGCTAACACAGGAGGATGAATTTGGCTTTGTGCTCACATCACACATTCAGATACTGGGCAAGTTGTGTATCTCCTTCAAAAAAGAAACACTGTCAAGGGGCTGACAGAGCGTGAGTTTCACAACACAACAAACCAACTCTGCTAGGCTTACATCGTTTTGGTAGTGCATAGCATGTTTCACTTAATCCCATCATTGCAGGTCTCTTCTAGAGCCTCCATTGTCAAATCTTGCTGGTTATTCACCCAATTTCCTTTCCTAACTGTCTTCCCTTTTCCCTTAGCGTTTTGAGAAGCTTGATCCTGGGGTGTCTGGGGGTTGCCAGCTGACAAAATGACATTGCTGTGGCCTTGCTGAGAACAGGTGTCCCTGTGAGCCACCTCCCGGGAGCAGAGCTGAAGTTGAAAGGCGGCCTGAAAGCCCCGGTGAGAGTTTTCGTTAAAGAAACCGGAGATGATGGGGTTGACGCTGCTATTGAAAAAGGCCAGCCGGTGAGCAAAGGGATAGATATAAATGTGAAAGAAGTGCAACTGGACATCTGAAAGGTTGACATAGTCAGAAAGCATCATCAGAGTCCACAAGGGAAGCCAGGAGAGGGTGAAAAGCAAAACCACAATAATGAGCATTTTGATTACTCTTTGTTTCTTCTTTGACGTGCTGTGCCATCGCTCCTGGCTGTGCTTTCCCACCGTGGGCATCGCAGTGTTGAAGAGAGCAATGCTTATCCTGGCGTACATGATAACAGTGAGCGACAGGGGAGCCAGATAGATGTTCGCAAAGAGAACTGTTGTGTAGATCTTTCTCATTCCTGGGTCAGGCCGGTCCTCTCGGCACCAGTATACGGGGCGGGTTTCATTGCCGTAGCCGAGGATCACCCTGAAATGTTTCTCTTCTTGTACGTGCAGCATGACGGCAGAAGGACACGTGATTGCGATGGCCAGAATCCAAGTGACGGCTATGATGATGACTGCAGTTGAAACGGTCAGCTTCTGCTCGAACGGATGAACGATGCAGCGAAACCTGCAGCAAAGATATCTGGCGACGTACGTAGAGAAGCTGTTTAAGGAACGCTCACTCAAACAGGCAAGCATACGTTCGCTTCTTCAATTGCATGCTTTTTAAACAGATTAAACATGAAACTCCAGTTGTTGGAAGCTGTGCTGTTGCTGGAAAAGTTACCATCGTGCGTTGCAAAGGGCCTCAGAAGGAAAACACTGATCAGGAAACTGGAAATAAGTTAGCAGATGCCAGTGTGAAACCAGCCACCGAAAGGACAGAGACCGATACAAAAGCCGCATCTCTGATCCCAGGTGGCTGTCTCCTCCAGCCAACATCAGGAAACCGCAACAAAGAGGATAAGAAATTAATAGGAGATTTATAGCCGAATTAGAATTAGGGTCCAAAGAAGCTGTCACTGGTGACGGGAGAGCAGTGGTACCTCGCAGCGCAAGGAGCTGATGCGCTCTGTTACGATTAGGTGAAAAGGTAAGAGTGAATTTATAAACTGTTCGCGAAGGAGTGACCCAGCAATGTGAAATGTGTCTAGAAAACCATCATCTTAATACTGTATACAGGGTATAAATAAGAACAATTGGACGAGGGAAATGTCCCAGGACAACACTGGCAGATAGGGTTCTCCAAGCTGCCTAGAAAAGAGGGGTATGGCTATTGGGTGGCACTCACAGCAGCTCCCTTCTCAGGTTGGCCAGGAGCATTCCCGTGCCGGGGGGCGGCTGCCGGCCTGTGGGCCGGGGGCTGCGGCTGTTTGGGGCGCTGCCCCCGCTTTGTTTTCCTAGGGGAGCCCCCCCCTGCTTTTTGGGGGTTGTGGTACGTGCACGTGTAAATGACACAATGAGAGTAAATGACACAATGAGCTGCCTGTCGGGGCCGTTTCCCTCGTGTCGCGTGACGGTGTCACTTGTGGCGCCCCAGCGTGAGCAGGGGCCGGCGATGCGGGTGGGGGATGCGGGGGTCAAAAGGGAGTCCCCCTGAAAAGAGGGGGTCACAGTCCAAACGTGCCTGAAAATTCCCGGGGGAGGAGAACACGTGTTCGACCTGTAAACACGAGTGTGGGAATTGCAAACAGAGAAATCTGTCCTTGGTATTTATATATTGCAGGATGGCATTCACGTGTCTATCAAATGCTTTTATATCAACGCCCTTTTCTACTCTATTATATAAAGGATTTTTAGAATGTAAAAAATTCCTGTTGATGGTTTTAAAAATACCAATATCTTGTCTATATGTAAATTAAAAAATGAAGGACTCGAAAATGAGAAAAAATTATATAGAAAGCAATTTAAAATAGAGAAAAGTGTGAGTAGGTAGAGCTACCTGTAATGACTGTGCGTTACATAATCTAAAGGGATATTAAATATCATCTCTATGTATTCACTCATACCCGTGTACGTATTTTTTTAATAAGTGCAAATAGATATCTCCGTCTAAACCTATGTAATTGTAAATATGTCAAAATCTGTAGATCTGGAAAGATCCTGAAGCAATGCGGGGCTGTGGGCCCGACGTCCGCTTCCTGCGGCAGGCAAGAGAGCGAGCCCCTCTCTCCGGGTGGCGAAGGCTCCCTCTGCGCGGCGTGCGGCGGGCCGGGGGCCAACGTGCGCGGCAGGGTCCGTGCGCGTATCCTGGAGCGGGACGGCTGCCTGGCGAGGGAGCCAGCGAGGCTCCATGTCCCCGAAGCCTCGTCTCGTAGGAGCCCTGACACCCCACCGTGTTCTCCTAGGCTGAGGACGGCCGAGCGCCCCGAGTTACCGGAGAGGAAGGGAGGAGAGAAGGAGACGGGAGCGTCTGAGCTGTTAGAAGCCTCCTGGCAGCCACCGAAAGCGAGAGCCGCTGTGAGTCCCTGGCCCTCGGGGCCTCGTCCCCGGCTTGTGTGTCCTGGTGCCTCCCTGCCCCTCCGTCTCCTTTTTCCCCACGCTTTCTCTGGCCCGTTCTTTTCCCTGCCATTAGTTTCCTCTCTGTGTCTGTATGTGCTGCTCTGTCTCTTTCCTTCCTCCCTCCCTTCGCCGTCTCTCTCTCTGTGCCTTTGTTGTGCTCGGCGTTGCCGGCTTTCTTCATTCCGTACGGCACTGTTCACGTTCTGAGCCTTTGTGCCGCCCCGTTTTTTTTTCTCTCTTTTTATTTTCTTTTTTCCTGTCCTCCGTCTCTCCGCAGGGCTCCTCATTCCTCTCTTTCTTCCTCCAAGCCCCTGTGTTCCCCGCGGTCTCTCGCTCTGCCATCGTTTTTGCCTGTTGCCCTCTCTCTTGCTTCCCGTTGATAGGAGGAACAAAAATCTTGTAGAAAGCCCTTGGCATAAGGCAGCAAGACCAGGCCTAACGGAACAGAAACCTAACAGAGAAACACTAGCTCTGTAGGGACTGGAGGTGGGGCAAAGCGGGATGTCCTTGGCTCGCAGGCTGGGAAAATGGGACGTTCCACTAAATGGAGAAGGAGCTACTTGAGTAGCAGCACAAAATGACAGCGGGCGTGCTCAAGACATGAGGTCGAGGAGCCGACACCGGGGCAGGGGGCACCGGGCTCCAGGGGCACCGGGGACCGCTGGAGACCCTTGATGGACACTGGCATACCAGAGATGGACTGCCAGCGAAGGGTGGGGTTATGGAAAGAACTTCTGTTTAATGCACTAACTAAGCGGTAGAAGCAAATGAATATGCAATAGGTGTATGTAAAGAATACCAAGAAGCGTGAATCACACGTACGCTGAAATACAGGGGCCATCCTCTGAGCGTGCGGTGCGCTGTATTGAAATTGCCCGCCGTTTAACACTTTCAGAACAGCGTTAGAGAGTCTTTTTTGCCGACTTTTTGGTGTCTCTCCGCGTCCCGTGGTTCCTCGCCGTGTCCCCGTGTCCCGCTCCCTGCCCGTGGTCGCGTTCCTCTCTGTCCCGTTGACCGTGCCGGGTTTTTTTCCTCCGTCTCCGCGCCGCTGCCGCCGCGCCGATTTGTTTCTTTCTGTGCCCTGTTCCTGGTGCTCTTCCGGCCTCTTTTCCTCTGTCCCCGCCGCTGCTTTGATGTCTGCCTTGTTTTTTCAGAGCCCTGTCCCTTTTTTCTCTTCTCGCTTTTGAAGAGAAGCTGCCAAGTTAACGTATACTGCGATGAAGTTATAGAAGGTGTACCCGTCATTAACCAGTTGACATGAGGTAAATGCTTTCTGACCGCCTGCACGATGAGGGGATATTTTTCACCTTTTAGATCCTTCTGCACGACAAGAGGGAGATGGAAGGTTAAGTAACACGTTGTTTAGAAGCTGAGAGCTTAGTTTATATTTGACTAATAATTAACAGATGTATTGTCAGCGAGAAACTAAACAATTATAACTAACATCGTCAAATGAAATAAAGAACGTGGCTTAGCAGTGCTGCTGACTCTGCCGTCCCGTTTCTTTCCCCGTTTCAGCCGGTGAGCCAGCCGGAGGACCCGCTCTGTCCGGCCGCAGGGCCCGTGGAGCCGAGGACTCTCTTGGCGCACCCCGGGGATGTCTCTGGAGAGACTCCTCGTCTCGGTCGGATCGCCGCGGGGACGGACGAGGACCTCTGGTGAGAAGTCTTTCTTCTCTGAAATTCGGGACCGGTCACGTGCTCGCGAACTGTCCGTAAGTCGTGGTACGGAATTTCGGCAGGATAGCGTGGACGGGGTTGCGAGCACCTTAGAGGTATACAGTAGTTGCTGTGGAGTTGTTTGTGCGGCCAGCTTTTGGTGTTGGTTGTTCCCGTGCTCCGTTGTGGTGCAAAGCTGGCTCTGTATGTAGCCGTGAAGTGTACCGTAGTTGGGTTTAATTCTTGGATGTGCCTTGGTTCTGACTATGCACTTGAACACCAAAAACTACAGCAGGAGCTGCTGTGGCTTTAACTTGCAAGGAGTGTGAGCGTTGTGGAGCCATCTGTGTTGCAGAGTGTCCTAATTGCGGTGCTGAGTGTTAGAGAGATTTGAGCTGGGTACCGGAATTGTTTTGTTTTGGAGACGGTGGGATAAACTTGGAGTACAACTTGTGAGGGCGGTGTGTCGTGGGTAGGTTTGAGTATTATCTGTGGAGTACTGCTGTAGGTGTTAATAGTTATTTGCTCGTATTTGTTACAAGATGAGCCGTGTCGTTCCGTGTGACGCATAATGGGAGGACGGCGTAGTAGCGGTATTCTGAAAAAGAGCCCGTTAGGGTGTATTTTAGCTCACAGGAAAGAGATTGAGGAACCACCTGGTGATAATGTGAATAGAGCAACCTTGATGAAATCTTGTGAGCAGAGGCCATTGTATAAATTGGACAAGGAAGGAAAGCCTGTGCGCAAAGCGCGGTGCTGCACCCGGGCGCCCCAATGCCGTGCCGCAGCGCGCCTCAGTGCTGCCGCCCTGTGGCGAAACTCGGGTACTGCAGCGCACGGCCGGGGGCAGAGGCGCTGTTCGCCCCGCAGGGCTCGCGGCCAGGTATCTGTGTGTCAGTGTCCGTCCCCATTTGTGTAAAAACGACATCCCTCCCTCGGTGGCTCCTTAGAACGTTTAAAGATGTAAATATTGCTACCACTAACATTGTCGATCCGGCTTCTTTCCTCAGTGTCAAGCAAAGGAGCGCGGTTTGTTGTTTCCTTTTAAAGGCGGCTGTTGGAAGCCGCGCGGGCAAAGGGCGTGGGGGTCCCGGCAGGGTGGCGAGAAGGCGAGTGAGGATGCAGAGCGGGCCAATCAGATCGCTCGGGAGGGCTGGAGGGGCGGAGCGCTGATAGGCGGGGAGAATGGCAATTGATGTGCGCAGGCAGCCAATCAGATTGCCAGAGGGGCGGGCGTTGAGGCCTCAGTACTGCGCATGCCCAAATTGCGCAGTCCTCAGTCAGGTCTGACCCTGTGGCGGGCACCTGGGCGCGGAGCGCGGGAAGGAGCATCCAATAGGAGGACGGCGCGCTGGGGTGAAAAGCAGCCAATCAGAGCGCACCGACTCAATCCTGTTTGAACAGCTGCCTCCCTGGCAAGCGCGTCCGTGGTGTCTCGGGGCGGGCACCGGGAGTTAACGGGGAAACGGGGGTCGAGGCGAGGGAGGGGAGGCTGCGGAGCGCTCATTTTGGCCTCTCCTTCCCCTTGCCCTGCCTCTCCGTCCCTTTTGCCTCTCTCTCCCTCTCTCTGTGTCACCTTGTCTTGCTCCCTGTCCCTATCTTTCTCTGACAAGCTGACCTGCTCCTTGCCCTCCTTTTGTATGGAATCACAGGCTCATTCTGCTTGGAGAAGACATGTGCAATTTTCTAATGACTTGACGGTTTAGAGAAACGGCCTGGAAGAGATCATTCCTTTGTCTTTTTTTGGTGTGTGTTTTTTGTGTTGTTGTTTTGTTTTTTTTTTTTTTCCCCACGTGGGGAAAAGAAGAGGCAAATTCAGTGCCTCTGCGGAGAAGCTGGCGACCAGTTTTAGTTAAGAACGCACACCCCGTTGGCGAACGGGTCCCGCGGCAGTTCCACGTGTTGCAGGTAAAAGAAGGAAGTTTGATCTGCCATAGAGGAACAGCCGCCTCTTTCCCTCCTTAGGGTCGAGCGTTGCCCTTGTCTTTGTTCACATGAATTTATGGGCACGCTGGAAATAGCCTTTAAGATTTATATGTAGAGTTTAATCTAAGTGGTAAGTGGCATGGGCATAGTTAATTTTTGAACACCTTGCTGCCAGTTGAAATGTAAGGGATGAAATGTGATGGGAAGTAATAAGTAAATTTGGGTTTGACTTCTAGGGTGTTTTTTTCCCCATTAGTGTAAATCAATGGCACCGTTGTCCTGTGGCTCAATCTCCGTTCTGTTCCGTGGAGTCTTCAATTTAGGATGTTCAGGTAAGAAAGTTTGTCCTTCCAAAGAATGACCGGCCATTGGTAGGACAGAGAGAGGCTTTTAAGTGCATGATCAGAATTTAAGCCAAATTCCACTTGACGTTGCTGCTGTTGGTTTTGGCTTTCACTGGTTTCCCCACAGCTCCCTAGTGTTTGGGAGCTCGGAGTGGGCATTTTTTTCCCCCAGGGAGAGGCTATGCTTAAGAATGAATTTGTTTCCTTAGAGGAGTGAGAGTCCGTTTGTGTAACACAAAGAGAAACCCCAGCCTAGTCGAGTTCTGAGTGTGTGTCTGTGAGATGGCTGCTTTACTTTGATGAGTTCACACCTGTGCAGTTGTAATGCCAAAGAGCAATGCAAGATAGGAGGGTTTTTTCCGCTGTGGGGGGGGATGCAGAAAACCAGAGCTAAGGTGCGGTTGCAGGCTTGGTGGTGTGGCGAGTGGGGCGCCGCTTCGGTGGGAGCTCGGGGTGAGGCCCAGCGGGTTCTGTGTCCTGTACGCGTGGCTTTCGTGCCGCGGCTCTCTGTGTGCGTTTTTGTTTTGTTGTGTTTGTTTTTTGTTTATTTTTCTGCGGGATTCCCGCGAAACGCGGCACAACCGCTCGGCCCGGGCTGCCGCGGCGGTCTCAGTGCTGCCGTCCTGTGGGCAAAGCGCGGTGCTGCACCCGGCCGCCCCAATGCCGTGCCGCAGCGCGCCTCAGTGCTGCCGCCCTGTGGCGAAACTCGGGTACTGCAGCGCACGGCCGGGGGCAGAGGCGCTGTTCGCCCCGCAGGGCTCGCGGCCAGGTATCTGTGTGTCAGTGTCCGTCCCCATTTGTGTAAAAACGACATCCCTGCCTCGGTGGCTCCTTAGAACGTTTAAAGATGTAAATATTGCTACCACTAACATTGTCGATCCGACTTCTTTCTTCAGTGGATCCGTTTTGCAGTCGGTGGCCCACGATTGCTTGGAAACAGCAGAAGCTGTTCGCTCCGGCGGAGCGGATTGAAAGGACCAGCCGCTGGAGGATGCTGAAGACTCCTGGGTCGCTGATGGAAGCAGCTTTGCATAAAGCAAGGGGTACTTGAACCTGGGCATGCAGTGACGACTGCCCAGCAGGTAATGGAAGCTAAACCTTTACCTCCAACGCCCGACAAAAATAACGCCAAAAAATGCCACTGAAAAAAACACAGTCAGGGAGGGTTTTTCTAAATTTCCTTTAGTTCCCCCCCCCTCTCCCCCGCCCTGCTGCGTTTAGTGCAGTGAATGACCCATTGGGAGATGACTGTGGATCTGGCTGTTGAAGGGTGTCTGAAGGAGAAGGAGATGTGTGTAGAGCAGGATGGGTTGTGGGGGTGAGTGTAACTGGTTTGGCTGTGGGGTTGTAAATTCTTTTTGGAGGCTTCCTAGTTTCTGGTGTCACCTGTGGGGTGAAGCGTCTTTCTGTGTGCAGGTTTGAAAGGTGCGACGTACGGAGCTCCATCATTTGCCACCAGAACTCCAAATCACAGAGACAATGTTGCTGTGCAGCTGCTAAGGACAGTGTGTGTCTCAGGTAGAGTAACGTCCTTTGTGCTCTTTGTGTGTTTCTCCCTTGAAATGAAGGTGCGCTGCCCGGAGTTTCACGTTCCGTGCGGTCCCTGCTGGGCTGAGTCTCCTCCCCACGCTCGCGGTCGGTTCCCTCGCGCTGCCGCAGCCTCGGCAGCACCGTGGGGCTCGTCGGACGTGTTGTTGGCGGAGCCGGCACCGACAAACTCTGGACACGTCGAGGCGCCACAGTGGGTTTTCCTGGAAATTCCAAGGTCCTTGTGTTTTATTATTTTAACTACTTACTTACTGTAAGACATTTAGAATTAAAACCTAAGTAAGAGTAACCAGAAGAGTCTTTGGGAGTAAATAATGCCTATAATCTACTCTAGCTGTTACTCAAAATTCTGCAGACAGTAATGATCCCAAATTTATATAGTAAAATTTAAAAGAGTGAATATAAATACTGGAGCACTAATTGGAAGTAATACCTGTAGAGAAAAAATCTCTAGTTCATGTCTATAATAAAAAATAATGTGTGCTAGTTAATTCGCCTGGTCGTAATGTAATGATAAAAATGTTGAAGTGTAAATGAAATTATTTAGGCGTGATCAATAACTAAATTTAATTTCAGCTATTACTTGGTGAACTAGGCAGCAATTATTCCCAATCTGTATCATAGTTTAAAAAACACATTGTTTGGAATTCCTTTTAAATGATAAAGGCAGAAAACTAAATTGGAGTCATTAGTAGCTACATTTGAGGAACTGTTATGAAATAAACTGCAGGCACGAATGACTGCATAGGAAACCAAGTAAGGAAGCTTTAGATTTTAAACAGCATTGGAAAGTAATCGGGAGTGTTGAGTATTTAAATTACAACAGAGCCATGAGATTGGAGGCAACACTGCTCAGAACCAAACAGAGTCAAAACGTTACATTTTTTTTTTTCCAAAGAGAGGTAAAAAGGAACCACTAGATAGTGGCTGTTTATAAATGGAGGTATTAAAAAGTTCCCAGGCAGTAATGATTCCCAACAGAACGTGAGAAGATATTTAGATGTAAAGTAAAATTAGAAAACAGTGTTATGACTGT